>NC_132780.1:67533194-67836224 GCF_048418805.1 Vulpes vulpes
ATACGAGGCAAAAAGTAGGTAGTTATTACACTTTCCTTCGGCGATAGCGGGGGTCTATGAGGCAGAGTACCCCACAGTGCTGCTCAGGTGATTCCTGATTGACTGGTTTAAGACTGCATTTCTGGGAAAGCCCAAACATTATGTAAGTCTCAGTTTGGAGCTTAGCATAAGTGACTCCTTTGGAGTCATTTTGTTCGAACAATGTCTGTATCCAATCTCATGCTTCTAGTGGCTGTGCAGTATTCTGTGGCAAGCTTTCCACCCCGTTTCTCTTACCCACTCTCACTGGGTGGTTCAGATCTTCAGAGTTGACACTAAGGTGAAGAGAAAGTGATCCAGAGAAGCCACTATGGCAGCATCAGATGGAAGAGTGCCAGGCCGGGGAGCAGCAGAGACCCTACATGGGCCAAGCCTGGTGTGTGCAGAGAAAAGAAATGGGCCAGGGTGGTGTGTGGTCACGGGGAGCTAGAGGAGGGGTCCTGGAGGCAAGAAGAGGCCAGATCAGACTGCCAGCTTTCTGGAAAAGGGGCCCATGGGTGCTCAAAGGCTGAAATGGCTGATTATCCTTATCAGCCAGTGTGATTAAATGTAACCGTGTGCCGGGGTCCTATATATTCCTTGCAGTTTGTTTAGGTGCCATGGCCTTTATTAGGTCGATGAGACAAATGGGGTCCTGAGTTAGGTGACAGGACAGAAGGGCCAGAGCTGATGTCAACCCCGAAAGACTGAACTCCAGAGCCACACGCCCCCAGCCCCTGCGCGGTTGCCTACAAGCCCAGCAGAAGTCAGTGAGAGAACAGGACCCACCACACAGATTTTGCCTAATTTTCCTCTGGAGAGATACATCAAGAGAAAAAAATATATAGATAAATCTGAATTCCCAAAGCCTGTAAACCAGCAAGGAGAGGAACAGAAATAAGCATGGAGGAAATGCTCAATGTTGTTGTATATCTGAAAAATTCCATTTATACTTAACCAGAGAGTGAGATACACACGCATCAGCTGGCGTCATGTGGAAGGCACAGCACGTCCCTATGCAAAACCAGGTGCAGGCACCCTCAAACCAGAGATCCTAAATGGCCGGGTGCCACATGTATGCACCCTGATGTCAGGGATGAGATTTGGGTGTGGGCAACATCATGCTGCGTTTGGGATCTCAGCTTGAAATCACAGTGGGGACCCTTCCCCAGTCTGGGTGCAATGAGGCAGGTTTCCCACTTTTCAAGTTGTGGTGGAAATGGATGGACCCAGTGCAGCTGACGGTATCAATAAACTGCAGCACCGAGGGCTGTTTGTAAAAGCCCATCTTGCATTTTCCTCGCAGGGCCTTCTTCCTGGGCTCATGGAAAGGAGGAGAAAGTGGGAGCAGGAAGACGCTCGAGACCGGGACAAGGTAAGCCTGGGCCTCCCGGGTGCCTCCCCTGCCTCCCTGCCTCTCTGCCTGGCTCCCAGGTTGAGTCGGGCTGTCTTACCTGAGAGAAGGCCCCAAGGTTGGGGGGGGGTGGGGAGATTCACCATGGAATCTAGAAGAATATGATAGCAGAGTAGACAAAAAAGGAAAGGATTCCAACAAATGCTTTCTTTATCGTGAGAATACTAACAAAGCCCAGCTATAAAACATATCTTGTCCTGTTACTAATATTGTCTAGCTTTACATCTGATTCTTTTTTTTTTTTATTTTTTATTTTTTTTTACATCTGATTCTTGAAGTGAAGACTATAGTGGTGGTTGTTTGTGTATGTTTGGGGCTGTCCAAGAAGACCAGCCTCCTTCTACCAGTTTCTCTTCCTGAGGCGACCTCGGCTGTACGTGAGTGCTCCCCAAATGTGCCAAGTTGTAGTGGTCACCAGGGGCACTCTGCAAAAACTTGGCATTCCAGGCCTTTCCCCCAAGACTCAGATTTAGTTAGTCTGTGTTGGGGTCCAGGGATCTGTACTGTTTCCAAGCTGCTCAGGTAATTCCCGCAATTCCAGTCATTAGACCAGTCAGGGAGATCCTGAACTGATCAGCCTGCTGGGACTGTAGGTGCTCGGTTCTGTCGGGCCCACGTGAAGTTCAAGGATGGCTCGTGATCATAGAGAGCGCTTCTCCTTTGGAGCGCTCACTGAGGATGTGTTCTGGTTTCTGTGTACTCATCTCCTCACCAAAGAGCCCAGGGGCTTGAAAATGCCTGGTTATTCATCCTTTCACACCCAGCCTCACGATTCCTACATGTTTCTTGTTTTTTTTTGTGTGTGTGTGTTTCCATTTCTTTGAAATGATTTCAAACCTAATATTCTTTCCTTTGGCATTCAGTTGGGTTCGACTTTAACTTTCCAGATACTTCTAGTCTTATAAAAAATTAATTTCTCCTCATTTTCTAAATTTAGAGTGGTGTCTTTTATGTGCCTGTGTTCGGACTTTTAAAATATGACCTCAAAGACCATACTCGGTAACACCTTTAATTATGCTACATTTAATACTATCGATCTGTTGTTTTGACCAGTCTGAGCCCGGGGAATCTAGCTCTCTGTCAGGTACTTACTGCTTTTCAGAGACATTTGCAGTCTCCCGTCAACTAATTTATCCCGGAAGACCAAGGCTGGGGAGTCTAAGTATTTACACCATGCCTTGGATATTTTTGACATGCATCTGAAAGTTGTAATAATTGTACGCAAGGAAGAATAAGTGCTAGATTTGCTCATCTTCCGCTACTGTGTGTAATAGATTCATCTGTGCACTAAAGATGTAAAGATACAGTCTTACTTTCTATGAACATAAAATACAAGTAAAACATTTCTTTCAGAACAAGACTATGTGTAAGTCAGATGAAAAGGATTCCCGAAGTAAAGGATACCTTTGCCACTTGTTCCCTTGCCAACATGGACTTCTGCAGGAGGTGAGCTCCTTTCCAAAACATATGAGAATTCCTTTTTTCTTTTTAAAGATTTTATTTATTTATTAGTGAGTGAGGGAGTGAGTGACAGGGAACACAAGCAGGTAGTAGGGGGTAAGGGGCAGAGGGAGAGGGAGAAGCAGGCTCCCTGCTGAGCGGGGAACCAGGCTCAGGGCTCCATCCCAGGACCCTGGGATCACAGCCTGAGCTGAAGGCAGATGCTCAACCACTGAGCCACCCAGGCGCCCCTGGGGATGCCTGTTTTAAATATGTCTTTCTACACTTGTGTCCACAGCCTTTTCACAGGTGCACGAAAGAACCGTCACTCTACAGCGTGGTAGCAGACTATTTCCCAGTAAAAGCAAAAGTGTCATAAAGACTCATCAGGAAGAAAGAAACTGGCATAGTGTAGATCTAAACAGAAAACCAAACTAACTCCTGTGGTTTGAGATCCTCAGAGGCTGTAGGAAGTAGCCCTGGAGGAAATCAATCATTATTATCTTTGAGGATTATGTAATAATGCCTCCCGGGGCCTGGAAACTGTGAAAACATCTTACTCACACCCACTTAAAATCAGTGTTGCTCCTACGAAGCACACGGACACTTGCAGAATGGAACTAACCCTCACCTGCATGCCAAGGGAACACGAGTGTGTCACCTGGTGAGCTGTGTCCCCCGCGCTGGGTACCAGACAGGTGCAAAGTCAAAAACGTGCACGATTGCATGACTGGTAGACAAGGCAAACATGAAACCAAATGTCTAAAAAAATACTGTAATAATGGCAAACGAGAGAGCAGGGAGAGAGGAAGTCTTTAAAACCTCTACATCATCTGTCCTGATTCGGCACCTCCGGATGCTCTGTGCCCCAACCCCGAGGGCTTTCCCAGGCCCGGTGCCAGGGCCCTGCACCCTGCACCTGGCCTACTGCTGCGGCGTGGGTGCTGTCACAGAGAACAGTGCTCAGGCTCACGGGTCAGGGTCTGCTTGGTGGCACAGGTACCATGGTCCCCTAGGTCCCCTGGGGAGCGTCGTAGGCTTTTTTCCTCACCTGCATGAGGAGGGAGGCCGCCATCCCCCTACTCCCCTGGACTGAACAGGTACACCGTGTACACAGACACACAGGGCCTGGCACCTGGCCCAAGGTCACACCCTGAGAGGTAGGACGTGAACTTGGATCTTCAGGCCCAAGTCTGTCTTGCTGTCTCCAGCTCCCCGGGGCCAAGGTGAGAGGACTGAGGACATGGGCTGCAGGGAGCGGAGAAGGAGAAGGAGAAGCTGCTTCCTCTCTTTAGAGCCCAAGGAAACGAGGCCACTTTGCAATCAGGAGGGATGAAGATGGGGGCGGCCACCTCTCCACCTGGGGGCCTTGCCAGCTGAGTGCAGATGTCCCGGGGTGGGGGTGGGGGGGGTCGTAACAGGGATGGGAGTCACGGCCCGGAGCACGTTCTCTGACTCAGAGGCTCTTCTCTCGGCGCACAGAGCGGGTGGCTGCACCCAGGCCACCAGAGCGGTGCTGCCCCTGGGCCGCTTGCAGGGAACGTCCGACTGGAAGAGTCCCACAGATTCTTGCTGCAGAGGAGTGACTTTCTGGTCATTTACAGGGAAGAGTGTCTCCCTTTTAGTGGCCAATTCAGGCCTGGCTATTAGCATTTGAATCAGCCAGCCGTGCTGTTTTGATTGAAGAGAGAAACCCAGCCTTTGTTGTAGCAATTTAGGGGCGTGAGTAATTTTCTGTGCTCCTTTAATCAGCTCTAACAGTCGGGGAAATGGCAATCTATAGCAAAAGTGTGGTCTGGCTTCGGAAATGCAAATGAGGCTCTCGTCCTGAAGATTCCCCGAGTCAGCTTCTGATCCCGCCTGTGGCAGCTACGTGAGCTCCAGTGGCTTCCCCCGCGCTGGCTGTCCCTCCCGCCAAAAATTGGCTGAACGTCTTCAAAATGATCTCTTTGTTTGGATTAAATCGGTGCAAGTAAGAGGGGAAACGCAACAGGACTGGGCGGGCACACAGTGGTCAGCGCCTCTTCCCTGGGCTGGCTCCCGCCTCCTGTGGCTGGATGTGGCCAAGCCAGGGGTCACGTCCAAAACATTAGTGAAGCTGAGGTCTTCTCTTATATGCGTTTTGTAACTTACTCGCTTAGGAGACCTCCGATTCATTTTGTAGCTAAGAAAACTGCGAAATTTTAAGTTTAAGGAGGTGGAAGACCAAGTTTTCCAAAATCATGTTTGTTTTGTTTTTCTGCATTTAGTCTGCATTACATACCCTTATCTCGTGTGTGCACGCGCGTGTGTCTGTGTGTGTGTGTGTGTGTGTGTGCAGACTCGGTGACGACTTGGGATTCCAACGCAGTGACTAGGGAAAACCCGCTTGGAAAAAACCCCATGTCTTCACAAAGTCGTCACATTTGCTGCCAAGCTTGGAGCAAAGTTTCACACTGTGCCGGGTTTTGCACGGATACTTGGACAGAGGCCTGGATGGTGAGTGTGCACCTCTGAGCGCCTCAGGGCTTCAGCCCAGCAGCCAAATGGAGAGTGCAGGGTGGGCCAAATATCCTCCCTGAGTCTTGACCGAAGGCACCTGTAAACACCCCGGAGGGCGTGTGAGCCCCCAGGCCCCGGGCAGGGGGTGCACCAGGACCCCACCATCGGTTGGTCGGTAGGCCTCGGGCACCAGGCAGGGAGGAGCTGCGGAGATGTGGCAGGAGCCTGGCCTGCTCCACCCAGCACCTTCAGAGATGCCAACGGGAAGATGCTTCACCCCGCTTGGCCCAGGACCAGATTCGGCACAACGTATCAGAACACGTGCCTTCCGAGGGCATCTGCGCACACAGAGGGCATCTGTCCACTGTCTGGCTAACATATCTGCTGGCTTCCTTTCCCCACTCCCGTTTAGATGATGGGCAACGTCCCTCCTCTGAGACTGGGCTCCACCCACTCCCTTTACCTCATCCCTCTTGGTAGCTGACCCATCACCTCCTCCAGGAGGCATTCCAGGATTTATCTACTTCTTTCACTAGCTCCTGCCTCAGCTGGGGCTGAACTTGCCCATCCACAGGTTACATTCTTTAGGAGTTTCAGCAACTAGGCCTCAAAGGCAGGCACCGCGTCTTGTAATTATTGTGTGTCCTCCCGTGGGCCCGAGTACTTTTCCAAGGAAAGCAATTTGTCAGGCAGCTGTTCCCCAGGAGCTGATAAAAGGCTGTGTTTGTTTCTACCTTGCTGTTTGCTGTATCGTGTGTACAGAGACAAATGGCAGGCCGGGCTTTTAGGCACCTGCCTCATCCCAGCGTGAAAGGGCACCCGTGTGGGGGTGGCTGCTCTTGATCCCCTGGGTCTGCTGGCGAACTCCCCCACCCATCCTGACCTGCTCAGTGACCCCATGGCCTTGCTGTGGGCTAGCCCAGGGTGGCTCACTCTGGACCCTGGGTCACCTGGCCTTACCACGAGAAGCAACGGCCTTACCACGAGAAGCAAGGAAGGAAGGAAGGAAGGGAGTCCCCTGAGGTCATTAGTAGCCGTGACATTGAGCACTTCTTTCTTTGGCTCTAGAGTCTGTGTCCTCAAACATAACATGGCAACAACCATCATCCCTCCATGTCCTCATTGAGCTGTTGTGGGAACTAGTGGGGTCTGCGGTCATCACCGCAGCGTGATGTGGTCACTGCGGGTCTGTCATTTGACCTGGGGCAGCGCCCAGGGGAACCCACAGGTCCTCAGCCTCCAGGGAACTCCCCACCACTGTCCCCAGAGTCACAGGGCGGCAGGGGATGCAGGCCAGGGAGGGAGGGGATGGCAGTGACGCAGGTTCATCTTTTGTCAGCACCGAGAGGGAGGGGGCAGTAGTGAGGGCCCCCCTGTGCAGGTGTCCCTGAGGGCCTGCGTCACTGCATCCTCCTGATGCCCCTCTGGTTGATTCCATGTTCTCATCCCATATCGGAAAACAGGCTCAGGAGCTCTGAGGCTCTCATGTCCCCAACGGCACACGGCCTAGCAGACACCGAAGGAAGCAGATACCAGGAGCCATCCGGTCAGCCCTCCACACTTCTTTGGTCCCAAACTTCCCAGAGCAAGGCCCATTTTATGCCAGACTTTCTTTTTAATTCTCTGTAGGAGTCAAAGGATTTTGACTCAAAGCAATTTCATGGGCTATAACAGTGGGTGGATTTCATACAGAAAATCCATATAATTCATGTAATTCGTCCGCACACGGGTGCATACTGCATGGGAGCCGGAATGCTTCCTTCACCCACCACTCACCACTGCTCCGTTCAAGATGAATATGAGCCAAGGGCTCCCGGCAAGAAAAAATCTTGAGGGCATTCTAACAACAGCACTGTGTGTTCAAGGAGTGCTGAGCTTGACAGCTTGCTTCTCTGTTTGCTTTTCTCTGCTTGGTGCTACCCTGAGCAGACTGCTGGAGAAGAGAGACTGCTCTGCAGATGTGGCCTCGGAGGGCAGAGCCGGAGATCTGGTCAGTGCCGTCGGGGGCTGAAGACACATAGTGAGGCTCTGTCTCTGGTCCAGAGGGGCCGTGGGCAAGGGGCCAGCACGGGGGAGCCTCCCTGCCGCGTGTCAGCAGACTCTCCGGTGGAAGCTCTCATGCATGTAGGAGGGCTGCCTGTAAGCAGTGGCTGCCATCTAGAATGAGGGATGAAGTAGCGTGCCATTTGTACCAAACTGCATTGCCCTTCTGGGTCTCGATATGGTGACCAGAGAACAGAGAGGTAAATTTCCACTTTAGGGAGATAAAAATATAATCTTTTTTAGAAAAGATTTTTATTTCTTTATTCATGAGACACACACACACACACACACACACAGAGAGAGAGAGAGAGAGAGAGAGAGAGGCAGAGACACAGGCAGAGGGAGAAACAGGCTCCTTGCCAGAATCTTGATGCAGAATTCCATCCCAGGACCCGAGGATCACAACCTGAGCCAAAGGCAGAAACTCAACCAGTGAGCCACCCCGGCGTCCCTAAAAATATAATCTTGAGTCTGACTTAAAGACAAAACACCATCAAAGCAGCACTTGCCTTTCCATGCACTGGTTTCTCTGCCCCTTCCGTCCACCACCTGGGTGCTGCCCAGCGAGGCCGTTGCTCAGGTGGGTGATCAGACAAGATGAACTTCCAGAGTATTACAGGGGATGTAATGGTATTTCTTGGCAATAAGGAATGATCTCCCAAAATATTAAATAGTATGCAATGAAAAAAATTTAAAATATAAAGAAATCTACATCTTAATGATCCTTCTAGTCCAACTTTACCAAGTTCTGTTTTAAAAGTTATTACTCATATTCTGACTGTAATGAAAATGGCAACAAAAACTGAACGTCATATTTGCTTCCCAAAGTTGGATTACCTGCTACCGGGTGGATACAGGCTGCGTGAGTGCAGCCTGGGCTCAGGGGCCGGAGGACAAGGGACATGGGACCACCTAAACAGCCGCCCACAGCACTGCCCACCCTCAGCTTCCTGAAAGGCATCAGCCCAACTGGTAAAACCAAAGACCCCAGTCGGAAAACCAGAGCACACCGAGCAGCCCAGCGTGGCATGTGAGTGGTCTAGACAAATGCCAGCCAGGAAAAATATTGCAAAAACAAAAACAAAAAAATCCCAAACTACAGTTTTTAAGAATTGGACAGTGACGGGGTAAACAGAATTGAGAGGTAAGAGTGCCAGGTCGAGCGTGGCAGGCTCCCAGCTAGATCTCAGCCTAAGCCCTCTTTCCCTGGGAAGCCTTTCAGTGTGTCCCCAGCGGATGGTGAGTCCGGGCTGGTCCTCCCACCCCATGCTCTGTCCTCTTCTCCGGCTCTTCATTTGTCTGTCTACCCTTCCCCCAGCCCCCCAGCACCCCCCAGGTTGGTAACCCAGTGAGGGGGCATGGGCTAGTTTGCTCACTGCAGTGCCTCCCACTCAGTTATTGGCAAACATCAGGAGTTCGGTTAGTTTTTCTTAAATGAACGAATGAACTCGTTCTGGTTCAGTTTTCCACCTATGTCTCTATAGTGCCCACTGCCCTTCTCACTCCGAGGCAGGATGGCATCATGGGCATTACAGGACACATCGACATACCTGATTCAACCCCTGTCTGGCTGGTCTACCTTTGCCGGGGCTGGCCTTGTTTTCCTCATTTTGTACAGTGGTTACAGAGATACCTACTATAGGAAGGTTGCAAGGACTCAGTAGAGTAACGTCCAGAAGGTGCTTTACGTACACCAGCTACCAGCTCTCTGAACGCTGAGCTCTTCGCACACACTGAGCTCCATGTCTGCAGGTAATGCAGGGAGCAGTTGTGGAGAGCATCCAGTATGTGATGCAGCTCGTGCTCCTTTGCCAGGCACCTTACATCCCTTCCCAGTTACCAGGTCAGCCAGCGGAAGCAGTGTTGGCGAGCCGGCCTCCTCCTACCAACTGTGGCGAACCACAGTTGCAGCCTGGCCTCTGATCATGTTCAGTTGTGTTGTGAGACAGGTGGTTTTAGTGGTAGGCATTCTGATGTGGCATGGTAAAGCCTTCAAGACAAGGCACCTGGAGATAGTCTCTTACTACCTTTGTATCTTGTCAACATCCACTTTTCTTTTCAGAGTCCTTTCCAGCTTGAGTGAAATGAACAGGGTTAATATTCTTATTACTGCACCTTGCACTTTAAAGTATAACCATCATATTATCTCAGCACAAAGATGAAGCTTAGCCCTGAGGCAGGAGATTTTCAGAGAGCTGGAGAAATCTGGCACACACTCACTGCTGGCCGATGGCTGGTAAGGAGTTGGGAGCTCCTCTTAATACCACTTAATTCTACTTCCTGCCCTCCCTCCAAAATATGTCATAGATGCGTTCTTCTGGGCACCTAAGTATAGACCCACAACTGAAGACAGGACAGGATCATCTGACACCAGTTGTCCTCTGATCTCTGTTTCTTGGGTAGCCCTCAAATTCTACTAAATTATAGATGTTTTATAGATGTTAACTTCAAGCCAACACACATAGCAGGTGTACACTCCTGAGTCATTGATTTGTTTGGATTATTTTTTTTTTTGATTTTCATACAGGTTGCAACAGAAATTTTTTTTCCTGCACGCACATGTTCACATGCATGCAACCACACCTTGGTTAATAGTGATTTGTTTTCACTTCTCTGATAATTGGTTTTGGTAAAGATTAGTTTGTCTTGTTAGAAGCAGATACTATGTTATTTAGCTAGTATCTGTGGCTCTCAAAACATTTTCCAAAGCAGAATTGTAGACTAAAATGTTAACCCCAAATTTACATGATTTATTTCCAAAATTTTGAAGAATGTTTCCATGATTTTTCCAGTGATCAAAATTTCCAGTCTGAGATACAATAGCCTTATGGATTCATGTGATCAGGAAAAGCGGTATAGATATTGGCAAGTGTGAATGTATACACAATAAAAAATTTACAAGTGAGACAGTCTTCAGAGAGCCCTATTGGGAAAATCTGTTGACAAACATATAGTAAATTGAGATGTTTAACATAAGATTCATAAGCTTGAAGGTGGGGGGCATTAAAATGCTTAAAATATATTGTATATGATTATGTACATATGATTTTTCTTGAAGACAGGATTCATAGGGTGTTGTGTTTTTTTAAAAATAAGTTATAAAGGAGGTCTTTGATCCAAAAATGTTTGATGTTATGAAGTTCAATGAAGTGGAAAAAAATCTTATATTTACAAAAAATAATATACATTGGTATTAATACCACTTTAATATTTCTGTGTAGACAATAATAATTTAAATACAGTCTTCAAGTCTCTCTGTCTCTTTCTCTTTTCCTTTAGGATTAACCTTTCAGAACACAAAAAAAGTGAACCTGCTCCTTCCAGAATGACCACAGTATCTCTAAGTCTGGAGCAAGTAATTCAGACTCACCACATGGGTTGGCTCCCGTCTTTTGTCTGCCCTAGGGGCTAGATGATATAGTTCTGGGTAAGCAAAGGAAAGTTAGAGTAGAAAGGAAAACAGGAGTTGTTGGAGGATGGGAGGTTGTGGTCAGAGCAGGATGCTGAGCAGGATTTTTGAATCTAAGCAGGTCTGGGCAATGCCCAGAGGCAAGCCCTCCATGGAATTTGGGGGCTGAGAATTAGAATGGCTCAGCAGCCTGAAGAGAGGAAATTCCCAGGATAACAGCAGGAGTGGGGTGGCAGTGGTGGTGGTAAATTGTTTCTTAACTCCTTGGTGGATAAGAAAAATGACCAAGAATTAGGGTTCTAAGAGGCAGTGGGTGGCACACCCCATGGCACTTGGCCTTTGGAATTTATATATAGTTTTCCCTTTCCTTCATTTCAGGAGGCTAGGACAGCAAGGCGATACTGGAACAACTATGTGGACCAGGAATGAGACCATAGCATCCTATCTTGATGGAAAGGATGAAGAAATGTTGAAACTTTCAAAGAAACAATTAAATGGCATATTTCTTTTTCTTTAGAGTTATGATAAGCAAAAATAGCATCATCCACTGAAACATATTCATTATAAATGTGACATTGTTCATACAGAAACCCAGAACCATGAATGAGAACAAATAGAAAAAAGAGACAGTAAAACATGACTCACAGAGTCAAAATAATGGAAATTGTTAGATGGAGAAAAAAACTTAAGTATGATTTATGGTTAAATTTTAGAAAAAAAATTAATTATAAGAAAGCACTTGGAGACTCAAAATGAATCAAAGATGTTTGAAAAAGAATGAAATAGAACTTTTAGAGTAGAAAATTAATAAATAAAAAAATAATGAAGGGGTTAAAGAACAGATTAGACATGCCTGAAGATAGAATTAGTGAACTACATAGATCAAGGTGGATTATCCAAAATATAGAAAAGAGAAACAAAGAGATGGAATATATAATGGAGAGGTTAAAGGAAATCGGTTCCAGTAAGAAAATCCAACATATGTTTAATGATAGCTCCTCCAGTAGGAACAATTGAGAGAATGGGGAAGAAGCACTATATCAAGGGAAGAATTTAAAAATCCCAGAATTGATGAAAGAAATCAATCCTTAGATTTAGAGATCCCAAGGAATCACAAGAGCAATAAATAAAAAGAACAGTGAATGTAAAATGAAGTTCTTTAAAGAAGCCAGAGGGAAAAGACAGGTCATTACAAAGGAATAACAATTAGAAAAACAGATGACATCTCAGTAGTAGTAACATTGAATAAATTTTTGTAAATTATTTTAGGGAGAATAAATAGAAAATTTAGTCCTAGCTACGGAATAAATTTAATGAATAATTTCAAAACCTTCTAACAGGGGCACCTGAGTAGCTTAGTTGGTTAAGCACCTGCCTTTGGCTTGGGTTGTGGTGCCAGGGTCCCGGGATTGAGCCCTGATTCCCTCATCTGTGGGCTTCCTGCTCGGCAGGCAGTCTGGTTCTTCCTCTCCCTTTGCCCCTCCCCACTGCTCATGCTCTATCTCTTACTTTCTCTCTCAAATAAATAAAATCTGAAAAAAAAAAAACCCTCAAAATCCCAAAGCCTTCTAACAAAGAAAATGAGAAAACCCTAGGCCCGCCCATCTGTTTTCACCCATGAATTCTCCAAATGCTTAATTAAGGAATAATGTCACCATTCATATATGAGCTCTCCAGGAAATGGGAAAAGAAGGCACATCTCCCAACTCTTTGTGTGAACCCAGCATCAGTAAGAAGGCTGATCTCATTCAAGAATGTAGCTGTAAAAGTCCTAAGCAAAATATTAGCAAATTGACCCCAGTAATATAGAGTTCATTTCAATAACTTCTGCTCTAATAAAAATAATCACAATTGTTGGGCAAGAAGGAAATTGCTCAATTTGTTAGTGTATTTAAAGATATATTTGTAAGAAAATGTACTTTGTGGTGAAATAGTGAAACTTATCTTTCTGAAGTTGAAAGTGATAGAAGGATGCCCGTTCTTCTCATTTCTATTCAAGGTTGTTCTGGAAGCTTGACCAGTATTATAAGCAAGGAAAACAAAGAGAAGCTACAATGTTTATTAAAGATATAAAACTATTTTTTGTAATGGAAAAAATCCCAAAGAACATAGAAAAAAAAGAAGGTGTCATATGATTCTGGAAAATGGTTAACTCTAAAAGGGAGGTAGGGGCTCTTGATGGGAAAGGGAACTCTGGATGCTGGAAACAGGTTATTTTTTTACCTGAATGATGGTTACTAAGTGGTTGCTTTATATTGAAATTCTACATGAGATTTATATGAAATTTTGTAAAGGGAGGGATGAAGTGTCTACATAAAAATTATAAAAATTTTATAATGTTATAAAATATTTTTTAAGGATGACATTTATGCTAGCAATAAAAATTAATTACCTAGGAGTTAATTTTGAAAAAGTTGTGTGGAAGAACTTTATGAAAAAGTCATAAAACATATTGAAAGACATTAAAAAGACCTAACTAAAAAGAGGCATTATGCTCTTGAATAGAAATACTATGTATTTAATTGGTGTGAGTTCTCAATGTGATCTTTAGATTTAGTTCAATGTCAGTAATTTTTCATGAAACAAACTAATTTTGAAGACAAACTCGACAAACAAATTTTGAAGTTTATGTTGAGAAGCTACAAGCTGGAACAGGTAGGACACACTGGAAACAGAAAACTGTAAGGTGGGGATTGTCCTACATGATATCAGGCCCTGATTTAAACTTCTATAGCAACTTAAATGGCAGTTTAACTTCCTTCCTAGGCTTATAGCCCAGCTGTGGACATTCTTGCACCAGGGCATCAAAAGTTACATATAAGAATTTTCTCGGGGATGCCTGGGTGGCTCAGCGGTTTAGCGCCTGCCTTTGGCCCAGGGCGTGATCCTGGAGTCCCGGGATTGAGTCCCACGTCAGGCTCCCTGCATGGAGCCTGCTTCTCCCTCTGCCTGTGTCTCTGCCTCTATCTCTCTGTGTTTCTCATGAATGAATAAATAAAAATCTTTAAAAATAACAAAAATTAAAAAAAGAATTTTCTCATGGACTCATGAGATCAACAAGGAAATTTGAAAATTGACTAGGTATTTTTTAAATATTTATTTATTTATTTATTTGAGAGACAGAGAGAGAGAGAGAGAACGAGCTGGAGGAGCAGAGGGAGAGGGAGAGAATCGCAAGCAGACTCTATGCGGAGCTTAGAGCCCACCATGGGGGTTGATCCCAGGACCCTGAGATCATGACCTGAGCCGAAACCAAGAGTCAGATGCTTAACCAACTGCAACACCCCGGCGCCCCAGACACTGACTAGATTTTTATTGATATTAAGGAATTCTTTTTAGGTTTGATAATGGTATTATGGTTAGTGTCAACCAACAAGAATCCTATCTTTAAGGGATACATACTGTAATGTTTCTTTTATGGATGAGGATGTGACATCTGGGATTCCCTTCAGAGTGAGTTATAGGTGGAGGAGATGGGGTGGGGGGTCAGAAGAAACAAGACTGTCCACAAGTGTGTCTTGTTGACGCTGGGTCATGAGTCCATGAAGGTTCACCACAGGATTTACTGTCTAGGCTTCCACTGAGCTGGTTTGTTCAGTCCCAGCACTGGTCCTCATCACCACCCCATCGTCGGTAATGTGATGGAGCCAAAAGAGCCAGACACCTGGGTTCAGGTAGTGAGGGCCTTTCACCCAAGTGAGCTGACCTGCCCCATTTCCTTTCTTTTGCTTCTCAAGGTATGTCTCTAGTTGATTCATTGAACCTTGTGATTTGAGCCTCTTCATTTGGTCTGTGAATCCTTCTGTTTTGTGATTTCTGTAACAGCTTTCCTGCCTGGCCATGAACTTGAAGGCTACTTTTATATCAGAGTCACTTCCCAGGGTGCCAGCACCGGAGCCTGGCTGTCCACAAGTATCTGGGGCTAGGGAGGGATGTGGAGGAGGAGTTTATTTTGACCGTTGTGTTGAGAACAGCCTACCGAGGCAAGATCCTTATGTATGGACAAATGGATAGGAAAGCCAAATGCAAGTAAAAATTTTGCTAGATTGGGTCTAGTATTATAAATCAATGATTATATCAAATAGCTGAGCAATCGTTCAATGTGTTTGTTATATTTTTTTGTAGTGGAAAGTGTTCCCATGAGTACACTTAATATAATGATACTGGTTAGCCCAGTTCTATAGATCTCAATCTTCTGCCAGTCTGTTAATTAGAGGGCTTGTTTCCAAAAGACCCAAGAAACAAGCTGTGTCTCTGTGTTGTGCACCAAGCTCATCAATTTTAGGAAGATCTTTCCAAACTGAAAATGACACGGATTCAGAACAGCATCTTATTAGCCTTCCCAATCCTTTGTGCAGAACCAGCATGCCAGCATGACGGCGACATAGATGGTGACAGAAACTCAGTCTACAGGCTACAGGTGTCAAATGATCTCCTCATTTGAAGACCATAATTTACCTGATCTTTTTAATCCCATTCTCTGGCTAGCTAGCCAACTACATTATTTCCTGTTGTAAAAAATAACAAAATTCCCACATATTTAAGTTTTAATTAGGTTTTTCAATTTCAACACAATTTTGCTTTGCCCCAAACATGAGAAATCCATGACCGTATGTAGCCTGCATCCAAATCCTGGCAGACAGCTCTGTAGGAAGTTCCCGCAACATTGCCAGGCTTCCTCTGCTGCCTTTAATCTCACAAACCTGTCCAACACCCCAGTGAGGAAGCTATGGTAGGAACAGGGTGCTTACAAAAACCTTCCTCTGGGATTTATGATGATGCCAGGGAGCTAGACAACAAGTGGACAAGCATAGACTGAGTTAGTAAAAGAACCAAGGAACATGACTTGAGTTTTCCTACTCCTGTTTTGGAGTTAGGAAACAAGTCTACCAGCATAACTTGGAATTCCAGCTGTGTGACCCTGGGGAATTTTTTTACCTCTCGGGTCTAAGTTTATTTTACTGTGGAAAGTTTTAGAGGGAGAGGGTAATAGCATTAACGTCCCCAGTGTTCTTTGGAAAGGTGACCAGGAGAAGGTGCTTGGCCGCAAGCTCTCATCGGCTTCTGCTCTTCCCTCTAGTTTCCAACCTCTAACTGGATGCCAAGTTGTTTAAGGGATGAGATGTTCCTTCTTAGTATATTGTCATCCTTTATATTACTAAAGTTTGTTTCAGATTTTGAAAAGTATTTCACCAATCTGTTCCCCGTCTGCAAACACACACACACACCAGGTCCCTCCTATGCCTGGATGTATGCGTGTGATGGGCGAGAGGGGGGAATGTGCATTTGTTCACTCTTGCCATGCAGGTCTAGTGGGAACAAGGTGAGTTTAAACTAAGAGAAGTCTGAAATTCAGCTGCTGCTCCACGTTCACTCTGCGTGTGGGAGTTGCTCTCTCGCCCTTGGCACGGCTGCTGCTGTCCAGAGGGCACCGTGGGCCATTCCTTGGGTGCAAACAGCCTCAGGGAAGGCTAATTCCTCCCATGGTGTGCTGGGGCTGGGACGCCCGCCGAGTGAGTTCGAGTGTATGTAGAATGTGCCAATTCTAATGTCCCAACAGGCTTTCCTCTGCAGAGGTCATGCTGAGGACCACTGATTGGGACTCTCTCCTCACACCCCTGCTGAGCCCTCCTGTGGCCCTGTTTTTAGTATCAGCCTGGTACTCATTTGGAGGGAGCTCCTATCTTAGCTCCTCCTTCCCATCCTTCCTGCCAGCTCCCCTCAGGTACTCTGTCCTCCGTCCTCCCCAGTGAGGCCTGCTGCCCTCCTCGCCCTTTGGCAGGTTTCCTTCTATCTCTGCTTTTGTCTTCTCTCTCTTGCCCCAGTGTAGCCACCCCCAAACTACTCTTATAATTTGATTGCTGTCTTAGTCTTCTTGGATCATTTTTTGTCTTCATCTGTGGTATTGAGAGAATTTCTACAGGAACCCCTTGAAAGTGCTCCACTAGTTGCTGGGCTACCCTTCAGACCTTCTCAGGATCTTCCCAGCTATCCTTAGGGATGCTGAAGACTCACCCCTTTCAAACAGTCTGCTCACCCCCATACCTACGTGCTCCCTTTCTCTTCCCATATCAGGCATGTGAACACATCTGTCTCACCACAGAATGTCCTGCCGGCTTTGCCTTCCTAGACAGGGGAGTGTGTCTTTGAACCTCTGCCATCACAAAAAGTGGCCTCTCTCCTAGCTACTGTTCTCATCCTGGCTTCAGAACCAGCACAGAATAACCTTGATGCTCTCTGCCTTCCTGGATTCTCTGTGTCTCTGCTGCACCAGCCCTTGTTGGAGCGATGATCACAATTCGTCAGGATTCTGGGTGTAATGTCCACCCTTCCTGCCAAGTAGCAATGATGAAAATCAGAGCTGATCAGACGCAGGCAGGTGCCTTTCTACCTGTGTTTGTCCCCAGCATTCTTTTCTATAAGAGGATAGATCTGAGACCTCATTCTTCATTTAGTACCAAAATGAGATTTTCCAAAATACAGGTATAGGTATAAAGAAGTTACCAAGAGAAGAGAGAGAAGGTCCCATAATATTATGTGTATAATCATTTCTTAGATGTATGAGTGGAGTCTCCTGTCAGGATTTATTGAGTATTTTGAAGCCTGGAGGGAGGCTCCTATCCCCTTCACACTCACTGCTTCCTTGGGAAGAGTTCATTTCTGCTCATTATTTGGGTCTCACTTTATACACAGTTTCCACAGGGAATCCCTCCTTTATCAGCCTCGAGGCACCTATCTGAATCCATGAGTGTGTGTCTAGAGAAAGACCACCCTGGTTCTGTGGCATGTGACCTTTAGGGTTACTATTAAGGGTTAACGCTGAGTCCTGTGTGGTTAAAAAGCTGGAGTGTGTTTCCAGGTGGATTTGGGGGAACAGTGGCCCTGACTCCTCTTTAGATGCACACTCCAAGCTGTGTTTCAATTTTGCAAAGGCCATCCATCAGCAGGGACCTATAGGGTCTCCACTGTGGGCTGAGAGCTGGTTCCATGGGGAGTCAGAACCTGCACCTGGCCCTTGCTCATGGTGTAGCTGTGAGAGGCGGCCCACCACCCTGGTCCATGGAGAGCCAGCCACTGAGTGAGCAGTGTAAGGAGGATAAGAAAACCCATGGAGCCAAGTGCTGAGTCCTAATAAGGGCGATGGGAGTGTCCATAAGGATGAGCAGAAGAGCAGCTTCTGGAAATAATGCACTACAGGAACCAGAAAATAAATCTAGAGAACTGGGGGGGCCTTCACACAGAGACCCAGAAGGCCATGGCCTTGGGGAAACAGAAACAGAGTCTCAAGGTGCAAGAGTCTGTGGCAGAAGCAAACGTGGTTGTGACACAGGACCTGGATGAGAGGAGGGCTGCCTTGGTAGTAAGCTCTCTGTCAAAGGCGGTAGGGCCAGGGACACTGAGACACACGGATGGTTTGCCAGACACTTATTAAATGCAGAAAGGCCTGGGGGCCGCAGGCGCAGGTGCAGGTGGGGCCCATAGAACAGGCATGGGGCCAGGTCGGGATGCAGGGAGCTCCTGAGGGAGACAGGACAGGTGGCACAGTCAGGCACTCAGAGGCCTCAGCCGGACAGACAGTAGAAGGGCTCCCCCTGCATTCAGGGAAGATGAGGAACCAGAGACCCCACTGACCCAGCATGAAGAATCCAGGCGCCACGGGGATAAGTGAAATTCAGTGTCCACGCAGAAGGCTCTCCAGCTCCCCACCCCAGGAGGGAACCTGGCCACCCTTGGAGCTCTCTTCTGCAGCCTTGAGTCCAAAGGGCCAGGAGTGGCCAGCTGGGAGTTGAAGGAGAAGGTGACAGTCCCAGGCATGAAGCCTCCCACCCTACTTGTTTGTTTTTAATGTGTGAACTCCTGTCAGGAAACCGTGCACTGTCATGTGCCACAAAGCACACAGAATGTCTAGTGAGGATGGTTCTGGTTTTGAAGTACTGCTTCAGCTGACAGTCATCCATCCCCACTGTGGAAGAAGCCTCGCTGTCCCGGCTTCAGGGTCCCTGGCTTCCAGGGAGAGCAGGCCCGGGCTCAGGATGACGCCCTGGTGGCTGTCTCCCTATGGTTGCAGGACGGCAAGCTTTGCCGGATGTAGAGCTGAGCCATGGTACTCAGGAAAATCATGACTTTGTTGTTTCTACCCACCTGGTGCCTCCAAACAACCCAACGGCCCTAAGAACAATTTTTAGCCAGCAAAGAGTGACATTGCACAACTTTCAAAACCACGGTAAAAAGAACTGGGTTTCCTTCAGTGGGAGAGACAAATAGAATAACTGGTGATAAAAATGATTTGCTAGGAAGCATCCTTCCTGCCGTGTCTTACATTTAGGACTGGCCAATGCTTCCGGCAACTCCACTTAACCCAGTCTGGGAGACTGAGCTCAGGAGACAGGAGACGAACGTCATGGACACAGGTGAGGAAACACTACCAAAATGTGAACGGTGATTAATGCTCGAGGTTTCTATTTTCACACGCACACGTTACGTGTATACACAATACATATTACATTCTACACTGAGTACAAAGTCTATGATCAGAAAATAAATTTAGTTTTTCTCCCAGAAAAGAAAGGTCCCACAATGCTCCTCCTGGCTTTTTTTTTTTTTTTTAAGAATTTATTTATTTATTCATGGGAGACACAGAGAGAGAGGCAGAGACACAGGCAGAGGGAGAAGCAGGCTCCTCGCAGTCCTCCTGGCTTTGAGCCTGTTATGGCATCATCAATACCTGCTCCTAAAAGACAAATGGTTTTGTCCCTTGGGAAGTGTTGGGCCTGGGGAAAACCTCTCCGGGAATTGAGCGGGTGTGTGTGTGTGTGTGTGTGTGTGTGTGAGAGAGAGAGAGAGAGAGAGAGAGAGAGAGAGAGAGAGAGAGAGATTTCTGGTCAAATGGTGGCTAAGTTATTTTGGGGGTGACCATTTGCATCCTGAGGTCCAGGCAGAAGACTGCTTGGGTATTTTCCTGGAATGGCTGGTTCCCAAGCAGAGAGAGAGAGAGAGAGCTTGGGAGAGAAACAGCTGGAAGTGCCTCCTCCCTCCCAGGGAGGCATGTTGTTATTAACTGGGAATTCTTTATAGCTGGGCCTGAGGAAGTTTTTGGCTGTAAACTGTCATGCACCGCAGCCTTCACTGAAAAGGCTAGAGAGTGGAGACGCTTGCCCTGAGACCTAAGGAACAAAGATCCAGAAAGTGAGGCACAGAAAGGTGAAGAAAAATAATAAGTAGTGAAGGAGGAAAGAGCCCCCCAGCTACACAGTCAGTAAGTCCCAGCCTCTAGCTTTGCCAACAACCGGGGCTGTTTCTGGGTGGTGCTCTTGAACACTTTGGACCTTCTTCGTGGAGGGTAAAAATGTCACTGCAAACGTTTGGAATTTAACATTCTTTTCCATTGGGGTTTGGTTCTTTTTTTTTTTTTTTTTTTTTAAGATTTTATTTATTCATGAGAGACACACAGAGAGAGAGAGACACAGAGAGAGAGATACACAGAGACACAGGCAGAGGGAGAGGCAGGCTCCGTGCAGGGAACCCGACAGGAGACTCCTCGCTAAACCGCTGAGCCACCCAGGGATCCCCTGGGGTTTGGTTCATACTCTGTGGTGCCCACTCCTGTTAGTGGAGCCAACTAAAATCAGATCGTTCTGGAACGATCTGGAAGCCCTCGGGCATTGGCGAGCTCTTCTGGACTTTGGAGAAACGACCCCAAAATGGTCAGCGCAGAGAGAGCTCCTTCAGACTGAGACTGACCCGGGGACGCCTTCCCCAACGTCACACCCAGCTTTTCTTCTTTATCCCAAGTGCGGAATAGGCTGCAGAAATGACCTTTGAGACACTTTTATCCTTTTAGGAAAGACTCACTCATAAGCTCTCCAAATCCCATGGCCCGGAGAGCCGGATGGAGGGCGACCCAGGAGGGTCCCGGTGTCAGGGGCAAATGAGGTCCTTTTGGTGCCTCGTTCCAGAAGAAAAATCCCCCCTCGGGTCAGCCCCTTGGGTATCCCAAGCTTCTGAGACAACAAAAGAAACCGAGAAATGCCGACAGCAAGGAGGCGCGCCGCCTTCCCGACTCTTCAGGACCCATTTGGAGAGGGCGGAAGATCAGCCCTGGACGCACCCTCGCTCCACCCGGCGGGCAGCAGGCGCCCCCCTCCACCCGGGGCCGGCTCCCCGCGGGCAGAGGCCCGGGTCCCTCCTGCGGCTTGCCTGAGCCCCCCGACCCCGCGTGATCCCCGCCGGGCGCGCGCAGGACAGGGGTTCCCGGGGCGCACACTGCAGCCCTGCGGGGAGAGCCCCGTAGCTGGGGCGCAGGGGTGCTCTGAACCGAGCGCTCCACCCGAGGGGCCGACTGTTCCTACAGGGCGTGTGTGTGTGTGTGAGGGGGGATCCCCGCGAAGGGGACCTGGAAACAGCCTGGAACCGCGCTGGGTTAGAGTGGGGCGAGGGGTTCAGAGGCGCACAGCCAGCGCCGGGAGCTCCTGCTTCCTCCTCTCTTCCTGGGCTCCCGTTTGAGGAGGAATGTTATTGTTTAAAGAGACCTTATTGAACTATTTCCTGCTCATTGTCACCTTTCCTTGGCTCTCCCCGCGGAGGTTCTCACCGAAAGGTAATAAACCACCCGGCTCCCCACACTGCCGGGCGCGGCTGGGCCGGGGCCCGGCGGGAGGCGCACCCCAAGCCGCTCTCCGGGGAGCACCTGGCCAGCCACTCCCCGCTCCCACCTTCCACCGAAGCAGAGTCCGGCCCACAGAAGCCACGCGAACGCCCGGGTCACACTGAGTGCACGCGCAAACTCGCCATCCAACTCCTGCTTTTACATAGGAAGCAGGAAAGGTTCCCAAAAGGGCTCGTTCCGAGGTGGCTTTCTGAGTATTTCCTCTGTGGGCGCGGAGCCCAGCCTCCCGCAGAGACTCCGGGCGCGGGGCACCCCCTCCCACACCCGCGGAGGCGCGGGAACCGGGGGCGCCGGGGTGGGCTGGGCCACGGGCCTGGCCGTCCGCAGTCACCTGCAGCGCCGCGCGCCCCGGGACGCGGCGGGACGGGACTCCGCTGGGGGAGCGCCCAGCCTGCGGAGGACCGGACCTGGCGACCCCGCGAGGCCGACAGGGCGCCCTTCCGCGGGTGGGTGCGCGGTGGGGGCTCCGGCCGGGCGCAGGTGAGCCCGCGGTGCGGTCCGGGGCGGCCCGCGAGCAGAGCCGGGCAGCCCCTCGGGGACGCGCGGGCCGGGGCGAGCTCGGGCGCCCGGCTCCTCCACCCCCCGCGCCCGCGGCCCGCCCCGCCGCTTTGATGGAGGTGCAAACATTTGGGGGAGGGCGGAGGTGTCGGGGCTGGGCCGGGGCGCGCCGGGCCCGGCCCGGGATTTGCATGAAACAGGCGCGGGAGCCCATTGTGGGCCCCCGGGCGCCCCAGCCCGCCGGCCGGGTCTGAAGTGGCCGCGCGCGGCCAATGGGCAGCTGGCCCCGCACTTCAAAGGGCGCGCGGCCCAATCCGCCGGCCCCCTCCGTGGCCGCCGCCGCTCTATTTATGGGAGGGGACGCGGTTTCTCTCCCCAGAGACCTACTCCAGCCGTGCCTCGCGGGAGTTCAAGTGGAATAACCTCTCCCCCCACCCCTCTCCCCGCCCCCTCCCCCCCAGATCGCCGTCCGCGCCCCCCTCTGCGGCCAGTGCTGGGGGCCCCGCGCCGTCAGACGGGGGTGAAGGTGGCTCTGCGGTAGCGAGTCGGGGCTCCGGGGGGCGGTGGGGAGGGGGCGGGCGGGAGGATGAGCTCCCCCGGCGCCGAGAGCGCGGGGAAGAGCCTGCAGTACCGAGTGGACCACCTGCTGAGCGCCGTGGAGAGCGAGCTGCAGGCGGGCAGCGAGAAGGGCGACCCCACGGAGCGCGAGCTGCGCGTGGGCCTGGAGGACAGCGAGCTGTGGCTGCGCTTCAAGGAGCTCACCAACGAGATGATCGTGACCAAGAACGGCAGGTAGGCGCGCCCAGGTGACCAAGAACGGCAGGTAGGCGCGCCCGGAGCTCGACTTGTGCCCAGCGCTCTGGGGGAGCCTGGAGGAAAGTCTCCCGCGGTCCCACGGAGTTCTCCCAGCGGGGGTCTTCTTGCTCCTTTCTGCTCGGCTGGGAACGGAGCCCCGTGTCCCCTGATCGTCACTCTCTGGGTTTTCTGTGCTCAAGTTTGGGAGAAGTCTCAGGGACCCACGCCTTCCCTAGCCGAAACCGGAGGAGGAGGCCGTGGGAGACTGTGGAGACTTGGTGGGAAGAGTCCTGGGAAGGGGAGGCTGGAGGGCTCCTCTTTGCCCCAAAATGACATGCTTGTGTCCCAGGCTCTGTGCCTTGGGTGTAAGGACTCAGATCCGGGGTCCCCCTGCTGCACCCCCTTCCCTTGCAGGAGGATGTTCCCCGTCCTGAAGGTGAACGTGTCCGGCCTGGACCCCAACGCCATGTACTCGTTCTTGCTGGACTTCGTGGCGGCCGACAACCACCGCTGGAAGTACGTGAACGGAGAGTGGGTCCCAGGGGGCAAGCCCGAGCCCCAGGCGCCCAGCTGCGTCTACATCCACCCGGACTCACCCAACTTCGGAGCCCACTGGATGAAGGCGCCCGTCTCCTTTAGCAAAGTCAAGCTCACCAACAAGCTCAACGGAGGGGGTCAGGTAGGTGTGCAGCTGCCCTCTGGGGCGGTGGGGCTGCTCGTTCAGAGGGGTGGGAGGTGACATCTGTCCCGGAGAAACTGCCACAGACTTCCTCAGTGAAGCCTTCGGTGTTGTTTATAGTCAACTGATGACGGTGACACCAAGGTCCGGAGCCCCAGGAAGGGTGCAGAGCTTCACCTTTGGAGACTCAGCAGGTCTCAGACTTTGGGCAAACTTTTGCATTCAAGCCTTTAGCTTCCCTAGAGTTAGAGAAAATATCAGCCTCGATCCTAAAGAATCGCTTTCATGCTAAATATGTGCCATCGTGTTCACTGCCTGGTCTGAACAGCCTTGTAAATTTGTCCTCTTCTAAGAGTGTCTTTACTGGGGGGTTTTTACTGGGAGACCCCATGTTCGAGCAAGGCGCCAACAAGCTCAGGCTTTTAAAAGTGTCTATAACCATCCTGGAAGCAGTACAACATTATTATACCAGGTCAAAGGATTTCACGATGGGCATTCATTGCCTTTAATGGTGTGTAGCATCTCACATTCCTTTTCTTAAACCAGTCGTGGGAAGCGGCACCTGATGGGAAACCCACCAGTCTCAACAAGACACTTTCTCGTGAGCTACACTATTTTCTGCACCTTGGATGTATTTTTCTCTGCAATAGCAGGACAAATGGATGTTTTGTTATCTGAAGGTCTCGTTTGTGTGCCTCTCTCAGATCATGCTGAACTCCTTACACAAGTATGAGCCTCGGATCCACATAGTGAGAGTTGGGGGCGCACAGCGCATGATCACCAGCCACTGCTTCCCAGAGACCCAGTTCATAGCAGTGACTGCTTATCAGAACGAGGAGGTGAGCGGCAGGGTGGGCATCTGGGAGATGTTCTCTTGGAGGTCACAAAGAATGCGGACATCCTATGTGTTGCTATTCCTTAGATTGATAAGTTATGCCTTTTCAAATAATCTACTACAACCATAAAAATCGGGACAGAGGGGAGTAAAGTTTAAAAATAGTGCTTGTTCAAGCATTTTTCCTTTAATGCTCCGTAAAAGTGTCTTAAACTAGAACTAACTACTAAATGCTCCAAGTGAAAATAACAAAATATTTAGGTTAAGTACTATGAGAATTTCTTGAGAACAAAATAAGTGAAAGAGGAAATCTTTGCAAATCTTTCTGAAGGGGGGGGCAACCTTCCAAAGCTGTTCAATATGAAGGGTCAGCT
The DNA here is from genome assembly GCF_048418805.1 of Vulpes vulpes. Classification (NCBI taxonomy): domain Eukaryota; kingdom Metazoa; phylum Chordata; class Mammalia; order Carnivora; family Canidae; genus Vulpes; species Vulpes vulpes. The sequence goes on from NC_132780.1 coordinate 67,557,847, forward strand.
AGATACAAAATACCCTTCAGTGCCTGTAAATCTCTAAGTCTGACCCCAAAGTACAGACATTTTGTGATTAGCTGGTTGTCAGTGTTGAGCACCAACTGGAAGGAGCAAATCACCATTTCCTAAGCGGATCCAGGTTATGTTTTGAGTGATGTTTATTTTGTGTGTGCAGACAGGCTGTTGTCAGCAGCTGGTTCAAGTCACTGTGAGTTCCACTCTGAAAAGCAGCATTTAAAAACTTCCATAAATGTACTATTCTTTGTGAAATATTACAATGACTCAGCCATCTCAGACCCAAATAGAAAAATAGACCTGGAAAGAAGTCTGCTTATGTTTGAATATTTAAAGGGGGGTGCTGATGTTTCTCAATTTCTCGGGATGAAATTATAATCCTCTGGTTGATGGACAATGCCCCAGTAAATGTGATTTCTTGTTTTTCAGATCACGGCTCTTAAAATTAAATACAATCCATTTGCAAAAGCTTTCCTTGATGCAAAGGAAAGGTGAGAGAATTCTAACTCTACTCTTTGGGCAAAGACATATGCAGAAAGAGGAAATGTTGCTGCAAATACTGTTTTCTGAATGTTCTCCTCTTTTGACACCTCAATACACTTTTTTGACAGAAGTGATCACAAAGATATGATGGAAGAGCCTGGAGACAGCCAGCAATCTGGGTACTCCCAATGTACGGTTTGTTGCACTCTGTCCCCGCGTCCCTGGCTTCGGGGACTAGGCTTCTGAGAGCCAGGGCTGGGGATGTGGCTGACAGTGGGTTTCTGAGTGTGGCTGGGGAGCAAGACCACCCATGTGTATGAGGCACATGGGCCCGTGATGTTGGAGCAATGTCATTACTGGCCTTCAGCCTCTGCTCTACCTGGGGGTTGGGGATGCTCATGGGGCACTTGGGACTCTTGGCAGGGAAGTCAGGGGAGAATTTCCCCGGGGAGGGGGGGCTCTTTTGTTTGGCTCTGAGGCAGCTCTACAGTGTCTGGGTGGGATTGTTGAGATCCTGGTGGGAGGTTAGACTCTGCTCTGTTGGGCAAGTGGAGAAACCAGCTGGGGATAGCCACTTGGAGATGGTGTCTGTCTTTGTCAACGATGGCAGACTGAAGGACCACCTGTGGAAGGATGCGTATGTGCAGATGTGGTTCTCCCCTCAGCCCATTGTGGTTCTGGAAGTGGCCCAGCAACTCAGGCTGGTGTGGTGGGCATCCTGGCTTGTAGGATGGGGAAAGTGCACTAATTCCAGCTTCCTGTCGGAGTCCAATGAGCCAGAACAAAGTGGCGCAGGTCTATGGAGTAGGAGTAGCCTCTCTTAGGAGGCAAAGTTTTGTGTAGCTCTCCTCTCTATGCAGGGAAGGGGCTTGGAATTTAACTGACATGGTTGGGAGAGAAAAGTTAGCGCTTGCTGCCACTTTCTGAGGCTGCGGGGACCAGCGTGGCACATTCTGCTGACACTCGTTTTCTCTTCTATTTCTTCGTTGATCATCTTCTGGGCTAATTGAACAAACAGCTCTCCCAAGTGGCTCCTGGGCTGGGCTCACTTGGGCAAGTGATGGGGGTGGGGTGGGCAGGCTTTGTGGGCATACCCAGACCTTTCCCTCATCCACATACTGTCTGAAGCGTTGTTAGTAGTTTGGAAACTATAGCCAGAGTAGTTGTCCTCGTAGAGGTTGCTTTTCTGAATTAAAAACAACAACAAACTTCAGAGCAGTGGATGGAGAAGAGATGGGAGTGTGAGAGGCGCGCAGGGTAGTGTCAGAGTGATTTTCTGACTGATGTGCACGTGGGGAGAATGTGAGCCTAAAACAGAAGAAGAGCGGGCGGGAACTGTTACACTTCCAGCAAGGACTCGCTCCTTGGGCTGTGGTGGCAGGAGCAGGTGAACGCACGGCGGGGACACCCCATGCATGACTTGCCCCGTGGGTCTCGAGCGCCTGTGGCTCTGAATTTCATCTATCTATGTGTTTTCTTGCCCAGCAGTTAGGGCTTGGAAGCTGATGGGCCTGGGAAGATTCTGGGGGGTTTGAAGAAGCAGCAGGTGTTGGCTGAGGCTGGGGGCCCCCACTTCTTCTCAGGTGCCCTGTGGCCTCTCATGGGGAGTTGATGCCCAGATGCCTTAAGACTTGGACTGGGGACTCGGTGTAAGACACCACGAGTCCTCACTTCATCAGGGACCCTCAGAAAGAGACACACGATTCCTGGTCTCAGCCCTCCTGCCCTTTAGATAATGGAGGTAATGAAACGCCAGTTACTCAGCATTCTTTTCTCACAGCAGGGGGTTGGCTCATCCCTGGAACCAGCACCCTGTGTCCACCTGCCACCCCCCACCCTCAGTTCGGAGGCCCCCTCTCACTTCCCTCCACACACGGCTGTGAAAGGTACCCCGCCCTGAGGAACCATCGTCCATCCCCCTATCCCAGCCCTTACGCACATCGGAATAATTCTCCAAGTAAGTTCTAAGTCCAAGTAGGCCTGGGGTTTGGGGATGGATGGAAGACCCCTGGTGGAACGGCATCTGTAGGATGGATTCCAGATATCAGGGGAGGAGCACACACCCAAGCCAGTCCTTTCTTCATGCCCATGCTATTGCTGCTGGCTCAGCCAGCAAGACGTCCAGACAGCGGGCTGGTGGGCTCAATGTACTCAGTTACTCCTGGAGCTTTTTCTCTCCAGAATCGTGGGTCTATCTCTAGGGGCCCAGGTTTGGATATTTTATGAACTTCTCTAAAGCGATGATGTTGAGTCAGTCAGGTAGAAGGATTACTGGCTTACCTAGACCCACACATGATTTCCAGCGATTCTCCCAGGATCCACTAACTATGCTGCTCCAGGTGTGGTGCCTGGAACAGCAGCAGCCTCACCTGGAAGCTGGCCCTGGCGTACTGTGTCGGCAGGCTCCCCAGTGATCCTAACGGGAGCTTACAGACTGCCGACCCAGGGCTAGACCATTAAGATCCCTTTACCTAACTTCCTCTGACACCACCTGTGCCCAGACTTAATTTTGTCTGGCTTTAAAAGGAGGAACATAGCTAATGAACACCATAAAACAATTAAGCAGTTAAAGCTGATTTGAAATGAAAGGAGCTTATTTGGTAAAGACATAGTTATTGGGTCTTGGTCAACCAGTGGCTAGACTCAGAGGCTCATATTTTAGTTTTGCCTGGAGTGATTTCTGAAGTCTTTCATCTCTTATGAAATAATATTTTGGGAAAAGGCAGGTTAAAGTTGTATTTATTTTTATTTTTAAAGATAATTAATCCCCAATCAAGTGATTATAGGATACCATTTTTACAGAGCATCTATTGATCTGAAGATAAAGAAAAAGCTTGGGTTTACTGGAATATATTTTCAAAATATATAAATATTTGCCTTTGGTGACCAATTAAATAGTGAATAGTCTTTTTTTTTTTAAAGATTTTTTTAATTTATTCATTTGAGAGAGAGAGTACAAGTGAGGGGGGGAGGGGTAGAGGGAGAAGCAGACTCCATGCTGAGCAGGGAGCCCTACAAGAGGCTCAATCCTAGGATGCTGAGATCATGACCTGAGCCAAGATAGCTATGGATAGTCTGGATAGGCACCCTGGATAGTCTTCTGTTTCATATTCCATACCCATTTTGTTGGGTAGTGCCAGTGTTGGATAGTGCCAGTGGATGCTAATATTTCACTGCATTCTGTTATTCTTGGAAGACCCCCCACTAATGACTCTTTCTTATACCCCATAGCCTATTCTGACAATCCATCTGCATGTTTGTCCATGCTCCAATCCCATGACAGTTGGCCCAGCCTTGGGACGCCTGCCCACACCAGCATGCTCCCCATGAGCCACAGTGCCGGCCCACCCACCGGCTCTAGGTAACGTATGTCTGGACACGATGCATGCTCTCTTGGGACTGTGAGGGTGACTCATGCCATTTCCATCCATTGGCTTTTATTCTGCTCTTCACGTGTGGGTGGCTGGGCTGTTACTGTAGTTCTACCGCTAACCCGGGGATCCCAGGTTACAGGATTATGGTGTGTTACTGTTCTAGTCTGTCTTTTGGGAGGACCAGTGGCCCCCTCGGGGTGGCATGGATGAGGCTGGGTTGTGACAGTGAGAAGCCAGGATCCCCATCTTGGCTCTGGCACTTACTAGTTCCTGTATAGGACAAGTCTCTTAAACTTGCTGAGCCTCATTTCTACAAGAAAAAAGATGCTGTATAACCCCATCCTCAGCTTGTCTTTACAGAGTTGCTGGGGACAGCAGGTGAAATTTGAAGAAATGTTTCTAGAACCATTTTTTCACAAGAGCTGTTAAATTAAAATATATTTTATGTATTTATTCATGATATATGAATATATAAATATATATACACACACAGAGAAAGAGAGAGAGAGAGAGAGAGAGAGAGAGAGAGGCAGAGATACAGGCAGAGGGAGAAGTAGGCTCCATGTGGGACTTGATCCCGGGTCTCTAGGATCACACCCTGGGCTGAAGGCAGGTGCTAAACCACTGAGCCACCCAGGCTGCCCAAGAGCTGTTAAATTGAGGGAAAAATGTGTTGGCATTTTTTGTGGATACAGGATCAAAGTCCTTCACATATATGCTGGTAACTAGTAAAGAACAAGGAATATTTTATTATTAGCTTGAAAACAATATATAGGGAGATTGGCTTAAAAATCTAGCTGATTGGTAAATGTGATTTTTCATAGGATTTTATAAAAAACTAAGACAAAGCTGAAAGTCATCTCTCATGTTTTACTGAGGAAATAAGCTCAGAGATACTAAATCATTTAGCAAGTTGTTGGCTCGCAGCAGAGGGAGTCTGTAGACAAGTTATCTTGACTATGAGAGCATTGAAATTTATTGTATATAGAACACCAAAATATGCCTGAGATCTTAATTCTTTTATCTAGGAGACAATTACTTTATAACAGAATCTAATTGTCTACTTTAAAAAAATAAAGCAAACAATGCACAAAGCAGCTGACCAATCAAGGGCCGGAAGGTGCCTTAGAAATCTGTACATAAATGGACTAAATTGCAGGTTGCAAACTGCTGGTGGTGGAGACCCCATAGCCCCATGGCGGTCGCCTTTGGAACAGGCATCTCAGAGCTGTTTTTTTCTCTGTGCAAAATGGGGACAATAAACTATTTCATTCAGCTTAGGCTTGTTTTCGAGGTCAGATACATCTGAAATACAAGACAGGGCTTGGTGAACAATACAGCACAATATGGAATAAGGGAAAGACATGACATTCGTTTATAGAAAGTCATTTTCTCAAAGCAATTTTGGCATGGTTGGATGCTGTTTAATCTGTGTTGCTCGAAGGACCTAATATCCCTTGCCTGCTTCCTTGGGAAACAGGCCCAAAACTGGGGCAGGTCAGGGTACCCCGACCCAGCCAGTAAAGGGCAGCACTGGGCTCTGTGTCGGGGTCTAGCTCTGGCCGCTCTTCTGCACTGCATCGAGCTGTCATGCACAGGACGGAGCGCAGAGGACCAGGCCTATTTCTATTTTGAGCATCTTTTTCTTTCTTTTTGTTCTTTCTTTCTTCTTTCTTTCTTTCTTTCTTTCTTTCTTTCTTTCTTTCTTTCTTTTTCTTTCTTTCTTAGATTTTATTTCAGATTTTATTTGTTTTTTCATGAACTCACCATTCATGAGTGTTTTAGCACCTGCCTTCAGCCCAGGGTGTGATCCTAGAGACCCGGGATCAAGTCCCACGTCAGGCTCCCTGCATGGAGCCTGCTTCTCCCTCTGCCTGTATCTCTGCCTCTGTCTCTCTCTCTCTCATGAATGAAACAAACATTCATTAGTTTATTCTCTGTGTTTATTCTCACACAGAGAGAGGCAGAGACATAGGCAGAGGGAGAAGCAGGCTCCCTGCAGGGAGCCCAATACGGGACTGGATCCCAGGACCCCGGGATCACGACCTGAGCCAAAGGCAGACACTTAACCACTGAGCCACATAGGCGTCCTTTGAGCACCTTTCATACCTTAGTGTTCCCGGAGGGTGCTGTTTCCAAGGCAAGAACCCCAGCAGCCGGGTGGGACATGCTAATTAACACACACCTAAACGTGTCCTGGGAAACATCCGACTCAGGGTATCTAAGGATTTGGGATTCCAAACGTGGAGCCTGGAGTCGCTGGCAGAAAGAGCTGCTGGGGCTCTGGCAGGAGCTGTGTATATGTGCACAACCTTTGCAGTCAGTGTCCCATCATTCAGTTTCCTGCTGATGGACAGGACAGTGACTTCTAGGCACGGAGAAGGTGCCTTAGTAGCAGAGCAAAGGGCCTGTCTGGAAGACGCCCTCTAGGGCAGCGAGCAGCAGGAGGATGCCTCGGTGTTTGGGTTTCGAGCCCCTCTCCAGGTCATTGATGGCCTGAGTGTCTCCGGTTTTGTTCCCTTTCAGCCAATACCCCAGCCTGTGGTCCGTGAGCAATGGCACCATCACGCCGGGAGCGCAGCCGGCCGGGATGTCCAACGGGCTGGGAGCGCAGTTCTTCCGGGGCTCCTCTGCGCACGGGGCACCTCTCGGCCACGCGGTCCCGGCTCCCTCAGCCTCCGGATCCCCACTGTACGAGGGGGCCCCCACGGCCACAGACGTTCCCGACAGCCAGTATGACGCCTCGGCCCAAGCCCGCCTCATCGCCTCGTGGACGCCTGTGTCACCGCCTTCCATGTAGCCGAGGCCTGTGTTGTCCAAGACGCAGGACTTCTGGGTGTCTGGCTCAGTGGCCACGAGTGTGGATTTGATTGACCTCCCAGGTACAGAGTGGCAGCTCACGGGTCAAGGGAAGGAAATAGGCCTTGTCACCCTCCCTTTAAAATAAGACGAGGGACACCTGTTCTGCTGTTCCTCGAGAGTGCTGTGCACACCATCATCAACATCATCATCAGCAGCAGCAGCAGCAGCGGCAGCACTGGGGATGCTTCCTGTGCAGGTGAATTCGGCCTAGAAGCAATGCAGTTCATCAAACTTACCATGATTTACGATAAAAATTATTTGCTAGGGTCCAGAAACTTTTTGTTCGTTTCTTATGCAGCACATAGATGACTCGGCGCATCAGAATCCGTACACTCCACCAGTCCTTGAACAGAAAAAAAAAAAAAGCACACTGGATTCTCTTTCTTGTTGTTTTGGAGTATTTTCCAGGCCCCTATGGCAGGTGTCACAGTTGGAGCTGCGCTGTGAATCATCATATCATAGCCGAGGACAGCAGATTGTAGTTGAAATGCAGATTTTCCTGTTCTGTCCCCTAGAATGTTCGTTCTGAGCATAGATAGTTAATCTCTTGTATTGTTAAACGTATGATTGTTTATATTTTTCTTTTAAGTAGCCAAAGACAATCAGCAGGAAACATTTTCTGCACAATAAAGGCAATATCCAAATTTGGTTGGTCTAGTTATTATTCAGACTCCTCTTTTTTGGGGTAAGATTTTGTGATAGCTGGTGCAAAGACCTTGTCCCATAGGCCTTTGCACCAATCTACTGTGAACCTTGGTGCTTTATCCAGTGAGCTGCAGAACTGGAAGTGAAATCTGCATGTATTTACTCAATGCTGATTACCACAAAAATGCAAATAATGATAAATGATTTTTAAGAGTTTTGGGTAATCAACACTGAATCGTGGGTAATGACAGCACAGAACAGGAAAGATTAACATGCGACATATACCCAATTCAAACAATTCAAGCAAAAGCATATAAAATGAATTGACAAAAAGTTACAGCTTATATGTTTGGACAAGATGGAATTTATAAATGTATTTCCTGTTTGTATTCCCACCAGAGAACCAGAATGCTGCTTGTTCTTGACTGGGACAATTTCTCCATCTAGTGGCTGAATCCTTATTTTGATGCTACTAGTTCCAGTTTTATTTTCAGAACCTCTGCTTGCTAAGAGTTACAGATGGCCAGTCCATTGGAGCTCAGCCTGTAAAGCGGAATTATGGATACACATGGTGTTATGGATGTTAGAGGTTAAGAGAAATAAGGCTTTGAAACTTTCCCAAAGGAGGAGAACAAGTAGTTTTAGAAGTCAGCACTGCTAACTTTTTAGTTACCTTAGTGAATTCATTATTATCATTGCCAGGGGCTCGGTCCAGTGCTCAGACGTCTTAGAGGCCGTATACTCTATCCATTTGCCTTACTGAGTGTGAACCTAGAACTCAGTGCAAAGGACTGAATGTTTAGAATACTTGCACCTGCTGTACAAGTGGGACATGGTTCTCCTCAACCATTTGCCCCTTAAAAGTTTTTCTCCATGTCATAACTACTAGGTTTTATTCCTGCTCACTTGCAGACATATCCCAAATCAGAAGACTTCTTGATAAGTGTATTAGAATTTTTTTTTGAAAAAAAAAAAAAAAAACAACACTGCCCGGATGGAACTAGGAAATGAAACTATCCCCGGTTTGCACTGTGGGTCTTGTCCAGCATAGGCTGCTGGAGAAGGGCTGGGCTTTGAGGTGGTGGACAGTTCCCTGGGATCCCACAGCGCTGGGAGTCCATGTCACGGAAAACTTGCCCGCCTCTGTAGCTCACTGCTCTGTGAAGGCTGGCCCCAGGGTCTTGTCCTCCTAGGGTCTACCCTGGCACCGCCCCTTGGCAGTCCTGCAAGTGTCAGTACTCTAGGAATGATCTGAGGGGATAAGAGGAGCCTGGGTGGAGGGTTCTTGAGGACATATTCCTGGAGGGCATGGCCAGGGAACATGGCCCTGCCCCATGCTCCGGGCTGCAGGGAGACTGAGTCACACAGTCCTTTCTGCAGGGTCTTGGACTCTGGCTAGAGAAACTGATTTTACATGTAGAAGATAGACAGTCTTGACACGTTTGAGTTTCTAAAGGCAACCCAGAGTTCAAATCCAGGGAATTAATATTTAAATAAACCAAACAGTGTTTTTCTGGTTAGGCAGTAGGGCAGCAGTAGCCGTGTAGTGCAAAGAACCTGCAGTTTGGTGCAAAGGACCTGGATTTGAGTGTGAATTATCCACTCCAAAAATTCAAGTTCCTTATCTGCAAAGATGGAGAAAGAAAATGCTTGCTTAACAGGGTTATTGTGAAAAATGAAAGAAGTAACGGTCTTGGAAAGTTGGTAGAAACTGTGACATGTGCTATAGCATCGTAGATAAGATGCTAAGCCAATGAAACAAATTGTTGCCCAACTTTATTTATGGAACCCTTAGAATAAGGTATTACTGCATATAAGAAATGCCTAGTTGAGATCCTAGGCCATCTATCCTAATTCAGAATGCAATGGCAAAGTCCTATGAATTATTTCTCTACTAAGATTAAGGTAGTCTCTAAATTTTTCATGAACAATAAATATATAGTCCAATTTAAAAAGAAAAAGGAATTATACAGTCTGAATTGAACTCCTTGTCTTTGGGGCTCTGTATGTATATAAGGTGATCTTTGAAAATTGTTCCCTGCAACTTTCAATGTATGTGGCCAGATTGTTTTATTATTTTATCTGTTGGGTGGAAATTCATGATAGGTCGGGATTATTATGCCTTCAAAAAAGAAAAATACTTTTCGAAATAATGTATTTAAAAGGTGAATGTGTAATGAACACATTCCTGACCAGGAATACGGGCAAGTGAATATATGATATCTGTGTAAGATTAAGATGGTGCATCCATAATCAGGTTAAAATTACAGCCAACCAGAAAACTAGAAGCTCACATAAAGTTAAAGGGATCTAAACCTCCTAGTTCTATTTTTTTGGCATAACATAGTGTCTTTATTACAGAGCACTGTAATCCTCCAGTGTGGGATAACACATTTAAAATATATATAATGTTATGCCAAATTTGTATTATGGCAATATACCCAGAAACCTACAAGTGGTTTGTGATTAAAATCCTTTCTCCTCAGTCCCCATAGCTATAGTTTTGAGAAGAAAAGCTTATTCTTCTCATATCTAAATATGTTTATACTTCTTTTTTTCTTGTAAAAAAACCGAAAAGGCTAAATGACTGTCTTCTTTTTCCTATTAAAAAAATAATAATTCCTAGGATGCCTGGATGGCTCAGTTGGTTAAGTGTCCAGTTCTTGATTTTGGCTCAGGTCATTATCTCAGAGTCGTGGGATGGAGGCCCACAAGGGGCTCTGAGCTCAGCGCAGAGTCGGTCTTCTCCCTCTCTCTCTGCCCCTCCCCACCAAAATAAACTAATAAATAAATCTTTAAAAAAATCATTCCAAATTAGGAATTATAAATGAAACTTATAGTTTTAGGTTTTAAAACATATTATGATAAATCTATGATATCATTAGTCTGTAAAACTTTAGTATTTTATCAAATAAATTTTATACAAACATAATAACAATGAAGTGTGGGTTTATAACATGTTTGAGCAAATATATGACCAAAGAGCTTTAGAGTCAGGGGAGAAATGCAATTCTAGTGGTGTAAGGTGCCCACGCTAACCAAAGGTGAGATACTGTCCCTACAGCGAGGGCCATGATGAGAGGAAGGTAATTGCCATCAATTCAAAATTGATGAAAATAAGAGTTATTTAACAGAGTCATGAAAATAACAGAGTTGTAGCTCAGATGTCAACAAAGGAGATAGAATGGAATTATAGAAAATATTCAGTTTTTAAAAAATTTATTTAAATTCTGTTTGCTAACATATAGTATAACACCCAGTGCTCATCACATCACATGCCCTTCTTTTTTTATTTATTATTTTATTTTTTTATAATTTATTTTTTATTGGTGTTCAATTTGCCAACTTACAGAATAACACTCAGTGCTCATCCCGTCAAGTGCCCCCCTCAGTGCCCGCCACCCAGTCACCCACCCCCCGCCCTCCTCCCCTTCCACCACCCCTAGTTCGTTTCCCAGAGTTAGGAGTCTTTATGTTCTGTCTCCCTTTCTGATATTTCCCACACATTTCTTCTCCCTTCCCTTATATTCCCTTTCACTATTATTTATATTCCCCAAATGAATGAGAACATACACTGTTTGTCCTTCTCCGATTGACTTACTTCACTCAGCATAATACCCTCCAGTTCCATCCACGTTGAAGCAAATGGTGGGTATTTGTCGTTTCTAATTGCTGAGTAATATTCCATTGTATACATAAACCACATCTTCTTTATCCATTCATCTTTCGATGGACACCGAGGCTCCTTCCACAGTTTGGCTATTGTGGACATTGCTGCTATAAACATCGGGGTGCAGGTGTCCCGGCGTTTCATTGCATCTGTATCTTTGGGGTAAATCCCCAACAGTGCAATTGCTGGGTCATAGGGCAGGTCTATTTTTAACTCTTTGAGGAACCTCCACACAGTTTTCCAGAGTGGCTGTACCAGTTCACATTCCCACCAACAGTGCAAGAGGGTTCCCCTTTCTCCACATCCTCTCCAACATTTGTGGTTTCCTGTCTTGTTAATTCCCCATTCCCAGTGCAATTGCTGGGTCATAGGGCAGGTCTATTTTTAACTCTTTGAGGAACCTCCACACAGTTTTCCAGAGTGGCTGTACCAGTTCACATTCCCACCAACAGTGCAAGAGGGTTCCCCTTTCTCCACATCCTCTCCAACATTTGTTGTTTCCTGCCTTGTTAATTTTCCCCATTCTCACTGGTGTGAGGTGGTATCTCATTGTGGTTTTGATTTGTATTTCCCTGATGGCAAGTGATGCAGAGCATTTTCTCATGTGCATGTTGGCCATGTCTATGTCAATGTGATTCATCATATCAGCAAGAGAAAAACCAAAAACCATATGATCCTCTCCTTAGATGCAGAGAAAGCATTTGACAAAATACAGCATCTATTCCTGATCAAAACTCTTCAGAGTGTAGGGATAGAGGGAACATTCCTCAACATGTTAAAAGCCATCTATGAAAAGCCCCCAGCAAATATCATTCTCAATGGGGAAGCACTGGGAGCCTTTCCCCTAAGATCAGGAACAAGACAGGGATGTCCACTCTCACCACTGCTATTCAACATAGTACTGGAAGTCCTCGCCTCAGCAATCAGACAACAAATAGACATTAAAGGCATTCAAACTGGCAAAGAAGTCAAACTCTTCCTTTTTGCCAATGACATGATACTCTACATAGAAAACCCAAAAGCCTCCACCCCAAGATTGCTAGAACTCATACAGCAATTTGGCAGCATGGCAGGATACAAAATCAATGCCCAGAAATCAATGGCATTTCTATACACTAATAATGAGACGGAAGAAAGAGAAATTAAGGAGTCAATCCCATTTACAATTGCACCCAAAAGCATAAGATACCTAGGAATAAACCTAACCAAAGAGGTAAAGGATCTATACCCTAAAAACTATGGAACACTTCTGAAAGAAATTGAGGAAGACACAAAGAGATGGAAAAATATTCCATGCTCATGGATTGGTAGAATTAATATTGTGAAAATGTCAGTGTTACCCAGGGCAATTTACACATTTAATGCAATCCCTATCAAAATACCATGGACTTTCTTCAGAGAGTTAGAACAAATTATTTTAAGATTTGTGTGGAATCAGAAAAGACCCCGAATAGCCAGGGGAATTTAAAAAAGAAAACCATATCTGGGGGCATCACAATGCCAGATTTCAGGCTGTACTACAAAGCTGTGGTCATCAAGACAGTGTGGTACTGGCACAAAAACAGACACATAGGTCAATGGAACAGAATAGAGAACCCAGAAGTGGACCCTGAACTTTATGGTCAACTAATATTCGATAAAGGAGGAAAGACTATCCATTGGAAGAAAGACAGTCTCTTCAATAAATGGTGCTGGGAAAATTGGACATCCACATGCAGAAGAATGAAACTAGACCACTCTCTTGCACCATATACAAAGATAAACTCAAAATGGATGAAAGACTAAATGTGAGACAAGATTCCATCAAAATCCTAGAGGAGAACACAGGCAACACCCTTTGTGAACTTGGCCACAGTAACTTCTTGCAAGATACATCCACGAAGGCTAAAGAAACAAAAGCAAAAATGAACTATTGGGACTTCATCAAGATAAGAAGCTTTTGCACAGCAAAGGATACAGTCAACAAAACTAAAAGACAACCTACAGAATGGGAGAAGATATTTGCAAATGACGTATCAGATAAAGGGCTAGTTTCCAAGATCTATAAAGAACTTATGAAACTCAACACCAAAGAAACAAACAATCCAATCATGAAATGGGCAAAAGACATGAACAGAAATCTCACAGAGGAAGACTTTTTTTTAAAAAAGATTTTATTTATTTATTTATGAGATATACAGGGAGAGAGAGAGAAGCAGAGACACAAGCAGAGGCAGAAGCAGGCTCCATGCAGGGAGCCTGATGTGGGACTCGATCCCGGGACTCTAGGATCGTGCCCTGGGCCAAAGGCAAGTGCTAAACTGCTGAGCCACCCAGGGATCCCCATCATGTGCTCTTCTTAATACCTATCACCCAGTTACCCCTTCCCCCTACTCCCTCATCTTCCACAACCCTCAGTTGTTTCTTTTTTTTTTAGATTTTATTTTATTATTATTTTTAAAGTTTTTATTTATTTATTCATGAGAGACAGAGAGAGAGAGGGAGAGAGAGAGAGAGAGAGAGAGAGAGAGAGAGAGAGATATTGAGAGGCAGAGACACAGACAGAGAGGGAAGCAGGCTCCATGCAGGGAGCCTCATGCAGGACTCAATCCCGGGACTCCAGGATCACACCCTGGGTAGAAGGCAGGCGCTAAACCTCAGCAACCCACGGATCCCCTAAGATTTTTTTTATTTATTCATGAGAGACACAGAGAGAGAGGCAGAGACACAGGCAGAGGGAGAAGCAGGCTCCATGCAGGGAGTCCAATGTGGGACTCGATCCCAGGACCCCAAGATCAACCCTGAGCCAAAGGCAAATACTCAATGGCTGAGCTACCCAGGTGTCACCTTCAATTTGTTTCTTATGATTAAGAGTCTCTTATGATTTGTCTCCCTCTCTGATTTTTCCCACTGTTTCCCCCCTTCCCTTATGGTCCCTTTCACTATTTCTTAGGAGTCCACATATGAGTGAAACCGTATGATAATTATCTTTCTCCGTTTGGCTTATCTCAGCAAAATACCGTCCAGTTCCATCCATGCCGATGTAAATGATAGGTATTCATCCTTTCTGATGGCTGAGTAATATTCCTTTGTTATATATATATATCGTACCTTCTTTATCCATGGAAATACTCAGTCTGAAGGAAAGCAGAACAAGAAGAAAAAGTAATCAAAGAGATAGGATAATTGGAAAACAAATAGCAAGATGGTGATTTAAACTCAGCCATATCAATAATTAGGGTCAATGTAAATGGTCTAAACAAATCAAAGGCATAGGTTGTCAGGCATGGTAATAAAGTAAGACCTAATATGTTCCCTACAACCACCACACTTTATTTAAATATAAAGTTTAGAAGCAAAACCATGGGAAAAGATGCCATGCTAATACTGGTCAAAACAATGCTGAAGTGTTGTGTTAATAGTAAGTCAGCTGGCTGAAAAGCACAGAATAGTCCAGAATAGGGCAATAAGAGGAACAATGGTGTGGGAGCCACCTCTAGGACATAGTACCTGGGCCTTTCCAGGCATACCCTCCACCCAGAGAAGAGGGCCAGTGACACCTGCCAGTGGGTCCATGACTGGATGCATCTCTCTGATTGGTCCACTTTTCAATTGAGAATATTTTTGTGATTGTCTTTTGTTTGTAGGGCATGGAGGCAGAAATCTTTTATTTCATAGGTGTTTGGTTTCAAATGTGTGGCATCCAGATGTGGTGTAGGTCATGAGACTGAATTTTGAGTCTGATGCTGGGATTGTTTGTTTCCAAGAGTTAGACTGTGACAGCTGGCATTACTGACTGACCTAACTCTTTGCCCTTCCCTGTATCTGTGCCTTTCACCATGTGACTTTTTAGTTTCTCCCTGAAAAGGCAGAGTCTCTTTTCTCACTTTTCATGCCCCCAGATTAGCCATGTGACCTACTTTGGCCAGTGGAATGTGAACAAGAAGGACAATGTGCTGGTGGGGAGACAGGCCTTCAGCCAGTTCCTTGAGAATGTTGCTGGGAGTTAAATTCTTCCATTCTGGGTCCAGAAGGTAGGCACAAGGAGCAGAGCCATCTCAGCTGATCCGCAGAGCTGTAGTGCCAAATGGAGCTTCCCTTGGACGCCCATGAACATTGTTTCACATCACTACGATTTTGTGGTGGTTTGTTATGCAGTGAAAGCAAACAGATACAGAAATTGGTACTTAGAAGTGGGGTGCCACTGTAGCTAAAACCTAACACATATGAGATTAGCTTTGGAACCACTGGTGGAAGCCTGGGAAACTTTTAAGTTTGGAGATGTGGCTACCCATATTCACTAGCACAAAATGCTTGGTAAAACGGTTTACCTTCAGTAGCTGGGAAATTAGGGAAGTCACCTGGTGAGTGTACGGAATTAGGTAGGTGGTGCCTATACAGATCACTGAAAGTATAATCTGGCCTCTTTCACTGCAAATGGTAAGACACCAAGAGTTGAGCTCAAAAAGGAATTGGCTAGTTCTCCAAGCAAAACTTAAAGGGAATTTACAGGTTCCAGAACTTGCTAGGAAATAATTTGTCATGTCCAGTCTGTCTAGCTTGAGGCCAAGACCAGATAGAGAGTACTGCCAGTATCGCATGGCTGCAAGATGAAGACCAAGTCAAGGATCTGAAACAACCTTTGCTAAGACTTCTGAATGGGTTAAGGGGGTTCTAGTAAACCTTTCAACTGCGAAAGATCTCTTAAGATCTTAAGGACTTTATCTCACAACTGTCTGAAAAGTCCAGATAGCCATGCAGCCTGAGCATCCCATCATGTGTTAGTGACTTACCCTCGTCATAAATGTGGGGCGGCAATGACCTGTCATCACATGGAAGTGGGAGTGTCCACAGTTCTCTAGGTGTGCCTCAGCTGAGCTTGTGGTGACAGGGTCTGAATGGAGGTGCCCAGAGAAAGGAGCTGGGGAACATCCCTTCACCCGAGCTCAAGAGGCATCCTGAATCCCAGCGTCTTTTCCAAAGACAGTAATAGGGCACACCACAGAATAAAAGATGAAATTAATTGAGAGAGAGAAAGAGAGAGAGAGAGAGAGCTAGGTGAATATTCTTGACTGAGTCTCAGACTAACTTTTTTACTCCTCAGAGCCACATATCCAAGATTTAGTAGAGATAATGCCAGATTCCAGACAAGGAGCAGGACAATGTTAGAAAAATGGATGTGCTTTATCCAGAACAAATTCTTCAGGGCAACTGTTTGTCCCATTGGCTACTTGCTGGGCTGGTTGAAAAGTGCTGTGAGATTTATTCAACAGAAGACATATAACCCAAACGACACCAGAAGCTTTCAACAACAGGGAAAAGGACAAAGGGAAAGAGGACAGCATTAGGCCAGAGGAAGAAAAGAGGCTGCCAGGGAGTGCAGAGACAGAGGCGATGGGAAGACACGTGTTTGGAGAGGATTTCAGATGGTTGGCGGGAGCGCTACGCTTGGGTCCATGTGGACAGCCACTGAGTTTGAGAGGACTTGGTGGTAAATGTTAGAATATTAAGAAAACGTGAAAGAAACAGCAACATCCCTATGAGAAACCTAGAAATGAAACATTGCACCCTGATGGAAAGGTCTGGCTTATCTCTGAAAAGACAAAGCAGAGGGCTTAGAGAATCCCATGGGTGTAGCCAGTAAAAATGTGGTTGCCTTTGAAAGTAAGAGTCAATAGCTAATGAAAAAAGGACATGAGGTTGAAAAGTCAGAAATCTATAGACATGTTATAAGAGTCTACAGAGAATTCTTTAAAACTGAAAAAGTAAAAATATCCTCCTGAGCTATGAGAAGGTCAAGTATGGACTCCCCTGGGCTCAGGAGAATAAGTCAGATCGCAGAGCACAGAGTGTCTATCAGAATATATATCAGACTATGGGGAGCACGGAGCAGTGGCTGACCAGAGCAGAAGGCTAAGTAAGCCTCCTCCAGAGCTTGGAGAACAGATCAGACAATGCTGGACAGCTCAGGGGGACCCCGAAGACGCTTTTCCTTATACTCGGGATGAACATGGACGATTCTCCACCTTGATGTTCAGGGTTGGAGCACGAGATGAAAGCAAGTGAGCAGTGCAATGTATCAGGTGATCGATAGCTGGCTGGTCACTGAGAGAGAAAGTAAATATAGAAAAAGGAAAACAGACAAAATATTTTCTGGGTAAACCCTATGAGCTATAGAAGGTAAGAGAATTTGTAACCAAGGTTTCAGCTTGGTGATAGCAATGTGAATCTAGCTCTGTTCGATGGTAGAAGCTCACCTGCAAGATGAACAGAATGCTTGCACCTGAAAGTTGAATTTCCTAGTGAGTTCCCATGAGCAAGTAGACCTGGCTTTGCAGGGACAGCTGAATGTGCAGGATCGTGAGTGGGAGGACAAAGAGCAGAAGCTGTGGGATGCAAATAGATAATAAAAAAATGTAAAGCAGGGATCCCTGGGTGGCGCAGTGGTTTAGCGCCTGCCTTTGGCCCAGGGCGTGATCCTGGAGACCCAGGATCGAATCCCACGTCGGGCTCCTGGTGCATGGAGCCTGCTTCTCCCTTTGCCTATGTCTCTGCCTCTCTCTCTCTTTCTCTGTGTGACTATCATAAATAAATTAAAAAAAAAAGTAAAGCAAGTTTTAAAAGAGATTTTTATAAAAAATCAGATGTTTATTTTAAAAAGAGCCAGTGATTCCTGACCTGTTATTCATACTGCAGGGAAGAGCAGTTGCTGGTCAGAAATTAATACAACAGAGAGGTGACAATCATTCAGTGGCCAGGGACAAAAAACCAGTTTCGGAAAGACCTCATCATGCAGTTGTTCCAAGGAGAGGCCTTCTAACTAGAGATGGATCACCCTGCCTCTTATTATTGGGAACCCAACCAATGGACCCCTGGAGACAAGTCCAACAACTCTTTTCTATCCACAGCTCAAGAGCTAAGACTAACCTGGTCATCCTGATCAGCCCCTGCCTGGATCTAGGTGGCCATTAGAATTACCCAGAAAATCCTCCATCTGTTTCAGGCTCTGCTCTTGGTTTATAGTTCTCTTTTGAGCATCCTGTTGACTGGTGAGCAACCCATCTTCCACTGGCACACACTCCTCTGTGTCTTTCTTCTACACCTAAGTGGAGAGATGCTCCAAGAAGTGCCCCCTCATGGAGCTATCGGGGATACTGCCTCTGGACCCGGGGCCATCTCCGAGTTATGAGGGGCCAAAGGCTCCTTGGACTACTCCTGTATGTTAGCAAGTGTTCTCTTTCCTTTTATGAATTTAATTTTTAAAAATTTTATTTTAAGTCAACTCTACATCATACACGGGGCTCAAACACATGACCTTGAGATCAAGAGTTGCGCGCTCCACCAAACTGAGCCAACCTGTTTCTCATCAAACAGGCAGTAGCTTTGAGGTTTTTCTCTTCTTAGTCTTTGTTTGCATAGGTTTAGGATTATGAAGGGTCTCATGGCTTAATAATAGAAACTTTTGCATCTGAAAGATCAAACCAATCTGTTCAGTGTCTTATTTCACAAAAAGAACTTATTCTGATATTTCATGTCTCTTTCTCAGAAGGAGCAAATAATCCATCCCTAAAGAATGAGAATCATTTTCACAGATACCCTCTCTAACCATATTTTAAGAACAAGGCTTAGACTCGCACATGAAGTAGAGAGATAGCGATCTTCTGATCTTATGGTGTCATATTTGACATCTGTACTAACAGTTGCCTCTCTTCAAGCCTCTATGTACCTACCTCCAATGACTGCACAGTTAGAGCATCTCATTTAGACAAAGAATCTCAAGCGCTTCCACGTTTCTAGTGAGGTTTATAATGATTACTAAATGCCCCAATTCTGTAGAACTTAACTTCATCCTTAAACCATGTGAACTGGTTTTTGATGGGATAATACTGCAGAACCCACAACCTCAAAATCTCAGGCACTTGGAAAACTCAATCATTATTTCTCACTCACTTTTCATGTCAGTGTTTACAGATTAGGGTCTGTGGCTCTGCTCTAGGTGGGGATGGTCTAAATATGGTCTATGTTTTTTTTTTCCCCCCAGGGACCAGCCTTAAATGATACAGCGGGTATACAGTTCTCACAGTGGAGGTTGGGAGTGATAAGAGATCCAGCAGAAACCTCCAACTTTTCTTTCTTTTTTCCTTTGAAAGACTTATTTTTAAAAAATTATTTATTTATTTATTTATTTATTTATTTATTTATTTATTTATAGAGAGGGTGACAACAGGGTGGGCAGGGGCAGAGGGAAAGGAAAAGAATCTCAAGCAGATTCTCCACTGAGCATGAAGCCTGACATGAGGCTTGAACTCACAACCCTGAGATCATGACCTGAGCTGAAATCAAGAGTCAAATGCTCAACCAACTAAGTCACCAAAGAACTCTAAGATTTATTTATTTATTTATTGATTGATTGATTGATTTGGGGGGGGGCACTCACAAGCAGGAGGAGGGGTAGAGGGAGAAGGAGAAAAGCAGACTACTCCCACCCCCTCCAAGAAATCCAAGCCTGATGTGGGGCTTGATTCTTTGACCCTGAGATCATGACCTGAGCTGAAACTAAGAGTCAGATGCTTAACTGACTGAGCCACCCAGGTGTCCCCAAACTTCTGACGTTTCTTAAACCTGTTACTATAACCCACAAGCTTTAACTTTCACCTATATTATATCAGCCAAATCAAGTCATATAGCTAAGTCCCACATCAGTGGAATGGGAAACCACAACTCCCCACCCAGAGTATTCAGTAGGAGACAAGAGTGAAGAGTCAAGAGACAATACTACATCTTGTCATCAAGTATCCAACTTTGAGTCAAATAATTCGGTGTGAATACAATAATTTTTCCCCACCACAAATGAATACCACTTTTTTAAGTAATAGCTTCTTATGACTTTTTAAGGTATAATATAAAAAACAGTGAAAGGGAATAAAGGGGAATAGAGAAAAAATAAGTGGGAAATATCAGAAAGGGAGACGGAACATGAAAGACTCCTAACTCTGGGAAGCGAACTAGGGGTGGTGGAAGGGGAGGTGGACGGGGGGTGGGGGTGACTGGGTGGCGGGCACTGAGGTGGGGACTTGATGGGATGAGCACTGGGTGTTATTCTGTATGTTGACAAATTGAACACCAATGAAAAATAAATTTATTTAAAAAATTGTATTTCAAAATTACAAAATTAATTAATCTACCTTCTGTATTTGGTAAATGACTTCAAATGTCATTAAGATATACTTTTTATCAAGTCCTTGTAAAAGAAAAGCTTATCTCCCCCTTTTTGTCCTTTCCTTCATTTGTAATGTGTAACTACCTTATACCACTGATTTACAGAGAACTTGTGTTAATAAGCATTTGTCTTAAAATAAAACTTAGTTCTACACACAGGAAGGAGAAAACATTATAATTACAAAGATATTTTCATAGCAAAGTCCCTTAGAACACAAATAACACAAGTAAAGCAAAAGAAAACTTCAAGCCAGATGCTTCTATGGGAGGCGAGCTGTCTTACCAGGTAAATGCTGGTAAAATGGCAGATGAATGGTATGAGACCAGCGCGGAGCATCCACACCCACCTTCCCTGCAGAGTGGCTCTCCCTGAAGACAGTTTGAACCATCCTCCCTTCCACATAGACTCTTTCTTAGAGTTGATGTGCTTGCAGAGCTTCTGGAAGCAGAGGTCCCCCTTCCCAACTCTGCTCACTACTGCACTTCCTCCACTTAAAAGGGAAGGTTTACTGCTGACTCACCGGGACCTTCATTGACTCAGGTGTAAAAGCCTCTAGACATCAAACGAAAGGACAATTGTTCAACCCCAGGGCATCATAAAGGTCCCAGACTCCCCCCAATAAATCCCATGGGAATCCATATGGTAGAAGATGTTCACTTTCCAGCACCCAGACGCACATCACTTTGGTTCCCGCCACCCGCAGAAGCAAGCTGGCCCAACTGACTCCCTGCTCTTAAATCCTGGGAGTTGGTAACAGCTGTCATTTTGAGCCCTTATGATGCGTTTGTCACTATCCTAAGTGTATTGCAATGTGTCAACTCAACCTCCTAAGAAACCGATCCTCTTATAGAAAAGGAAGTAGAGGTGGAGAGCAGTGGACTGTCTGGTCCAAGGTCACACAGCTGAGGGGTAAGATGCTGGCTGGGCAGGAATAAGTCAGGTGTGCTTCCCTGATCTGACATGTGGGACCACAGAGGGCTGACAGATGCACAGACACGGCTGCCCTGGTTCCAAGGGGGAGGTCTTGGGAGTTGTTCGATGACATTATACGGGCTGACAGTGTAACCTGGCCTTACGAAGCCCAAGGCTGTGTGCGTGTGGGGGGCCAGAGTGGTTGGAGGAGGAGGCAGGAGTGGAGTGCGACCGGCAGCAAGGTTGTGTCATGGGCAAGATGCTGAGTGTGAACGAATGATGGAAGGGAGTGGCACACCCACTCCCACACCTCTGCAGTTGCTGCTGTCCTGTCCCCCTCAGTTGGCAAGCACACACTGAACACACATGTGTGCTAACAGCGTGTTAGGGTGGTGAGGAAGCCAAGCCTGAGTCACAAAGCCCCTGGCAGGGAAACCTGTGGGAGCACTTTCCTGGGGACCCAACTGCAAGCCAAAGGCTTTGAGAGCAGAGACAACAACTGGGAGGTCCACATGGTTGGAAGATGGAGTGTAGGGAGCCAAGGAGGGTGGGAAGCATGGGAGAGGGGCCCTTGTACGCCAGTGACCTTGTACATTTTCTAAATTGTGGTAAAATACATACAACATAAAAAAAAATAAAAAAATAAAAAAAAATACATACAACATAAAAAATTTACCATCTTAATCACGTTTATGTGTACGGTTCGGTGGCTTTTGTACATTTGCGTCGTGGTGAACCGTCCCCACTACCCGTCTCCGGAATGTTTTTGTGCAAATAGAACCCCTCCCTCTCCCCCAGCCTGTGGCACCCAACCTTCTCCTTTCTGTCTCTGGGGATTGGATGACTCCAGAGCCTATAGCAGTGAGATCACACAGGCATTGTCTTTCTGAGGCTGGCTTCTTTCACTGAGGCTGGTGTCCTCAAGACATCTCTGTAAAGGGAATTTCCTTCCTTTTTAAGGTTAGATAATATTCCATTGTTTGTACCATGTTTTTTTTTTTAATATTTTATTTATTTATTTGAGAGAGAGAGAGAGAGCATGTGTACCAGCAGGGGCAATGGCAGAGGGAGAGGGACAAGCAGACTACCTGTTGAGTGGGGAGCTCGACACTGGGCTCAATCCCATGACCCCAAGATCATAACCTGAGACTAAGTCCAGATGCTTAACCAACTGAGCTACCCAGGTGCCCCTGTACCACATTATGTTTATCCATTCATCTGTCAGTGGACACTTGGGTTGCTGCTACCATTTATTCATTGTGAATAATACTGCTATGAATATGGGGAAGCAAATATCCTGGACCCTGCTTTTCATTCTTTTGGATATGCACCTGGAAGTGAGGGTGCTAGATCGTATATGATTACTCCTTTCTTTTTTTAGGGGGTGAAGGACAGAGGGAGAGGGAGAGAGAATCTCAAGCAGACTCCATGCCCAGGGTCGAGTTGGACACAGGCTTGACTTCACTACCCTGAGATCATGACCTGAGCCAAAATCAAGGAACAGGCGCTCAAATAACTGAGCCCCCCCAGGCATCCCTTCTTTTGTTTTGTTTTGTTTTAATTTTTTTAAAGCTTTTAAAAAGAGTTAAAATTTTACTTCATTAGTCTACCAAATGTAAGACTGAACGAATTTCACAAAAGAAAAGGTGTCAGTTGGGAAGGCTTGGTTCAGGATGGGCTTCAAAGTGGAAGCATGACACTCAGGGCACACCAGTTGATCAACACAGAAGGGGAAAGCCAAACAATAAGGCATTTGTTTTACATTTTGCAAGGGCTCTTTATAACATTTCCAGTGCTGATGTGAGAAACATTGACCATCCTTCAGGAAAAGAGATAGTTAATATTAAACATATTTATTTAATATTAGCAATTTGGTACTATTATAAAATTTGGAGAAAAGTATCTCAATGATCTAAAGATTTTACTGAGAGAACTGAAATGCTGATCACATCAACCTTTTAATGAGGTTTAGATAGAAAAGTTCACTTGAGTCTTTCATTTGGGATTAAAATGTGTGTAGTTTATAATGCACATTCATATGAAAAGTTGCAAAATGTTTTCTGCTTAGGAAGAATGGAAGAATGATTTTTAAGTAATATATTTTTAACTAATATAACATTTGGATTATAATAAACACTGTTGGCCAGATCCAAAGAAAAAGCTGATTTTAGATGATTTGCTAGGAGAGTCCACTTGAAAATCATGTTTATGGTTTTTTTTCCAAAATCGTATCTGAGTTGTGGAGTATGTTTCACCAGGAATGTCAGAATATGTTGCTTAACAACTAATAATAAAGGTTCTGAATGATAAGAGAACCAAACCTCAGGCTGCAAGAGTGGCCAGTTTCTACTACGATGGTGCAGGAGTCATGGCAATATAACAACTGGCTGTTGAGAAAGTGGATAGTGCCTTCTGACTGGGCAGCCAGGATGTTCAATTGTGGCTCCCTGGAGAAGCTGAAAAGACAACTCATATCACCTGTGACTTTGTCACCTCTTAATGACTCGTCCCAGTCAATGAAAAGGGAAAAATGTTCTTTTTTTTCAAAATTTTATTTAAATTCTACTTAGTTAACATACAGTGCAATATTGGTTTCAGGAGTAGAATTCAGTGATTCATCACTTACCTACAACACCCAGTGCTCATCACAGCAGGTGCACTCCTTAATGCCTATCTCCCATCCAGTCCATCACCACCCCCCCACTTTGGTCTCTATCTTTAAGAGTCTCTTAAGGTTTGTTTTCCTCTGTTTTTCCCCCTTCCCACATGTTCACCTGTTTTGTTTCTTAAATTAACATATGAGCGAAGTCATATGGTATCTGTCTTTTTTTTACTTATTTCACTTATTTTTAGAATTGTTTCACTAATTATTATTATTTTTATATAATAGAAAACATTACTCAGCATCATACACTCTAGCTCCATCCACATCATAGCAAATGGCAAGATTTTATTCCTTTTGATAGCTGAGTAATTTTTTAAAAGGTTGCTTGAAATTTAGGTTACTTACTTAATCACACCACTTGGGGAGGTGATTTTCCTCTTGACGTTTTAGGGTAAGATTGTCAATACTGAGAGTTGTACCTACCTACCTGCACCAGAAACAGCGGACCTGGAGCTTCCTTTATGGGAAAGAGTTTGATAAATAATCTAGTTTTCCAAGTAGATATGAGCTTATTTTCTGTTTCTTTTAAGTAGTCACTTTTGGAAACCTGTGTCTTTTTTTTTAAAAGATTTATTTATTTATTCATGATAGACAGAGAGAGAGAGAGAGAGAGAGAGAGAGAGAGAGGCAGAGACACAGGAGGAGGAAACCTGTGTCTTTTAAAGGATTTTCCCATTTATCCTGTTATTGAATTTATAAACAAAGTTTTTCCTAAAAATCCCATATTCTTTTTTTTTTTTTTAAGATTTTATTTGTTTGAGAGAGAGAAAGAGAGAGAGCATGAGCAGGGGTGTGGGGAAGGGGCAGAGGGAGAAGGACAAGCAGGCCCCTTGTTGAGCTGGGAACTCTGCACGGGTCTCCATCCCAGGACTCTGAGATCATGACTTGAGCCAAAAGCAGATGCTTAACTGAAGGAGCCACTTAGTTAGGCACCCCATAAAATCTTTTCATTCTTTTTAACATGGATAGGAACTCCAGCGTTGCTGTCTCTGATTCTCAGTATTTGAATTTGTTTATTCTGTCTTGGTTCTTTTGATTTGTCCAGTTAGACATTCATCAATTTGAATAGATCATTTCAAAGAATCAGGCTTGGTTTTCATTAGCGTCTCCTTTTTTTTATATTTTCTCTTTCATTGATTGTTTACTTTTCTCTTGATCATTTCCTTTCTCCTACTCACCTGGATTTAACATGTTCCTTTTCTAGATCATTAAGGTGGAAGCTTAAGTCATTGACTTTTGAACTCTTTCTCTCCTAATGCAAGTGTTCCATGTTGTATATTTTCCTGTAAACACAGTTTACACCAATGCCACCAATTTTACTGTGTGTTTTGATCATTAATTACAAAATATTTAAAAGATTTTCTGTGATTTCTTTTTTTTAACACATAAGCTATTTAGAAGCGTTATTTAGATTTTAAATATTTGGGGGATATTCTATATGTTCATTTTATGACTTTTAAAATTTATTGAAGTTGTTATCAGAGAATGTACTCTGGTTTCCAATATTTGTATGTACAGAGACCCTTCTTATGACTTAACATATTCTTGATCTTCATAAAAATTTCATGTACACATTCAAAGGGCGTTTATCTTACAGCTATTATAAGTAGTATCCTACGTGTTAATTTTTTTTACATTGATTGAAAGCATTGCTTAAATGTTCTGTAGCAGTATTGATCTTATCTGTATCTCTTCAATCAATTGCAGAAATGGGAGTATGGAATCCATAACTATAATAACTATTTCTCTTTTTAGTTTTGTTCTTATTTTGTCTTATGTATCTTGAAGCTCTGTTGTTAGGTGCATACACCCTGCATATTTGTCTTCTTGATAAATTGATCCTTTTAATATTATGAACTGTGCTGCTAAATCTCTGGTCATTTTCTTTGTCCTGGAGTTCTTACCTTGATAGTATAACCACACGAGCTTCTTTATGCAGAATTTGGAATGTATATCAGTTTTCAACCTTTTGCTTTCAACTCATGTCTTTATAATTAAAACATATTTTCTTATCAATAGCTTAGAGTTGGGTCTTACTATTTTATATGACAATGATTTCCCTTGATTGAAGTGTTTAGTTCATTTACATTTCATGTTGTTACTGACATGGTTTGGCTAAATGTCTTCCACATGGGGATTTTATTTCATTTATCCTACTTGTATTTGTATTTGTTTCCCATTTCCCTTCCTTTCCTGTCCTCTTTTGTTTTTTTCTGGACATGTCAAATATTTTTTGTTATGCAAAGTTTTACTCTGTGCTATTATCTATTGGTTGCACTGAGATTATGATATTCATCTTTAGATCATTCCAATCTAACTTCATGTAAAATTATATTTCTTCATAGTCTATGAAACTTACAACAGCATAATTCTGTTTACTCTCTTTATACCTCTTTCTGTCTTTTTGCCTCATATTTTATGCTTACATATAAATATATATAATACTACAAAGTTATTATTATTGTTTGATTTAAGCAATCAATGTCTGATGTAATATTTACACTTTCTGGTAATCTTCATGTTTTCCTTGATCTGAGGATCAAGCTGGGAATTATTTTTAGCATTTCTAGTAGGACAGGTTTGCTAGAGATGAACCCATTAAGTTTTCACTAGTGATTATCTTTTTTCACTTTAAATTTTGAATAATATTTTCACTGAGTATAGAATTCTAGTTGTTTTTGTTTGTGGGTTTTGTGGGCCATTCCCTTGTGTTCTGGCCTCCACTGCTTACAGTGAGAGGCCAGATGTCACTCACATCTATGGAAATGACCATGTACTACATACAATATATATATATTTTTCCTGGAGGCTTTTAAGATCTTTTATTTATCTTTTGATTTTTACCTGTACACTATGTTGCTGTTAGGATGACTTTTCTTTGCATTTATCCTGCTTAGGGTTTGCCTAAGACTTTGTATCTGTAGGTAGTGTTTTTCACCAACTTTGGGAAGTTCTTAGCCATTATCCTCTGATTTGTTTGCTCTACTGTGTTATATCTTTCCTCTTCCTCTGGGACTCCAGTTACTTGTATGTTATGCTGTTTGATGTCCCACGGATTATGGTTACTTCTTTCTGATTTTTCTTCTATTTTTTTTCCTTTTTATTCAGTTTGGATTCTTTTCATTGACCTGAGTTCAACCTGATACTAAACCCATCTAAGGAATTCTTTATTCCTTTTTTAAAATAAAGATTTTATTTATTTATTCATGAGAGACACAGAGAGAGGCAGGGACCTAGGCAGAGGGGGAAGCAGGCTCCCTGCAGGGATCCCGATGTGGGATTTGATCCCAGGACCCCGGGATCACAACCTGAGCCAAAGGTAGACACTCAACAACTGAGCCACCCAGGTGCCCCAGGGATTCTTTATTCCTGATGTATATATTTTATCTCTGGCATTTACAGTGGTTCTAATTTCTGGTGTTCATGTATCTGCTGAATTTTGCTGTCTTTTTACAGATGGCATCTATTTTTCCCCCACTGGATAGCTCAGTCTTTTTAATATAGACTTTTGTAAAGTCTCTGACTCTTCACAATTTCTGAATCTTGACAGTTCCTTTTTTTTTTTTTTTTTTGAGGTGGGAGTAGGGGAGGAACAGAGACAGAGGGAGAGAGAATCTGAATCAGACTTCATGACTTGCACAGAGCCTGATGTGGGGCTCGATCTCAGAACCCTGATTTCATGATCTGCATGGAAATCAAGAGTCGGACACTCATTCGGGTGCCCTGACAATTTCCTTTTTTTTTTTTAAACTAAGTGTCACTTTTTCATATATCTTGTAATTTCAATTTTATGCTTTTTTGTAGAAGAGTAACAATTGACGTCAACAACAGTTGCCTCTTATTTTGTTGGAGTGAAGGGGGGATGGGTTGATCTGGTCTGTCGTAGAGTGTGGTCTGGATTTTGCTGTAGTTTGGTAAGTTAAGCTCATGACTGGCTTACATAATTTGAGAGATGGATCAGCAGAACCTGGGATTTGAACACTGGCAAGGTTCCAGGGCCTCTCTGTGCTGCTTCATATCCGAGCTGCAATTTTTGAAGGCCTGAGGCACCTAGGACAGGTTGCTCTCCCAGTCTCGCTCAGCACTTGCCATCTGAGAGGCTCTCTGTGCTTGAGTGAGACCTTGCACACCTCACTTCTCAGGCCTCCTCCTCTGATCCCAGCTTTTGTCCTCAGCACCTGGTGAGACATGCAGTGGAAGCCAGTGGAAGATGGTTGGAGTCTGGTGCAGGACTGGACTGTGGCTCAGGCTGCTCAGGGTTCTAGCCACACAGATGTGGAACATTCCCCTAGCTTCTCCTGACCGCCCTCCATTGCTGATTCCTCCTGTTCTTGCCATTCTGATGTGGATGTGAGCAATCTTGGGTGTCTCCCCCCTCCCCGAAGCTTCTCACTTTTTAAAGCATAGTCCATTTATATATTTTTGTCTCCTCAGAAATCTGAACAACTGCTGTTATTTTGTAGCTTATCTCCTTCTTTTTCCTGTTGAGTTGAAATCAGTGGTCTCAGGAATTTGTTTTTTATTGAGACCAGAAGGAAAGATTCCCCTGATGTGTTATTCATCTACCAAGTGCTTTCTGTTTTCTTTCCACTGATTCCTTTTATCCTTGTAGTTTAAATGTCTAGATACTGAGCTGGTTCTTTTTTTATTGCTCATCTTTCAATGAAATGAGTTTCTTCCAAGCCAGCTGTTGAAAGCAGAGGTAAGGCCATGCTTTACGCTAGCAGCAGTTCCCTTTGTCCTCCGTGTGTGTGTGTGTGTGTGTGTGTGTGCATATGTGTGTGCACACACACGTGTGCGTGTGTCTCCAACCAGGCAGGAAGTGGAGTTGCTCATGACATGTCACTCTTCTTCTGTCTGTATGACACACTGCTCCCCCCAGTGTAGCCTGTCTGTGTCTGTGTGCTCATTTCCAACTGAACTTGATTTTTAGGGTCCTAATGATCATAATTTAATTCTGAGCTTCTCTAACACTTCTTTCTGAAATATATAATTTGACATATAGTTAAATGTATCGTGATTTTCAGGACTGTCTCACTTCCATAGGTGATGTTAACCATGTAGTCTGAATTTCGGGGACTTCATCCAAGTAATAACCCAGATACCATTGACTCATTCCCAGATGCTGAGGCAGGGTTCCAGGTCCCTCCCAATGTCTCTGTCCTAATTCTGTGAGCCCTCAGAACAGCACTCTATCTCCCCTGAAAGGCATTTCTGGGGCTGACTTTAGCCCATGTGGAATCCCTGTCCTATCAGAATGAGAAACCTGCTCTGGGCTGGTGTAGCCACACTGGGTGGGCAGCACAAGGCAAAGAAAGTTTCAGCCCCACTTTTACCCTTGCTGAGTGCACTCAAGCACTCCTGCACCATGAAAGGGGCACTACCCTCACCTGGACACTCCTGTGTTTATAGTCACAAAAATCTGGGAGAGCTACTGTGTGACAAGCATTACATCTCTAGGTGAATGCTGAAGGCTTCCACTGGAGCTGCCCCTGCTGCCCCTTGCCTTGCCAAGGACAAGAGAGGACTGGCATCTCTTGGGGGAAAACATGCCCTCTCACTCTGTAAAAGGGGCTCCCAAGCATTTTGTTTGTCCCTCAGGGATTAATAGGAAACTATTTCACTAAAAACTCTAATTTGATAGTTTGAAAAACACTTATAGTTGTTTTCTCCCCAAGGTATAGACATTGAGAAGATGTGGGTGTGGGGACAAACAGCTACACAACACAGACAAGTTACCCCTTCCTCTGACAATAACACCTTGTTCCTGGGTCAAGTCCATCGCAAGCCGCTCTTCAGCCTTCATCAAAATCTGCTTTCACTGCATCATTGGCTACCCAGGCCCAGATACCTGTGAAGACAGTTAGGTCTAGGCTAGTGTTTCCATCCAGTGCTTGCTGCAGCATTGTCTCTGAAATCTGTGAAAGCAGGTTGCACAGGGTGCTGGTCCTGAACGCCTTTCACTTTTGATTCTTCCATGAAGCCCGTCACAATTCAAGTCCACATTACTGGGTAAATGTCTGTATTTGACCTCATGGTTCCCGCTTAACCTACATGAGATCTGAAGCTCAGATCAGAATCATCTTTATTTATACTCAGGAGAGGTATGAGTTTCGCAAAAGCCATGTGACTGCAAATAATACTAGGTAAATTGGACTTTGTTTGCATTCCACGATGAGAGAGGGTGAGAGGCAGTCCAGGATTTATGATGATGCTTTGGCTTGTTATTAGAACCCGAATTCTTTTCTCTGTTTCCTCCTCAGCTTCTAGCCTGTTGGATTTAATCCTCATGTGTGCCCCTTGCCACACAGCCTCTATTTCCAGGCTTCCAGTCCATGTTTCAAGCAGAAGAAAGAGAGAGCAAAGACACCAGCCCCTGTTTGGGTAACTCCATCAGCCAGAAACATGTCATGGGCTGCTTGCAGTTGAGGCAGGTGGAGGAAGCCACACCAACAGCTTTCAGAGCCTCCGTGGTAGGAACAGGCAAGGTCAAGGAGGGCTGCGTAGGGAGGGCCCCTGTGTACCCTGCAGATGACTGAGGTTTCTCTAGATAGTTTCTCTAGATGGAACTTCCAATCTCAGGGATGCTGAAATGTTGAAAAGTGGTATAGGTGCAAAGGAATGTCTTCTTGGGTTCTTCCTGAATAACCCAAGAAGCAGTATAACCTTTGACCCAAGCTCCTCTTCAGATGGACCAGATATTGTGGTTTATCCTTAGTACTTTTCATTGGTCTAAAGCCATACCTAATTTTCTAGGGGGATGTGGAGTGGGGGTGGGTGATGGAGACAGGTGGTGGAGGCAGATGTTGGCATGAGGGTAGGGGCAGAGCTGGGGATGGGGGTAGAGAGTGGGGGTTGAGGTGGATGGTGGGGGTTGGGGTTGGATGAAGGGGACAGGGTGGAGTGGGGTGTGGGGATGGGTGATGGAAGCAGAGGTTGGGGTGGGGGTGGGGCCAGGCGGTGGGGGATGGGGATTGGGGTGGATGGGGTTATAGGTGGGGACAGTGGTGGAGACAGGGTGGGGTGGCGGTGGGGCTGGGGATGAGGGTGGAGGGGGGTGGTGGGGACAAGGCAGGAGTGCCTCCCCTCACTCGGCTGCAGGCAGCTGCTCCATTGGCATCTGTGTCTGTGTGCTCTGTTCTTAGAGGCCCAGTGTGGGAAATGAATGCCATTCCTCACCTACGTAGGAGAATCTTCTCATCAGGAAAAACACATAGTTCAGACAGCATTGACGAAAATTCCTTGGTTTGAGTGATTGATGGAAGATGGACCAAAAAACAGGAGGCGGTGTGTATTCTAATTAAATGGCACATATTTTTGAAGAAAGTGGCACATCTGAACAGTAACTAAATGACTTATTTTTGACATGGCTAATGAACTGTAGCTGAACCATGATTTGTATTTGACTTCTTCATAAAGTGTTTCTTAGAAAAAATCGCAGCTGGCGTTCATGTGACTCGTTTTTAACAGTTACTTTCCCGTGAGGGCAGACATTTCCAGGATCTTGCACATCCTCAAGAACACAGCCAAGGAACAGTATTTTGTGAACTAAGACTGTTTCTAAGATGGTTTATGTTGTTTTTCAACATATTGCAACTAGAATACAGAAAGAGCACACTTCAATTATTTTAGAATTAGAAACAACCTAGTTTTATCTTTTCCAGAAGAATCCTACTGCATTAAGAACATTTGAAACAAGAAGGAATCACATTTTAAAAATCCCATATTAGAAACATTATAAGCAATCATTAAATTTGGGTTATTTGCTGCAATTTTTAGTTTACTGTACTGCCAGAAGTAAAATATTTTGTTGCTACTTAATTCTACGGTCCAATTTTTGGTTTTGGAAGTGTGTTCACTACTTATGTGTAAGTCTTAGGAGAAATGTATCAGCATGATAGCCTAAGTCTTTATGAATAGTTTCAAATACCTTGTTTCATTTCTAAGTTCCCACCATTACGGGTAAGTATGCTAAGTGTGCTCATATGAATTCTCTTTTTAAAATAAGTATGGCCCTCAAATCTTCTACCTTGGTCAAATTTAGTTTCTTTCCATAATATGGAGAGTTTTCCCTTTTGTTCTTCCCTCACGAGCTTCTCATTTCCTGCTATTTCAGGGCATCTCTCACATTGTCACTTCATGTTTCTATTGTAGATCGTGACCTTTCAGAAAATCTTGAAAAAGGATGGTCATTAGAGCTAACATCTACAGACCCACTCCCTCTGTGCCAGGAATTATACCTAAGAATGTGTTCTTATTTTATCTGCACACTAATCCATTTAGACAGGTGCTGTTCCCATATGCACTTCATACCACAGAAACAGTGGGGCCTCTGGGATACAGCATGTTCCAAAATTCCAGATGTAAACATCAGGAAACCAGCGGAGGGACAAGGTAGACCAACAGGCCAGTTTTATGCCAATGAAATGCTTTCTTGTAGCTGTTTGTCTCCGTGGTAACCTAGATGAGGTAGGTGTCATATAATTCTACTTTCATCATCATACTGTAGCTTGAAGTTTTCAGATGTGCGTCCAAGCTTACATAATTAATGGGATGTTCAAAGTAAAACCAAGGTCTGCGTCTGTCTCCAAAGTCCATGGTCTTTCTACTACGTCATGCCTTGGGCGTTTTCAAGGGCAAGATAATTACATGTAACGTGGTCCCTCTCCAACAGCCTGACTAAATTAAAATTAAATTGTTGGGTTAGTCTGGATTATTTAAAAATCATTCCAGATTATTTTTAAACAGCATAACTCTTTAAGGCATGACAGCGTATATTCAAATAGGATGACACCTGGCTTGGTTGCTCACAATTTCACGCATAACTGAGTTAAAAGTATTCTGAAAAGAAACCATTGTTTATTTCTTTATCTTGGTAAATTAATGTCATAACACATAACCTGTTGGAAACAATTTCCAGTGGATAACACAAAACTTCACAGAAATGATTTGAAGTATTCTGAAGATGTGATGAAGCCATATTTACTGAGATGCTTTTCCAACCTCCTACAGGTGAAGCTACGGGATTTTGACATCTGGTTTGGATGCCTTCTCAGCCAAAGTGATCAGCCTAGCAGTGTAACCAGGCATCCCAGGGCTGGTGGCTGACTTACATTCTGTTGCTGGTGATGCAGCCGGAGGCCCCAGCTGCTCCCTTGCTGCCCCCTGCCCAGCTAATCCAAAGTCAGGTGGGCTTGAAATTCAGAATTAACCTGTGGCACTGGGCGGATAGGTTGTCCCATGTCATGGTGATGATTAGTAAAAAGTTGCCAATGGAATTTTTAGAAAGAAAACGTGGTGAATCAGAGTTCTCTAAGTGGGTTTTTCATTTGTTTCTAAAGCATTTTTTAGGTCTCATAACTTCTAATTAGATGTAGCTGGAGGTCCAGTGTTTTTCTCTGGGGGTTGGGTCAGGCCGCCATGGATCAGAAATGTCAAGGGGAGGAGGGTGATCTATGACTCGCGCTTATTGCAGTCCTGACTGTGAGAACATTCACTCCGGATGAGGCAAATAGATTCTGTGTGCGTTCCTGAATGCTTGGTTATTCATGAAGGTAAACAGGTCTGACCTGAGGGCTCTGAGGGCAAACAGTGGGTTTAGTGGCTTGTAAGGGTAACTGCGCACAAGTTAATAGTGGTTCTCTTGTTCTGCTGTCTCATCCTGGATGCTTTACCTAGGTTAGAGGAAAACCTTACGGTCCTGAACTGATGGATAGTGATGATAGTTTGGTGAAGATGTAGGAGGGTGGGGAGCTGAGGGATGGGGCTCAGAGAAAGGACAGCCACCAGCGCCTGGCAGGGTGTGGTGGGCAGGGGGAACTTCACAACCACCTGACTTGGTTGTTCTGACAAGCATAAATGATAAATATAAAGTCCTAAGGATAAACATCAGGATATATATGTTTTCTTTTCAATATTTCCCACACCTTAGTATATTTGGAAGAAGCCAAATAGCATAACTGTTATGAACGTGGGTTGCAGTAATTGGTTGGGATTGAATTCATGCTTATCTGATTCTAAATCCAAAGGTTTTCTGTGACTCTAGGCTGACTCTCTTCTAAGTGTGATGCACGGTGACAGATAGAGAATTATTCACATGAAGCTCACAGTGTAATAGGATGGATACAAATTGAACTTAAATGATTATAGCTCAAAGCAGCTCCTCAGCCTGCCCTCTCTGTGGCCCCCCACTGCCAGCCCTGGCCTGCTCTCCATGTCACTTGGTGTCCTCGCCTCTGCCTGTTATCTCATTCAGTGTTTGAACGTAGTAACTCCCTGTTACTAACCACCTTACTTTACCTCCTCTGCAAATACTTTTCTTCTTTTAAGAAAAACATCAAGATCAGAAACTCTTGTCTTGTGTATCTGACCTACAGAGTATTTTTCTTGGCCACAGCATGTTTTTAAAATAGTTTGAATTCAAGTGTCTTTTCCAGGTAGGCCTCACTGTGGCTGCTGCTTTTCACTGCCTGTTTAACTAACTTTACCTTCCTGGTTATGACAACGTTGAACTTAAAACCGTTATACATGCAAGGTAATCTGCAGGGAAGAACATGTGTGTCTCATCCCCGATGGTGGCCCCATTCCCCAGGTGGAACCAACTACGTTTCTCACTCAGCCGTGTTTCATCTTGAGTGACTTTATTTTGTTTTTAATATATTGTGTGTGTTAGGTTTTGCCTTTGGATCCAATTTGGCAGTCTCTCTTGTAAAAACAAGATTATCCCAGTTGTATTTATTATTATGGAGGATCTCTTTAATATTCAATTTGTCATGATTTTTATCTTATACTTACAAGTTTTGTTGCTTATTTAGAACGTGTTTCCCACTACATTGATCAGTATGTTTTTGTTGTTTTGTTTTACATGTGTACTTCTAGTAAACTGGACTCTTTAGTTCTGTTCAGCAGTGACTTTTATTTCTATCTTTTTAATCCACATTCTATCCTTCCATGCCTCAAACAATAATTTGAGTAAAAAACTTATCAACCCCACTTCTTTCTTAAGAATCTGTAGATATTGGGATGCCGTAGTGGCTTAGTGGTTGAGCCCATCTGCTTTCAGCTCAGGGCATGATCCCAGTCTGGGGATTGAGTCCCACATTGAGCTCCCTGCAGGAGCCTACTTCTCCCTCTGTCTATGTCTCTGCCTCTTGCTCTATGTCTCTCATGAATAAATAAATAAAATCTTAAGAAAAAAAGAATCTATAGCTACTGCTCCACTAATAGATGGAACATGCTATGAGTTATTCTGGAGCCAGTCTGATAGTTTTCTCCAATAGGTGACTTTACCTTTTCTGTCTGAATGTTCAAAGGTTTCTTCTTTACCATTGCTTTTCAGTAACTTCTGGATTGTTCTGTGTCCATTCTTCAAAGGCTGTGGTGGGCTTTTCAATCTAAACAGCATATATTTTTTCTTTCCTTCTTTTTTAAGATTTTATTGATTTATTCATGAGAGACACACAGAGAGAGGCAGAGACATAGGCAGAGGGAGAAGCAGACTCCATGCAGGGAGCCCAAAGCAGGACTCGATCCCAGGACTCTGGGATCACACCCTTAGCCGAAGGCAGATGCTCAACCACTGAGATACCCAGATGTCCCTATTTCTTATAGTTTATAATTTATAGCATATTTCTCTATAACGTGTAGCTTGGCATTCTTTGCTGTTATTTTGATTCTCCCTTTTGGGACAATATATCTGCTGTATCTCATATGCATGTCATTTGAATATCCCACTTTTTACCTTTACTTCTTTAAATTATTATTCATCTCTACTCCATTTGTCTCAGT
The DNA here is from genome assembly GCF_048418805.1 of Vulpes vulpes. Taxonomy (NCBI): domain Eukaryota; kingdom Metazoa; phylum Chordata; class Mammalia; order Carnivora; family Canidae; genus Vulpes; species Vulpes vulpes. The sequence goes on from NC_132780.1 coordinate 67,593,453, forward strand.
CATGTCCCCAACTTTCCTGCTGTGTTGTAAGCAGTAGGTCCCAATCCCCACTCTCCTCCAACTTTCTGTCTGTATTATGGATAAGTTTATTATAGTTCTAGCAGTCACTTTCACTGTGGAGGGAAGCGATGTGGTAAGATCGATAAGGAAGATATCAGAGCCACCTGGGCTTCTAAACCTATCTTGGACCTTCCACATAAGCCTTGAATCGTCTCCTTTAAGATTTACACATTACAGAAAATTGAACTTTAATCTTTTTAATCTACTGTAATTTGAGATTTCTATTTTGTCTAATAATACATGTCTCTTACCTGATAAAATATGGATGGATTACAATCTATATTATATTATCTAATTATGGACATTTCTCTTATTTGTAGTATCTTGCTGTAAACAACTGCTGGAAAAAAAAAAACTGCTGAAAAGGGACACCTGGGTGGCTCAGCGGTTGAGCATCTGCCTTTGGCTCAGGGCATGATCCCGGTCCTGAGATCAAGTCCCACATCAGACTCCCTAAGGAGCCTGCTTCTCCCTCTGCTTATGTGTCTGCCTCTCTCTCTATGTCTCTCATGAATAAATAAATAAAATATATATTTTTTAGATTCTTAAATTTTATTTATTCATGAGAGACAGAGAGAGAGAGAGAGAGAGAGAGAGGCAGAGACACAAGCAGAGAGAGAAGCAGGCTCCGTGTCAGGAGCCTGGCATGGGACTCCATCCTGGGACCCCAGGATCACATCCTGGGCCAAAAGCAGGTGCTGAAGCCACCCAGGGATCCCCTAAAATCTTAAAAAAAAACTGAGCAGCCCCAGTGGCCCAGTGGTTTAGTGCTGCCTTTAGCCCGGGGTTTGATTCTGGAGACCCAAGATCGAGTCCCACGTTGGGCTTCCTGCCTGGAGCCTGCTTCTCCCTCTGCCTGTGTCTCTGCCTCTCTCTCTGTGTATCTGTCATGAATAAATAAATAAAAATTTAAAAATACTGCTGAAAAAATATAAAAGACAATGTAGATAATGGAGAGATATACTATGTTCATGGATGGGAGAACAATAGTGTTAAGATGTCAGTTCTCCTTAAATTGTTCTTTGGATTCAAGGCAACTCAAATCAAATCCTGGCAGGGTTTTTAGCATAGATGTTGAAAAGCTAATTATAAAATTTAAATGGAAATGCAAATGACTTAACATGGTCAAAGTGATATTGAAAAAGAATGGATTTGGCTAATTTATCTTAAATAATTAACTTTCTAAAGATTTTATTTATTTATTCATGAGAAACACAGAGAAAGAGAGGCAGAGACATAGGCAGAGGGAGAAGCAGGCTTCCTGTGGGGAGACCGATGAAGGACTGTATCCCAGAACCCCGGGGATTACTACCTTAGCCAAAGGCAGATGCTCAACCAATGAGCCAGCCAGGTGCCCCAATCTTAAATAATTTAAGGACACATTATATATTTACATTAATCAAAGCCATGTGATATTGACATACAGACAGAAAAAGATAAATGGAAAAGTGCAAAAATAGACTCATAACTATAATCAATTAATTTTTGACAAAAGTGCCAAGGCAAGGATAATCTCCTCAACAAGCAGTCCTAGGACAAGTGGTAGCCATATAAAGACAAAACCAAAAATGTAGGCCCTTACCTCACTTCATTTAAAGCATCAACTTGCGGGGTGCCTGTGTAGCTCAGTCTGTTAAATACAAGATAGTATTTAGCTACAGAAAACATGTGTGTGGTTGCAGGATGGGAGCTGGGCGGGAGACGGATGACAATGGGTGTGGGGAAGTGTTCAGGTATGCTGGAGGCACTCATGATCCTGCTGGTGGTGATGACTTCACAGGAGTATGCACATGTTGACACCCATCAAATAATAAAAGCTAAATACGTACAATGTACTGCATGTTACTTACACACTAGTAAAGTAATTAAAAATAAGAAGGAAGATTTCAGTTGTACAGGGGAAGGGTCTGAGAAGGTAGAAAATTGGGTCAGACTGGGGAGTGCATGCAGCAGGGAGCACGGAACATCTGGGTGAGGGTGGCCTGGTGAATGAAGGTAATCAGGGTGTGCGAGATGGTCTCTTGGGATAGGCAGGTGAGTGGTTTAAGCTGTGTGTCTGAGCACACTGGCCCAGCCTAGGATGGCAAAGCCTCCTCGAGGCATCACTCTGTCAGGCAGGGGTAGGCCTCTGGGAAGGTGCGAACCATGGGAGGGGTGGTAGGGCTTAGCTGTGGCACAGAACAAGGAAGTGATCATGTGACAACCACTTTACATGCAAGATGCAGTTCATATGTGCATATCCACACACATGTGAACTTTACCCATTCATATACATACATGTGTACACATGTATACATATACACTACACAATTCACATATGTATACATAACACATCTACACATTCATATATGTATACAGGCACACATTTACATATTTGTATAATAAATACACATGATAATGCATATACTTACATATTTATATAATACATATATGAGAATTAGCATATACATTCATATCCATAATACAGTCAATACTTATGAACACATACACAGTAATATACATGTATACAGTAGACATATTTATATTCATACTCATATACATACACATCTATATATAATATACATATTTATATGAAGGTACTCATATACATATTCATATACATAAACACATATACTTTTAATCCTTATTACAATCTTGCCAAGTGCTTCTCATCCTCATTTTGCCAACGAGGAAAATGCATCTCAGAGAAGGTAACAAATTTGCCCAGTACCAAATGACAATTAATACTGATTAACTAGTAATTAACCCTTGCAGTCCCAATCTCCCACTGCCAAAGGCAGCCCGGAGTCTCCTTCAGAAAACATTGTGGCAGCAGGAGCAGCAGCAGCAGCAGAAGCCCTGAGAGCCTGCCCACTGAGTGCCAGGCTGGCTGTGCCCTGAGGCTCTGGGGCTGATGCAGGGCGGAGGCTGTGGGTGCCCTGCTGCCCGGCTCCCCCACCCACCCCATTTCCTGTCCTCCCTCCCCAGCCACCGGCAGTCTGCCTCTCTGCCCGCCCCAGACCTGGCAGGTGTCACGTACCACCATCCTCCTGGCCCTGACTCAGGTCCTCCGCGCCCAACGTTGTGGTCCACGGTGCCCTTGGAATCTCGGGGTGAGACCTGGCAGCGAACCCCATGTGCTTTTACCGCAGTGGGGCTCCTCTGACGGTCGGTACAAGGGGCTTGTGTTTCTGAGAAGGTGGGTCGGCTGCATAGAGACGTCATGCAAACAAACTTGTATTTTGTTTCTAAGTTGTCTGTGGTCCTGTGTGCCTGTTAGAAATTGGGATGGGATGGGACGTGCAGGCAGGAGCAGACTCGTCTGACTCAGCGGTTTGGGGAAGGTGCTAACTTTCACATAGCCCTCATACTTGGGGACCCCTCCTCCCAGGGCCGAGGTAGCAGGCTGATGCGAGGAACCAGATAAACAAGTGCAGAGTTGGGTTTCCCGCATTTCCCAAGGGGGCCCTGAGCCAACCCGGGGAGGGGGCCACGCTGCTCTGGCAGCAGGGCAGGTGCACGTCTCCTCCCCACACCTGCTGCAGGAACCCCAGCTCCGCCTGGCCCACATCCAGCTCTTCTCTTCCCTAAATAAACCACCGCAGAGGGAAGTCTCTGCAGCAACCCCCATGAAGCCACAGCCTTTGTGCAGAGGGTCCCTGCTGCTGCCATCTGCAGGCAGTGACCTCCCTCCCTCCAGAACAGTTGCACCTGTGGCCACTGTGACAACTCATGGCCGTTATCACGGCTCCACTGTATAAAGTGAAGCTGTTGGAAATGTTCTTCCGGGTTGGCCACCTGATGCTCTGTGGGGCATCAGGAGGGAACCACCTTGTGCCCATGGCATCAAGACTCAGCACTGCAGCCCTGAGATGAGGTTTTTGTGGGAGAGCGGACAAGGTTTGCTGAAATAAGGAACGGTGAGAAGGACTCCCAGGTCTGTGACAGGCAGGAGGGTAACACAGGCACAGCATGTGGAGCCAGAGAGCTGGAGAACATTCACGGGAGGAAGGAGACAATTCTAGACACACAGTTGGGGGTCGCTGGGCAGTTCCCAAGTGGGTTTGTCAGAGAACCACTGGAATGGGAGTTGTTGGGGCCTGGAGGGGTCTTGAGGTCAAGGAATGGATCTGGTTACTTAGGATGCCAGGCAGTGCTCAGAAGAGGGCTTGTCATCTGAGTCTCAGGCACTGTCACTCTTAGATCAGAAAGGCCCAGAAGCACTGGCAAAAGACAAGGAGTATCCATAGGGAAGGCCAAGGAAGGACAAAGCTGCGGTGATGGACCGCAGGAGGGCGGAGGGAGCACTTCCCTGGGAGAGACAGTTCTCTGAAGCAAAGTGCTGTCAGGAACACAAGAACTAAAAGGTGGTGGAGCAAATCCATAGGAACCAGGTTTAAAAGGCAAATTGCTAGAAAAACAGCTCAGGTTTTCTCCTGTTTATTCTAGTTCCTATTCATCTTGCTCTCTGTAGTATTTTCTTGGATGTTCAGTATCCAATCTAGAACCAGGAGGCCACATGAGCCTCCAAGACATGTCTCATGATCCATCCTGCCCTTTGGAAGCCATGAAGCCATTAATAAAAGTTGAGAGGATGCCAGGATTACTCTGGAGCCTTGTCCCTTGAGGTTTAAAAAGTGCAGAAGCAGCCTGCCTATTTGAAGAATCTGGGTCCACAGCTGTTTTTCTGCTCCTATTCTGGCTCTATCCACATCCACACTACTGATAAGAAAGTGGAAAAGCTGTGAAGATTTTGTCTCGTGTGTCATATAAAGTTTGAAGTCGGAAGAAAATAACAGTCTCCATAGGAATCCAGAGAAGTTGGACATGCCTGGGGAAAAAATAATAATGCATGGTTGCTAGGGACTGGCTGTTCTCTCATTGAAACTATGAGTCATCAATATGGACAAAAATAATTCACACCAGTGTGGGGAGCCCAGGCGGAGAATCTCACTGTACCTTCCCGAATGGGCAGGTGGTGTCTCTCCATGAATATGAGGACAGCTCTTGCCATAGAACAAATGCCGGTTCCAAGGGTTTCCCTCTGTCTCCACTCTCTCCACTCCATCAGACTGCCCCTTCCTCCCTCCCAGGGACAGAAGGGCATCCCTGCAGAAACACTTCCCTCTCTGGATGCATCTGGCAGTGGAGTGAGGAGTACCTCTGTGAGGCAAATGGATTTCCTAAGACCAGGAAATTCTTCAAACCAAGAACTTTCATCCTGGGATCTATGGGGGCTCGGGGACATTTGTAGACTTCTGGAATTGATTGCAAAGTTTTTGTATTGTCTTTTTTTGTGTGTGTGCACGTTCCTGTTAACAATCTGTTAGGAAAACCACATACATAAAAATGCCAAAGAATAATGCAATGAATGCTTTAATATCTATCATGCAGCTCATAGAGCAAACTATTGCAAGAATAGTTGAAGTCACCCCTTTATACTTCTCCTGATTCTCCTGATTGTAGGAAACATTCTCCTGAATTTGGTGTTCATTTCCACACAAGCAGCTATATTTTGAGGAGATGTACATTTACTATGAAACGATATATGGTATTTTAACCTTTTATTTTGCTATAGTCTTAGACTTAACAAAAATGTAGCAAAAATAGTTCAGAAAGTTCCCAAATAACCTTTATCCAGCTTATCCTGGCATTGAAACCTTATATAGCCATTACATATCTATCAAAATCAAGAAATTAACAACGGTACAATGTTATTAACTAAAACTCAGAAGTTCTTTGAATTTTGTCAGTCCAACAATGTATCTTTTTAAAGATTTTGTTTATTTATTCATGAGAAGCACAGAGAGAGAGCCAGAGACATAGGCAGAGGGAGAAGCAGGCTTCCCACGGCAAGCCTGATGTGGGACTTGATCCCAGGACCCCGGGATCATGTCCTGAGCCAAAGGTAGAGGCTCAACCACTGAGCCACCCAGGTGTCCCCAACAATATAACTTACGGATCATTGTGTATTAACACACATTAACACACATAGAGCTGCCAAATCTGTTGTATACAAATATGAATTGGCTAATAGAACATTTTTCTAGAACTTGAAATTCTGGGTGTAGCACATTAAATATTGATAGAAACTACAGGGTTGCCCATGAAAGAGGTTGCATCAACTTACGTGACCACCTTCATGTGGTCTTCAGATAAAGTACCTTTTTATCCACATCCTTGTCAGCACTGCCTGTTAACAAGCTTTTAGACATTATCATTGTGATATTGAGGCGAAAATGCTAATAATAATAATGCTATTTTATTTTTCAAATAATAGCCTTATTGAGTTAAAGTTCACATATTTTAGATTCACTATTTCAGAGCACAATTTGAGGTTTTGGTATATTTGAGATTGTGCAACTAGCATGACCATCTAGTGTTAGGATGTGTCCACCGCCCACACCTGTCCGCTGCCACTCCACATTCCTCCCTTCCCTCACCTCCTAGAAGCCACCAATCTGCTTTCTATCTTTGTGGAATTGCCTATTCTGGACATTTCAAATACCTGGAACCGTATGATAGGTGTTCTTTTGTCACAGCTTCTTTCACTTAGCATCATGTTTTCAAGATTCATCCATGTTATAGTATATGTCGGTGTTTCATTCCTGTCTATTGATGAATAATAATCCACTGTACTGATACACCACATTTTGTTTATCCATTCATCCTCCAGTGGACATTTGAGTTGTTTCCACTTTTTGGATGTTGTGAATAATGCTGCTATGAACATTTACGTGTAAGTTTTTGTGTGGACATATGTTTTCATTTCTCTTGGCCATATTCCTAGAAGTAGAACTGCCAGGTCATATGGTGACTCTATATTTAATGTTTGAGGGACTGCCAACATGTTTCCCAAATTGCTGCAACATTTTGCAATCATGTTAGTGATGGGTAAGGCTTCCAAGTCATCCACGTTCTTGCCAACCATTGGTATTGTCTTTCTTTTTAAAGTCTTAGCCATCCTAGTGGATATAAAATGGGTATATCATTGTGGATTCGATTTGCATTCCCCTACTAATTACATTGAACATCTTTTCATGTGTATTATCTTTGTGTTCCCTTAAAATTCGCGTACTGAAATCCTAATCCCCAATGTGATAATATTTGGAAGTAGGACCTTCTGTGGGTGATTAGATTATAAAAGTGGAGCCCACATGAATGGGATGAATGCTTTTATAAAGAGACCTCAGAGAGCTCTCCTGCCCCTTTGGTCATGTGAGGAAACAGCAAGAAAACAGTTGTCTGTGAAATAAGAAGCAGACCCTCACCAGATGTTGAATCTGCTGAATCTGCTGATGCCTTGATCTTAGACTTTCCAGGCTCCAGAACTGTAAGAAATAAAGGTTTGTTGTTTAAGCTACCTAGTCTATGGTACTTTGTTACAGCAGTCTAAGCTGATGAAGACAATGTGCTTACCGGTCACTTCTACACTTTTAGATATATACCTATTCAAATGTTTTGCATATTAGAAAAATTGAATTATTTGTTCTTTTACTGTTGTTAGAGTTCTTTATATATTCTGGATACAAGTCCCTTACCAGATACATGATTTGCAAATGTTTCTCCCATTCTGTAGGTTATCTTTTCACTTTCTTGATAATGTCTTTTGATGCACAAAAGCTTTTAATTTTGATGAAGTCCAATTTAGCCATTTGAAATTTTGTTGCTTGCACTTTCAGTGTTGTATCTAAGAAAACATCGCTCAACTAAGGTCATGAAGATTCACTACTGGTTTCTTCTAAGCATTTTATATTTTTAGCTCCTAATTTTGATCTTAGATATATTTTGAATTAATTTTTGTGTATGGCGTGAGAAAGGGAATCAATCTGATTTTTTTTTTTTTTTGGCATGTAACTATCTTGTTATTTCAGCACCATGTGTTGAAAAAACTATTCTCTCCCATTTTGCTGTTCTGTTGTCCTTGGTAAAAATAAACAGGAAGCTTACTCCATTTCATGTCATTTCTTGAATTCTATTTACTACCCCTCAAAAACCACCTACTTTGGTTTATTTTTCAGAGTTCAGAGTTATTACCTTTTTTGTTTTGTCCAGAGATTTCAGTTTTAATCAGCAGGAGAACAGATAGTAGTGAGCATATATACTGTTAATGTAAAACTCCTTCTAAAAGATAAACACAAAATCTTATAACAAACAAATGCTTATAGCAGCTTTATTCATAATTTCCCAAAGTTGGAAGCAACCAAGAGAATTGTCATTGTCTGACCTGTGAGTCCCTGGAAAAGACTTAATCACAGAGCTTCTCTTTATTTGGTCAGACTCAGAGCTTGTTGAGTGGTTATAGTCTATCCTCAGGGCATTTGTCAAAAACAAGCAACTGTAATGGTTTAGCATCATAACTGCCTGAGGTGGGAATGCTTGTTCTCAGAATCTGTGTTGATTGCTTGATAAAACAAAACATCAAAATTCTCCAAGAGATTATAGTGGAACTCACAGTCAAAATAACATAACATTTACATGTCTGTGATATAATCCAAAATTGCTTAACATACCAAGAATCAGGAAAATATATTCTCAAGTGAAAAAGCAATAAACAGATGCCAACCACAAGATATCCAGACATGGAGGTTATGAGACAAGGGCTTTTTAAAAAATATTTTATTTATTTATTCATGAGAGATACAGAGAGAAAGAGCCAGAGACATAGGCAGAGGCAGAAGCAGGCTCCCTGTGGGGAGCCCGATGTGGGACTCGATCCCAGGACCTGGGATCATGACCTGGGCCAAAGGCAGACACCCAACTACTGAGCCACCAGGCATCCTGAGACAAGGATTTTAAATCAGCTATTATCACTGTGTTCCATGAAGTAATGGTAAACAATTTTGAGATAAATAGAATTATAGAAGTTAATAGCAGAGAAATTAAAATTATGAAAGTGAATCATGAATTATGAAAAATAAACTTATTGAAGTTAAAATTTTACTGAATGGGCTCAACATCAGAATGGGGAAGACAGAATAAACTGTCAGTGAACTTAAAGGTAGATCAATCAAAATAATATAATTTGAAGAACAGAGGATAATTATTAAAAAAATACCAACTCTCAGGGAGCTATAAGACTATGAGGAAGCCACAAAAGGTCTAACATATGTGTCATTGAAGTTCCAAAGCATCCAGACAACCCAGAAAAAGATTGGTGCAGAAAAAATATTTGAAGAAATAATGCTGAAAACTTCCCAAATTTGGTGAAAGTTGTCTATTTATAGACTCAAAAAGCTCATGAGCCCCAAATAAGATCAGCTCAAAGAAAACTATGCCTAGACATGTGATAATCAAATTGTTGAAACCCAAAGATAAGGAAAAAAATTCTTGAAGGCAGCTAGAGAAAAACATCACAAATCATATGAGAGAACAGTACTTTGAATAACCACAGATGTCACATTATAAACCACGAAGATAATGGAACAACATATCCAAAATGCTGAAAGAAAAGAACCATCAATCCAGAATTCTATATTAGCCAAAAATATCTTTCAGGAATGAAGACAAACTTAAGATATTTTCAGGTAGAAGAAAACTAAGAAAATATCACCAGTAGATCAAAATGTGAAGCATAGTTTTTCATGCTGAAGGGAAGCGGCATTTGAGAGATGCTTGAATCTTCACTAGTAAAGGGGAAGTCATGACAAATAGCTTGGGTGACAGACATGCCTATTTTTCTTCCTCTGAAACTCTTTAAACACTCATGAGTTTTGAAAGAAAAAAGTCTACAATGGTCTGGTGGGGTTTTCAGTGAATGCAGACATCGTAGACCACTGAAATGACAAGGTCAATGAGTTGGTGGCGGTAGAGGGATTAATAAGTCTGCAAGTCTTCTACATTTATTGAAGTGGGACATTAACTGTAACTCGAATGTAAAAAAATAAGGTGTGTATTTTTTAAACCATAAAGCAACAACAACAAAAAACCACAGAAGGGATATAATGAAAAGCTCATAGATTATTTAAAATGGAATATTAAATATTTAGATTATCCAAAAGAAGGGAGGAAATGAGGATTAGAAATACAGGTACAGAGGGAACAAATAGAAGATAAATAATAAAATGGAGGACCTAAATCCAACCATGTCAACACTTATATTAAATGTTGATGGTCTAAACATTCTAATTCAAAGCCAGAGATCATGAAAAAAAACCCAAAAGCATGAGTGACTGTCAAAGTGGATAAAAACAAGACTGAACTATATGCTGTCTATAAGAGACACACTTTTATTTTTTACAAGATTTTATTTATTTAATCATGAGAGACCCAGAGAGAGAGGCAGAGATACAGGCAGAGGGAGAGCCAGGCTCCATGCAGGGGGCCCAATGCAGAACTCGATCCCAGGACCTCAGGATCACACCCTGAGCCAAAGGTGGAAGCTCAACCACTGAGCCACCCAGGCACCCTGAGACACCCTTTATTTTTTAAAAATTTTTTTGTATTTCTTTAATTGGAGTTCTGTTTGCCAACATAGAGCATAACACCCAGTGCTCATTCCATCAAGTGCCCCCTCAGTGCCTGTCACCCAGTCACCCCATCCCCCGCCCACCTCCCCTTCAACTACCCCTTGTTCATCAAATGTAGGTTGAAAGAAATGGAACAAAAAAGATAAACCATGAGCAATATGTTAAGTGTAAGGTTTGAGTGGTTATTATAATATCAGAGTATTACCAGAGACATTTCATTGCCATAATCATAAAAAAATAATTCATCAGGAAGGCTTAGCAATTAAATATTTTTTATACTTAAGAACAAAACCTCAGATACTAAAGCAAAAATGGGCAGAATTGGGAAATACAGGTAACCCCACAATTGGAGCTGAGAGTTACTATGCCTCTTTCTACAACCGGTAGAACAAGCTGACAAAGAATCTGTAAAGACGAGATGATCTGAACAAGACTACCCACCACCTTTATCTAATTGATACTTATAGAATACTACATTCGACAACTACAAAACCCATATTATTTTCCTGTACATGGCGCATTCACTAAGATAGACAATATGGTGGCGCACAAAACAAAACATTTAAAAAGATCAAAATCTTGCAAGGTATATTCTCTGAACACAGTGCAATCCGATTAGAAATTAATAACAATAAAATACCTAGGAAATCCCCTAAATATGTAAACACACTAATGAATAATTCATGGGACAGAGATGAAATCAAGGGGAAATTAGAAAACATTTTGATCTGCAGGACAACACAATACAACGTGCCTAAATATGTGGGATGCAGCTAAGGCCATGCTTAGGGAGAAGCTCTTAGCTTTAGTTGCCCAAATGAGGAGTCTGAACTCGGGGGAAGAGGTCTATGAGATGTGGCTTCAGTAGTCACAGGGTACAGGTGTAATGCGTCACGCCTGACAGCAGGGAAACAGATACAGAAAGAGGGGTAGGCGAGAAGGAGGTGGATGTAGGGGGTTCTATTCGCTCTTGACTTAGTTCCACCAGCCACGGGGGCAAACATGACAATTGTCCCCATCTGGGCCAACAGTTGACATGCAGCCCAGAGGGAAGCCTTTGCTGCAATACCCTAAAAGGCCACATGATGGCAAAACAACCTCAGCAAAGCCCCGCTGGCCGCTGTGACAATCGCTGGGTAGCGCACCCTCTTCTGTGTGTGAACTTGCACACTCATCCGTTCAGCAAGTCGCTTACGGTTCAACTAATATTTATGGAGCTGTTACTACAGGCCGGGTCCTGGCATGACCACTGTGAACAAGACCCTTTTCTTCAAGGTGCAGTAAAGATATGAGGACCACAGGTCTAGGCATTCTGGAGAGCAGGTTGTGGACAGGACACGTCTATCTCTGGGTCAAGACCATGGGGGGCGGGCCGCCAGCACCTGTGCACCATTCACACACCCCCTCACATGGCGTGAGACAAGCCCCATGCACATGTTCCATCATATTTACCGCTCTTGTCATTTTTCAGCATTGACATAAACAGTTTTTGTTTTGCCTCACTGTGGTTTGGCTTTCCTTCTGATGTATGAATCCATTTATCTGTCAATCCACTATCCCTCCGTGTCTGTCTCTATCTATCTATCTGTCCACCCATTCATCTATCCATCTGTCTATCCATTCATCCATGATCTATCCAAGTGGAGATGGGAGAAAGATGACAGCATTGACTATATCTATCTATCTATCTATCTATCTATCTATCTATCTATCTATCTATCATCATCTATCAACTGTCACTAGGACCCCTGTGCTTCACTATAATAGGACGATTGCAGCCAGATCACAAGGGATCCAAGAAAGGGGTCAGCATAGCAGGTGAATAGCAGAGGACTCTATGCACACGCATGTGCCATGAAAGGGCACAACAGGACCAGAGCTGACTGGGAAGAAGGATGGAAAAAACATGTCTTTGTTTCTTCATTTCTTTGCTTAAGGATTTTGTGGGCAATGAGAATTTACCCAGGGGAGTAGATGGACAGGGAACCAATGAAAATATAAGTAATTATGGAGAGAGTTAGTTTATAAGGGACCTATCAATATTATGGGGAATCACATCAACATACATGGGCCAAGGAAAGGTGTTGTGTGTGATGTTGTCATGGCAGGATGGAGTGGAAAAGGCAGCTGAGTAGCAGTAGTAGGTGATGAGGGGACCAGAAATCAAAAACCAAGCCTGGATTTGAATCCTAGCTCGACTTCAGTTGCCAGGATCTTGGGCAGGTCACATGACTAGAGGAATCTTGGATTCCCATCTGTCAATAATCATCAAACGATGGCTACTATTTGTTTGCTGATGCCCAGCTCTGTGCTGGGTCAATGCTGCCCATGTATCAGCTCCCAGAATTCTAAATGTGCAGCTGCTGAATGACCTCCCAAGGTCACAGAGCCCATCAGATGCCTATTTCTCTAGATGCTGGGACACAGGGCCTCCATGGCTATCTGCCTCTCATGGCTGTTCTAAAGGTTAAGAAATAATGGACAGTCAATATATTGTAATTATTACAGTGGGATTGTGACCTCCCATGATCTGATAAATATGCTTCTATTAATATAGCCTGATGTTCCAAGCGACTATGCTTCATAGCAAGCACACAATTAAACTCTGGGGCATTTGACTGATTTGAAACATCTGTGCAACAAGTTTACTGTAAGGCATTTAGAAAGGTAATGAAATAAGTCCTTTTTCATGTGTATGATGTCATCTCACACTTGAAGATCACAACGTCAGGGAAAGCGCTCTCCATTGAAAAGCGCTTAACCGCTGACCTGGAGCTCACTTTATACTCCTCCAACTGTAAAGATGATTTGCTTTGTTTTCTTGTAGTCTTCAGGCAATGTCACATCCTTTCTTGTAAGGTTACTCCCTGAGCCTGCGCCGCTGTGTTGAGAGATGACACAGCTTAGCCTCTGCTCGGCCCTCCTCCTCCCTGGTGCTCACGGTGGGGAAGTACATCTATCATAGCCTCTTGACCAGAAGCCTCAGTGATTCCGAGCAGGGTGCACACTGTCTCAGATGCCCCAGCCCCGAATAAGGCTGTTTCTGGGTCTCTAACCCGCCTTGCGGATTTGCTGCTGGTTACAAGGTCCTACTGCTTGTTCATGGTTTACCAGTCGGAACCACACCGATGTGTTAGATCCTGCGTGCAATGTGCCCGGGAGGAACAGGGTCTCAAGCTTCCAAATCCAGGGATTTACGTGTTTAACTTTTCTCACAAGGGAACATCCTGCATGGGGTGGCAGTGTCTTAGATGATGGAAGGAACTAGAGAACCGTCAGAAAAAAATAGCGAGTCACTTATTGCTTTAAAATATGCAATCAAAGGGACGCCTGAGTGGCTCAGTGGTTGAGCATCTGCCTTTGGCTCAGGGTGTGATCCTGGGGTCCTGGGATCAAGTCCCTTATCGGGCTCCCTGCAAGGACCCTGCTTCTCCCTCTGCCTATGTCTCTGCCTGTCTCTGTCTCTCATGAATGAATAAATAAAATCTTAAAAAAAATATAAAACCGAAGCCACGAGTACAAAATACCTTCTGAACTTGAAGAGGTTTAATTAATTTGGGCTTCACAACCTGGTAAGTGCTATAATTATTTTTTAAAAACTTACACTACGGTGCTTTTGTGCACTTAGGGGAACATGGTTTTGGGGTCATAAAATATGTCAGTGGCCTTGCCAGATGATAAGGATGAAATGTGAGCAAACATAAAACGGTGCGTGTCTTTGTGAAGCTCACAGTCCAGCAGGATGGGCTGTGGGTGACATCATCGAGGGATGAACTGTCTCGCTGACTGTGACCGGCTGCATGGAGCAGAATGCCTGGGTCAGCAGTGGCTTTTCAGGGTGGAGGCTGATCCCGTCCAGGAGACCACACCTGCAGGGAGCTGCAAGTGATGGAGAGCTGGCTCTTTTAGAAGCTTTGCATTTTCTTTCCGGCCTGATTCTCCTACTTCCTTCCCCACTGGGTCTCACCAGCAGACCTCTCCTCAGTCTTGGGGAAAGAGGAATAAGCCCAGAATCAAAGGGGCCCCTGGATTCCTGTAAAATTGCTGACCCTCCTGCCAGTTTCCAAGAGGACATTCCCCTTCCCGCACAGAAGGGAATACTTTATAAAGATCGTGCTGTCTTGTTATTTTAAAGGAATGAAAATGACTGTACGTCCAATTATATAGATAAAGCATATATATGTAGAAAATTCAAGTGAAACAGAAAATTAAAAAGAAGAGATTAAAAATCGTTAAAAAAAACCCTTTGCAGCCACTGTTATAGTTCAGTAAACTGCCTTTCCAGATTTCTCTTTGAACAAACACACGTGTTTTTTAAACCCTTTTGAAGAATATTTGACAAATGTAATAATTATATATAGTGTACAATGTGATGATTTGATACATGTACCTTGTAGAGTGATTACCAAGATCAAGAGAATTAGCACATCCATCACCTGACCAGCTGACCTGTGTGTGTGAGTGTGTGCGTGTATGGTCTGAACACTTAAGATCTACTCTCAACAATTGCAAATGTACAACACCAAATTATCAACCATAGTCACCAGGCTGTACATGAAATCCTCAGAACTTATTTGTCTTAAAACTGACAAATGGCAGATTTCCTTCCTTTTTAATGGCTGAATAATATTCCATTGTGTGTGTGTGTGTGTGCACGTGCACGTGCATGTGTGCACGTGTGACATTTTCTTTATCCACTCATCCATCAAAGGACACTTGGGGGGTTTCCATGTCTTGGCTATTGTAAATAATGATGCCATGAACTTGGGGTTGTAGGTATCTTTCTGAGATACTGATTTCATTTCCTTTACATATATACTCAGAAACAAGATTGCTGAATCATACGGCAGTTCTAGTTTTAATTTTTTGATGCACATCCATCTGGCTTTCCATACTGGCCACAGCAATTTACATTCCCACAGGCAGCTCACCAGGGTAGCCTTTTCTCTAGTCCCTTTGATGATAAACAACTAACAGGTGTGAGGTCATATCTCACTATGATTTTGGTTTGCATTCTGTGATAATTAGTGAGGTGCCTGCTGGCCATCTGTGGGTCTTGTTGGCAGGAACTAGGTACATACGTGTTGATATCAGTTGTATGTCACCCTGGAGGGCCTCTGTCTTCCTGGCACAACGTGACATGGACTTGTCGCCTCATTAGTGCTGCAGCTGAGAGTCCACGTCCCTACAATGTGTCGTGCGTTCCATGAGGGATGTAGTCCCCTGGCAGGGAGCTGGTCCTGCCTTGAGGGACATGAATTCATCCCCAATTTCTTATTACTTTAGACAATACTAAGGCAAATACCTTTGCACATACATCTTTGTTTACCTCTTAGAGGTAAAGTACTAGATTCTATCTTACTCTTAGTAAGCACATGGAAGAAGGTGATGGGAGGGACTCACTTCACTTAAGTTTCTTCGTGGAGGGCATTCCCACACCCGTCGCCTCTCCTTTCTATCATCTGCAATTCAGGAGCCCTCCCAGCAAAGCTGACCAGCCTATCACAAGGGACCTGTGTTTCACCAAGTACAGGAAGACTAAACACCTAGTGGCCCAGGGCCTCCTTATTTCTGGTAATTCATTTTTCATGTTCTTGTTCTCTGTCTATGGTAGAGCAGATAAGATTTTCATTTAGGGGAATTGTAGGGGGACAAGCAGGGGCTCCACGAGGAGACCTGGGGCAAAGATATCCCACCAGGGTGAGATATCTCTAGCTCAGAGAGTTCTACAGGCTCCCAAGTCCCGGGCCCCTGGGCACAGACGTGCCTTGGAATCACATCTTACTGGGTGTGGAGATTCTAGAACTGTTCTGATCATCAGGTTTCTGAAAAGAAACTGTGCTGTCCTGGTCTCTCTAGAGGTCGATTAGTAAATAGGATGTTATGGGTCACTCATGTTGTGCTTTCATTGACCTCTGTCCACAGCCCATGGGTTCCTTTCTGAACCTGAGGTGGATTCCCAATTTTGTTGGCTTGAGACAAATATAATAATCCCAGACAGACATCCAGAGCAGCCACCAAGAGGAGGCCCAGCTCACCCTGGGTCACTCTGGGCAGAGCCCTTGGGATAGGGTGCACATATACCTCCCTAGAGCACACATTACTCGGTTTCCCCAGGCACAACATGAAGACACTATATCATCATCATTTTTCATTGTGAAATAGAATTGGTGAATTGTATCTTTCAATTGGAGTTAAATGATTTGTTTTGCAGAATGGAGTTGCATAAGTAATTCTATTTTAAAGGGAAAGTGGATGAAGAGTGACCGGGCTTATTGAGTGGTGCTCTGTGACTTTGCTTCTCAAGCTCCTGACTGTTCAGAAGAGGAGGAAGCCTTTACACAGGATCCTTTAATGGGATCACATCAGAGTTCTTGTGCTGACTCTATGCAACGAACTTGCCAGAATAAAGAGGGATAAGTCTCTCTCCCACTCACGTGGTTTTGATAAAGAACATTCCTGTGGCTGGCACTAATTTGGTTTCAGACTGATAGACAACTGCCCTTCTGGGAAATGAAAATATGTGTTTTGTTTCTCTTCCTAATTTCTCCTGAGAGATCGTTGGTGATCTCTGACGTAGTGATGCCTGACTGCCTTGGGCACCACTTAAGATAGTTGATAGTTCAAGCTACATAAAACCTCCTAAATTTGGATCCTTTGGTCTTTTTTTTAATTTGACATTTATTTTATTTAAAATATTTGCAAAAGGTAAAATTCACTTTTTTGGCATACAGGTCTATGGGTTTTATTTTTTTTTAAAGTTTTTATTTACTTACTTAAGAGAAAGAGAACTCAACTCAAGCAGAGAGGAAGGGCAGAGAGAGAGGGGGAAGCTGGTTCCCCACTGAGCAGAGACCCTGATGCAGGGCTGGATCTCAGGTCCCTGGGTTTATGAACTGAGCTGAAGGTAGATGCCTAACAAGCTGAGCCACCCAGGTGTCCCTAATTCTATGGATTTTTACACATATGATTGTTGTGACCACCAGCACAAATAGGATACAGAGCAATTCTAACATGCAAAGAATTCCCTCGTGCTGTCCCCTGTCCCTGGCAACCACTCACTGGTTCTCTGGCCTTCTAGGCATTCCTGTGATAGAGGGTCATACAGGTGGAACCATGCAGTATGGATGCATGACATTGGCTCTTCCACTGTCAGCATAGTGCACTGAAGTCTGCCGAGCTGTCCCCTGTGTCAATGGCTCATCCATCTCCATCACTGGGTGGTATCCATGCTGTGGACAAACCATAGTATGTTTATTCATGTGCCCACTGAAGGCCATTCGTGGTGCTTCCAGTTTTGGGTGATTATGAATAATGTTGCTATAAATCCTTATGTACAGGTTTTTGTATAAAGATAAATTTTCATTTCTGGGATAGATACCTAGACTGGGCTACCTATAGGCTGGACCACAAGGTAGCGAATGCTCACCTCCCTAAGAAACCATCTGGCCTTCTTGAATACACTTCCTTCTTTGGCCATTCCTTAGGTGGTCTCATTCATTTCTAGGTATTTACATGCCATCTGCACACTGAGAAGCTCCAAAGGATCACTGTAGCTTTGATATTTCTTTTGAAACACATGCCGGACTATGACATTGCTTTCTTAATGTAGACAACTCAACAACAACTGACACAGGGCAGCTCATACATGACCCGTTGAGTAGGAGCTCTTGAGTCTCCCTCCTGAACTGAGCTGCTTGTTTCTCATCTCAGTGAGGGGCACTGCCCCCACCTACATCCTCAAGCCACAAGGTCACCTTGACTCGACCCTTCCATCTCCCTCTTCCTATTCACCAGTAAATCCTGTTGATTTGATCCTCAAAATATGTCTTAGGACTTCGGGTTCTGAAATGTGCAATTACTTTGGAGGGTTTCAATTCCACTGTAAGAATGAATGTTTGTCGAACTTAAGATACATTGAGTATAGAAAAGGAGCTCATCAGCAAAAGTTTGTTAGACACGGGCAGAGTTCATGGATTGTGCGAAGTACAGACAAGTAGTTAGCAGTGTGTGAATGTTAAGTAGTTACAAAGAGATGGAACACACAGACATCTACTATTCATGAGTTGCTGAGGTACTGAATTCATACACAAAGGTGCCAAATATTTATGGTATACTGAATAATTATATGCAGAATATGCATGATACTAAATGTATGAGTCACTAAATATTCAGGATGCACTAAATATACAATAGCATACAAATATACTGTAAATATGTTATATATATGTATATATATATATATATATATATATATATATACACACTTAATATTCATGAGGCCATAATTCAGCCCTGTATTGGTGACACCCATCCTGGCCTCACATGTTCTCTTCCCAAGAAACACAAATAAAACTTGTCCAGTAGAAAAACTATGTGTCATTGGCTCAGGGTACCATCTTAATGTGGACCGCTTCTTGTTCAAAACTCTACTTTGCTCCTCATAACAGCATCATCAGTGGGAAAAGCTGATGGAAGAGAAAGAGTTAGGCAGGCAGAGAGATAGAAGATAGATAGATAGATAGATAGATACATACATACATACATACATACATACATACATACATAGACAGATGAACAGGAGAAAGAGAGAGATGAACATCATATACCCAGGATTCAGGTAGTAGGATCCTTCATGCTTGTACCTTATCCTAAGTGTGCTAACTTACCCCATCACATTCCTCTTGCTTCCTTAGTTGATTTTAGGAACCTGTGTGATGTGAGCATTGCATTCTGCTGGTGACCTCTGGAAGAGCTGACCCCAGAGTGTGCTTGGAGGCTGCCATGGCATGGAGGCAACTGCCTACACATCATGCTCTCTGCTACAGTCCCTCCCAGGCAGCCGATGGTGGCACTTCCAGTGGTACCTGAAGTACCTGAAAAAATAGTTTTGAAAATCTGCATGTGTATTCGTTTTAAAAAATGGCAGTGGCTTTTATTATTATGGGATTAAACATCTTTCTTATTAAATTTTACCAATATATATGCATAATAGATAAAGTGCTAATATATTTGACTTAAACTGTTTTATAATGCCAAAATATAGTATTGTTTAACTCTCTTTAGGGATGGGCCTGGGACCCCGATAAGATGAGGGGGGCTGCCGGATTGCTTTGGGCAAAGCCTCTTTGGTCTCAAGAAAGACACACACTCCCTTGTGTTCCATTGCTGCTGTGGCAAGATCTGACCCAGAGAACTGCTTTAGTGACCAAGCTAAAATCGAAGCCAATAACAAGGAATAGTAGAGAAACTGTTCACCAGACACCTGTGGAAGATAGCAAGACCGATTTTATTGGAGCTACTGCAGTAGAGGAGAGAGATTTTATATAAAACTGAGCTCTGCTCCAAATATAGCAAAGACAACTGGGGATTTAGAGCTGATGAGTGGGTGGGGGTGGGGATCAGTGGCTAGAAAACTATTAAGAGGAGCCTGATTAGACATCTTGCATGAGGGATTCTTGCTAAACTGACTTAGCAGGATTCTTTGCTACCATTGGGGTCAGCAGGCCAAGGGCAGGGTAGCTGGCCAAGGTTGAGCCCCAGTGGAAAAGAGAGCTCAAGAGGGGCCTGCCTAAGGTTTGGTCCAGGAGAGAGTCTTCGTTGGAGGATGGTGGTGGGGAGAGATCTTTTCATGTGAGACCCATCCCTGAGAGACTGTGATTCCAACATACAATTTATGTCTGGCCTTCTTGTCATGAGATTATAAATTCCCTTATGATTCAATCAGTTTGAGTCATGTTTCTATTGTTATTATTTTGGTTGTTGTTTTGTTTGTTACTTGTAGCCAGAAAATCCTAACTGATCAAACACAGCCTGCCACAGAGCAGGCTGTTAGATATAATTTGGGTGAATAAAGAAAGCATCCACACACACAGCGCTGGTGTTTGAAGTGAATTTGCTAAAGAGGATTCTATTCAAAATTTTTAAAGATTTATTTATTTATTTGAGAGAGAGAGAGAGAGAGAGAGAGAGTAGGGGAGGGACAGAGGGAAAGAGAGAATTTCAAGAAGACTCCCCACTGAGCACAGAGCATCTCAGGACCCTGAGATCATGACCTGAGCCAAAACCAAGAGTTAAACACTCAACCAACTGAGCCACTCAGGCACCCTTGACTCCTGCTAAAGAGGATTTTTAAAACTCTGTATGGTTATTCTTTTTTAAAATGTCAATGGCTTTTATTTTTTTTATTAGGCTTCTCCTATATTAAATTTTTACCAATATATATGCATAGTAGGTAAAGTGCTAGTATGTTTTACTTGAATTGTTTTACAATTACAAAGTATTTGCCAATAACATTGTCTAGTTGGACCTGCCTTATCCCATGAAGTATGCAGCAGGAGTTTTCACTCCCTCTTGGGAGATTTATTAAGTGCCTGCTGTATCCCAGGCACGGTCCTGGATGCTGAGTGTGCCCCACCCCATGGAGCCTGCTCTAGAGCAAACATACCAGGTTCTCATAATCGGAAGTGGGAGGCGGGATAACTTTGTGGGGTGTGATGTTTGGTTAAGACACAAGCATGGTTACTCTACAAATATAGTGAGGACTCCAGGCACAGGAAATAACTCTTCAGTAAAGAAAAACAATTTGGGGTATTCCAGGAACTGAAGACATGCCACAGGAGTGAGTGAGAGAGAAAGAAATACTAAGTCAAGATGAGGGTGGGGAGGTGGTTGAGGCCAGTAAACCATGCAGAGTCTTAAAGACCATAAAGAATTTAGAGGAAAGAGATCGGTTGTGGGGTTCGGGGACTGTAGCAAATGCAGAAAGACCTGTTCAGGGTTGGCATCCATCCCCATGAAAGATGAGCAGCCAGGCTGAGAAGGAACGGAGGAGACAGACTGGCGTCATTCAGGGCACTGGTCTGACTGGGTTTGCTGGAAACTGGGCGTGAACATTGAGAGAAAGAGGAGATGGGGGATACATGCCTGGGTTTTTGGTCTCCAGTAACTGGATGAACTGGGGCCTGCCTGTGGACTGGGTGTCAGGTGCATGTTGTGGGGGGTGGAAATCAAAACGTTTCCTTTCAGACACGTGCTGTTTGAGATGCCTGTGATTCCTGTTGGATATTCAAATTTGATAGTGGGAGGAAAATCTAGGCCGGAGATGAACAGTTGGAGTTCCCAGCATGTGGACTGAATTTCGGGGTGGGGGGGGGGTGGAGGCAGAGGGATTGAGGAGAAGGCCGTAGGGCCCCACGATGTTTAGGGCTGGTGTAGGGCTGAGGAAGGGAAGAGGTGGAGTCACTGTCCCCGTGGGAAGAGCCAGAAGGACGCCAGATGGAACAGGCCCCGGGAGAAGGGTGTTTCCAGGATGTCACCCGGGAAGAGCGCTCCTCCGGGAGGATCAGGGTAGAGACGTGGCAAACCGGAGCGTAGGCGTCCAGGTGCCTGAGCAGCAGCCAGCCCGGGAGCAGCCAGCCCGGGAGAAGAGGACTGGGTGGGACGCGGAGACAAGGCTGCGCGTGGCCCCGCGCGCCATCGGGGAGGTCCGCGGGGAGGCGGACGGGGCGCGCAGTTCGGGGACTGACCAGGCCGGAGGGGTCCGCCGACTTGCAGGCGCAGACGGGACGGTCCCGGAGCCCCGCTGAGGTGCCTGATGAGGCCCCTCCTATGAGGCGGACAGCGAGTCCCCAGAGGGGATGGATGTCCAGGACTCAGGGCAGCCAGCTCCGGGCGCGCCCTCTCCTCGTCTTTCCCGCAGGGGCTTCTCCCACAAGGCTCGGGGCTGCGGCACTCGGGATATTGGCTGAGGGCATCCTCCTGCCAAGTGGGGGGGCCCCGAGGAGCCCGTGGGGGGCCTGCTTCCTGCCAGGCACCTGCAGCCCTGCGCGCAGGCGCAGGGCTGGCCGCTTATTTCCCTGGGGCAGCTGAGCAGGTGACACGCCCTTGGGGGGAGCACAGCAGGTGGCACGGGCCAGGTGCCCCTCGGGGTGGCAAAGCAGGTGGGGCAGGCCAGGTGCCCTCTGGGCACCGGTGAAATGGGGATTGGGGTGGGGAGCACAGCAGGTGGCACGAGCAGGGCGCCCCCTAAGGCAGCAGAGCAGGTGGGGCAGGCCAGATGCCCTCTGGGCGCGGGTGAGGGCAGGCAGTGGGCGGGGGGGAGCGCAGCAGGTGGCACAGACCAGACCCCTCTCCCTGGGCTGCTCCCGGTGGGCAGAATGGAGCAGCTTCTGCATGTCCTGTGCAGCCCCGACGGGCACCGGGAGACCCTCAAGTAGACGCCACCGCAGATGGACAGTAGTTTTCCTTATTCAACATCAGGTGGGGGGGGGGGGGTTCGAAACTGGAATCGCTTCAAAACATCATAGCAAAAGCTCAAGGTGAATGCACTACCAATTCCCCCTCAGACGTTCGCCAGCACACAGCTCCTTTGACTTCATTCTGAGATACTTTGTAGGTAAAAACCAGGATCAGCCTGTGTGATTTTTGGGGTGGCCTTTAGAAAAATTCTGAACTCACAATTGCCCTCCCCCCTGCTCCCATTCCCCTCCTCTGGGAAGGCAAAGGGCCCCAAGGTAAGCTGAGCATCCGGAAAGCTGACTCTGCCCTGTATCTGTTCCACTCCCACCCCTCCCTGGGCCTATCCACTTTTTCTAAGCCTGTATTTGTCCTGAGAAGATATTCAAATGAAAAAAGATGAGTCCAAATCTTTGTCAAATAAAAATGTGCAAATTTGAAGCTAAGTCCTATGTATTTTCTGTCTGTTGTTAGAGGCAGTGAGAGGCGTCCCCCTGGCCAATAATTCTGTGGGTGAAAGAGAAGCAAAAGCCACACCAGGAAGCCTGTGGGGGCCAAATCTTTCCTGTTCTTATATTTCCATCAGCTGCCTGAGTGTGATTAAACCCTTTGCTAAATTTTGGGATGTTACCTGCGATTTTCCAAAAGGCAGTTGACTTTCTTCAGGCGATAAATTTCCAGGGTGGGGAAACTTTCTCCTCTGACATTGGCTCAGTTCTTTCACACTTAAAGAAACCAAATCACTGTGAGGTTGCCCAGGGAAGTTTTGTTTACTCGCAGGGATCTTACTTCACGTACACAACCACACGGATTGAAAACACCATTAGAAGCAGATTCAGTGTGAAACTAAGTAAGAACTATAGGCCGCTCTCCTGGGACGGAGGGCTCTGTGGGGGCCACAGTCATTCTCACTCCAGCTTGTACCAAAAATCGGGTCACCTAAGTGACGTTAGTAGTACACATTTGTGCTAAACTCCAAAAAAACACCTTGGTGTTGTCAACAAATGTTTCCACGTGGCTAGAGTTGCCATGTTTAGAGGTTGGAATATGTAGCTGGGCAGGAGCCCTGGTGGTGTGACTGTCCTTTGGAGGGTGGCATATACATTAACCACAAGCAGCCTCCTCTGTCTCTCCTGGACATACACACACACACAGCCTCCATACACAATCACACTCATCCATGTGCGTACACCCTACACACAAACATATACACACATAGCCTCCATACACAACCACACACAATTGTCCACCTATACACCCCCACACACATATACCCAGCCTCCACAGACAACCATACAACCACACACAACCATGCACATATTCCCCCCACACAACCACAACTGTACACACAAACACATACATACTCTCTCTCTCTCTCTCTCTCTCTCTCTCTCTCTCACACACACACACACACACACACACATGGGGCAGTCAGGTTAAGTTCTTCCACATTAAGAAAGGCAATGCGGTGTAAGTCTGGTGCTGGAGTAGAATGGACCTTTGGTGAGCTGGCTTCCCCTTTCTCGATCCTTCCTGTGTCTAAGTAGAGGCCAGTGTGAAGGTCACCTGATAAGCATCATCTTCTCTCTCTGCTGAACCTTCCCTCCACTTTCTGGGGTGCCATACTGCCAGGATGCATTTGGTTCAGGAGAGCTAACAGTTCTCCATGGACCTGCCTCCCTGGGTGGGCAGGAGGTGTGACTGAGAACGTCTCAGAGCTCTTCCTGACTCGATGTTTTGCTACATTTTCCCACACGATCTGGATTCACTCTTCAAGTCCAGTAAATTCTTTACCATTCAGATCCATCCAGCCAGCAATAGCTAAAAATCAATTAGGTGGCATCACGGAGGTAATGCTGTGCATCTCCTTCCCTCCTGGCCACATTGCTAGAACCAGGGTCCCTGCGGTTAGGGGACCACATGACTGGCATCTGCATCTCCTGGGAGCTGGTTAGCGTACAGAATCTCTGTTCTCACCCCAACTCTGTGGAATCAGAATCTGCATTCTCATAAGATACTCAGGGATTTGTATGCATGTGAAATTTGAAAATTTATTTTTTTTCCTGTCTCATAACACCTCACAATGTGGTGTTTGGGCCACTTGTTTGATGAACTGAAAACTGGAAGTACTGAGGAAATGTGGTTCTTCCCAAGGGCAAGAGTTTATTTCTGGACTCCGCAATGGAGGTCCACGAGCTTTATATGCTGAAAGCCCTTTGATTTTTTATTATGGTCCTTGCCATCACCTCGTTGCTTTTTCTCTGACTCTCTGAAGTGTGTCTCTGACCCACCTGCAGCCCGGAATGAGTCGATTTGTGTTTCCCTCCATGAGAACCCAGAACATCTGGAAACCACAAAGCTGGACACTGGTGACCTGAAATGTGGCTGTTGTCATGGCACCTGCCTTAAATGACTCCCTGTTCAGTTTCTGCAGGTGTGTGGCACTTCTCAGGAAGCCAATGACAGCTTGACGTTGTAGGTGGATCGTAGCCAATGAGATTTATCCAAGTTCCCATGATCACTAATTGGAAACAAAGAGCAGATTACAACGGATCTCCTGTGTGGGACACCAGTGGCTCTTCTTTGCCCTAACCCTCCTTAGGGGATCAGGCTATGCAAACAGGAGCAGATGTCTACCTTTCAACGAGCTCTGAAAAGTATTTGGGGGCCAGCAAACATGACCAATCATGTGACATGACTGCTTTAGGGGAAGTTGGGTTGTTTACTTTTCCAAGTAAAGATTCTACCCACATTTATGGGAAAACCTAATAGCTGTGTCTCTTAGAACATGTGGAGTTCTTTTCTCCACAAAAAAGGTGTGAGTCAGCGCTTTACCAACCATAATAGTTACGGGCAAGCTTTCAACGTTTCAGGAAGGCAGTTGATTTTATAATATTGATTCCAAAATTTAGACTTTTTTTCTTCCCCAAGCTATTTTAACAGTCAACAAAATTGGTCAGAGGCGCCTGCTAAGCAGCCCAGAAATATTCTTAAAGATATTTAAGGGTTTCATCTTTTGTTAAAAACAGATGCTCAAGTGAAAGAAAAGGGGAAAATAAAAGGTTGGAGAAGGCCTAGCATTTGAGGCTCTTAAATTCAGGAAGGCATGTAGGAGGAGGCTTTGGGTAATAGAAGTCCCAGAGTGCATATAACCTCAGATATATCGCTGCTTCTTTCCTGAACCCAGTCTTATAGTAATATGTCCTATGTGTGTGTGTATCCCCTCAAGAGGCCAAAATCACTGTCACATTCATTACTGCCTTGAATTCTTACCTTCATCTTGCAAGCAAGGGATTGCTATTCCAAATTTATAGATGAGCAAATGGGATTATATTGGATAAGTGGTTTGCACATCCAACTGATTAGCAACAAATCCCAGGTAAGTATTTGTTATTTTAAAAGTATAGGGTTTTGAATGATCTCTTACTATCCCCAGTGGCTCAAAAAATATAAGGTCAGAATGTTTTATAAGTTTATTGGCATTTAAATTTTTCTAGTGCTGGCCATAGATTAAAAACTACTCTTAAGAAAAAGATGGGTGTTATTTTATTAATTGAGCAGTATTAAATCTTACTTTCCTTTTTGTTAAAGATAATATGGTACAATTACAAAACTTCCTTTTTGGGGCACCTGGGTGGCACAGTCAGTTGGGTGACGGACTCTTGGTTTAGGCTTGAGTAGCGATCTCAGGGTTGTGAAATTGAGCACCGCGACTGGCTCCGTGCTCAGCATGGAGTCTGCTTGAGATTCTCTCTCCGTCTCCCTCTGTCCCTCCCCCTTGTGCGTGCACGCTCTCTCTCTCTCTAAAATAAATAAATAAAATAAAATTGCTTTTATTGATGTTGAAAGTCTGAGAGTGTTCAGTATATGAAATAGTCACTTGTGTACTTCTCTAAGGACTCAAGAAGGCATCTCTGCTGTGTGAAATCTACCAAAATTTGAAATCCTTCTATTTACTTTTACTGTTTTGGAGATTAATTTACTAAATATTTTATTTTTTTAAGATTTTATTTATTTATTTGAGAGAGAAAGAGCACAAGCAGGAGGAGTGGCAGGCAGGCAGAGGCAGAGGGAGAAGCAGATTCCTCCCTCCGCTGAGCAGGGAACCTGATGCAGGTCTCCATCCTGGGACTCTGAGATTCATGATCTGAGCTGAAGGCAGACTCTTAACCACCTGAGCCACTCAGGTGCTCCTTAATTCTTTTATTAATTTGAAAACTGTTGAATACTATCACATGTTGGGAGCTCTTCTTGGGGAGATTGGCTTAACGACACGAACATACAGTCGACCCTGAAATGTGTCCAAATCCAGAAGCAGTAAAAAATTAAAACCACCAGATCACTATTTAGTAGGAGTTTATTGTACACATAAGTACAGTTTGCAACTGGGAGCTTCCAAACCCAAACTCTTGTGAATTCAGTGGCATGGTGTTATAGGATGGCTTATAAAGTGACAATGAGGAGGTTGTCCAACCTTTACAATGACTGGTTATTACAGTGTGGGTTTCCAGGGCAGAGAATTGGCTAAAAGCAATGATCTCATACCATATTAGGAAGATGACTTCAGTTTCTTTAGTGATTTTCAGAGGCATTTACAAGAAATCCTAGGCTTCACTTAAGTTCACGATATAAGCTAGATTTAGTTTTGCTGATGTGGCTTAAATAGTTTTGTCTGCTTGGGGGATTTTCAAGCCTGGCCTCCATTTTATTTTCTTTTAACAAAGGCGAACACTCTGGTGAGGAGACAGGCCTGTAACAAAGGCCATGTCAGTGGATGGTGCTGCCTGGGGGCGTGTAAGAAGTACATGAGCCGTGGTCACATCAACTAGGGGCTGAGCTGCTTCCCTCAGACAGAAGACAAAGTGACAGCTCCTTGTACGTATGCCATGTATTTTGTCTTGTGTACTGTGCTTGGTGCTTAAACTTTTAAGATCTGACTTAAGTCTCAACAATCTTGGGCAGTAGATATTATTTATAGGTATATTTCGAGTTGTGGGCAAAGATGATAAAGAAGTGACACACCTCACTTAGCTAGTAGGTGCTCAGCGATGAGTAGAGAAAGTAATATTCACATCCTGACCTAAAATGCCAAAGCCAAATTTTATTGTGTGCTTATTCATTTCTGTTGCAGAAGCAAAGATGTTCATCTCAGTTTCTACCAAACAGTGTTACTTGCATGGTTTTAATGTTTATGTATTTTACTGAGGGGGCCATGTGGCTCATTTGCATTCAGGGAAGCCCGGTGAGCCACCCACAATAATCTGAAGGGCAGCCTAGTCTTTTAAGAGCCCCTCTTAGGTCCATGCCCCACAACAGCACTGAGCCTCTCACAAGACCCCAAAGCCTTCCCTTTTTCGTTGCCAGCACATGTTAAATGCTGTTGAGGTGTATGTGTGGGTTTCCATAAAAGCAAGTAAAATATGCAAACTATATGCTTAGACACTGCCCCTCCACCAGATTCTGGCCGAGGAGAAAAGACACAGCACAAGAGTCAAGCAGTAATAAGCATCTGTGATTACCTGAGGAGGCTCCCTACACCCCCATTCCCAGAAGGTCCTGACCTTGTCATCCTCCTGCACTCATGCATTTTACTCATGCTCCAATGGGGCAAGTAAATCCTTCAACCGGAACTGAAGGTTATACTGGGTAGAAAAGCATCCCCCCAAATTCATGTTCACCTGACACCTCAGGATGCAAGGTTATTTGACATGGGCTTTTATAGATGTAGTCAAGTTACAGTGTGACCATATTGGATGAAGTGGCTCTAATGACTATGAGCAGAGGGAAATTTGGATGCAGACTCACAGAGAGAAGAAAGCCACGTGAAATCACAGAAACACACATGGAGAACACATGGTAGCATGGACACAGTGATTGGAGTCACACTGTCACAGGCCAAAGCATGCCAAGGATTTTTGGCAACCCCCTGAGGCTGGAAGAGGCAGGGAAGGATCCTCTCTTGGAGACTTCAGAGACAGCACAGTTCTGCTGATATCTTGATTGAGAACTTCTAGCCTCCAGACCCATGAAAGAATAGTTACCTGTTGTTGGCAGTTACCTGGGTTGTGGTACCTTGTTATAGTGGCCTAGGGAACTGACACACAGGTCTTCCACGGTAGACTTCACGCACGTCCACAGCTCTGTCATGTGGTCCTTCACTTGACCACCCTGGTCCTGGGGCACGCTCACCATTTCGCCCCCTCCAGGCCTTGGCCTGGACATCTTCTCCATCTGGACAGAGTTTCTCTTCCTACGCACCTCTGGCTCTTCAGTGGCATTAGGGGCTTGACCTGAAATGCAGGAGAAGGGCTTAAGAGTAGTGATTTCAAAATCAAAACCCTGGTTTTTGGTAGATGTGTGTCTTTTGCGGGGGGTACTTCATGCAGTTGTTGAGAGCACTTTCTAATCCTGTTACCCATCGATAACCATGTCACCCTTCAGCACTGAGCTCTGGTACAGAGGTAACGACCTACACTGCCCTTTGATTTACTTAGTAATCAGGAAGTGACAATGCTTAATATTAGATGTTTTATCAGTTTACCGCTTTAATGTGGGGAAAGGGGGTCTTAGTGGGTGTTTTGATACATGTGCTTTTAAGTTTTTTTCTAAGTGTGCAGCTATTTCAGTAATCTAATGCCATTTGGTAAACCAGCCCAAAACTCAGTGGCTGAAACCAATAACCATTTGGTTTGTGTATGATTCTGCGGTGTGGACTGGGCTCAGTTTGCCAGTTGTACTGATCTCACTTGGTGTTAATCATATGGCCCCAAGACAACTCCACTCATGTATCTGGTGCTTCTGCTGAATGGCTGTAATAGCTGGCAGCTGTCCACATAGCTTTCTGTCTCCGTATCTACCCCCACCCTTCTGCATTTCTGCAAGTGTTCAAAGCTTAGCTGCTCATACCAAGTCCATCACCAGCCTGTCCACACCAGAGCTTGTGCTCTGCCTCCCGCTTCCAGTGGGAGAGGACTTTCCTAGAGTAGCACCCCGCCCAAAGGCTTCTCACCCTGTACATTCCTCGCTCCAGACTAGCCATGGGTGACTTTAAAGTCATCATCCAGGGGCACCTGGGGGGCTCAGTCAGTTGAGCATCTGCTTTCAGTTCAGGTCATGATCCCAGGTTCCTGGGACCAAGCCCCACATTGGGCTTCTTGCTCTGCTGTTCCCTCTGCTCTCATTCTCTCTCTCTCTCTCTCTCTCTCTCCCTCCCTCTCTCTGATAAATAAATAAATAAATAAATAAATAAATAAATAAATAAATAATAAATAAATAAATAAAATCTTAAAAAAAAAAAGTCATCATACCAAGCCTCCTTTGGTTCTGTTTCCTTCCCTGGTTACTGCCCCATTTCCCTGTTCCCTTTTAGAAAATATATCCTGGGGTTGGATTAGATTAATAAGTTCATTTTAGAAAAAGAAGAGGGGCAACTGAAGAGAGTTTGGAGTGCATCCAGCCACTCGGTTGTATCTTGTCTGGTATGTATCCTTCCAATGCTTGTTTGCTGGTCTGGTAGGAAGCAGCCTAGATTTTGTGAGATGGTCTCATTGATTAAGCTAAAGTCACTGTGGCCATTCTCTGTGCTGTAATCAACCCAGAATGGCTTGATTCTGCCTTCAGATACTGCCCCAGAGCTCCCCGCTGTGAGTGGGAAATTGTCCTCGAACAGTTCAGAGGTGGCACGCATCCCGTGGATTGCCTAACGGGCACGGAGTCCATCAGTTCCGTCTGCTAGACTATCAGAGAGCTGTGGGTTTGAATTGGATTATTTTGACCCAAAATAGAATTTCTTTTACCCAACTGTGTTTTGGCTATTGCACTTATTTTCCATTCAAGCTTTTCACAACGTAGAGATGTTGTCAAGGACACTGTCCATTACATCATGAAGAATCCCCTTTATATACTGGAAACAGACATATCAGGGTTCTGCTAGATTAACCCATGCTTCTCTGGAACAGTTAATTGGAAGAGTTATTTTTTTTATAAAATGTGTTTGCACTGTCAACTAGGCCACTGATTGCATCTTCCTCCTTGCACTGGTGGGTTGGGAGTACAGAGCCAATTTCAAGTGTTCAGCAACTTATGGTAGGTATTTTTGAATGACTAATCTCTCTCCCTTCTTTATCTAATGTTTTCTCTCCTGTTGTGTCACATCCCCAAACTCTTATTCTCCATTTATAATTATGTGTTCTTTTTTGTCATTTTATTCTCATAATTTCTGGTCCTGTTTCTAAGATGTGGTATTTTATTATTTGTGTTCACTGCTTCTCAAATGTTAATGTCCCCAACTCTCTTGAATGTGCTATGAAGGCTGCTCTTCTGCAGACATGTTCTCCTCTGACTTCACTGCCTAGGAAATTTCTAACTCCTTTTCAAGTCACAGTTCAAAGATGGTAGATAACCTTTGTGAAATTTTGCAATGATTTCAGGAAGATTTATGTCATTCCTTTCCTGTGCTCTCATGTATTTCATCCCTCCCCTTCCAGCCTAAACATCTGACCCAGATTTTAATGCACAACAAATATTGTCAAATGATTGACTGAGTCATCCTAGTGTTTGTTGACTGTACTTGGACATGGTCTATTTCTCACGTAGCTGGGGAATGTGAGTGTTCTTTCTTCACTAATGGCAGCTGTTGAGTCTTTTTCTGTCCCTGGTGACCCCACCGAGACTGTACCAGAGAGATCCCAGACTATGTCCACATCTATGTGGATATTACAAACAGGGCTCTGTGTTTACTCAATTAGCCAGTTACAGTTCTGCCATAATTGCTTTGTAGATGCCAAAAGTTGTTAGCCAAATTACTAAAAAAAAAAAAAAGTCTTTAAAAATATATCTTATTTATAATAGGAATTAATGGCAATTTTCAGTAGAATATGTCTAGATTTCTGGTTCAACAAATCACTCTTGGCTGTGTGGATGCTTTCAGTACAATAATAATTTGATAGCACTGAGTTTCCAAAGAGCTTCAACAGTTGGTTCTGATCTTCTCACACGTATAAATGCTGAAATGGTAGAATGTGTGATACTTTTAAACTAGTTATTTCCACATGGTATTGAAATATATAATTCCCAGATTATAAAACGTGAGCTGAGACCATTTACACACTTCCTACATTTAGCATTTCCTTGTGTTCTCATAAAGAATTGGTTTTCAAGTGCTAGAGGAGAAGAAATCCAAGAAATTGGAAATATTTACAAAATTTGGAGGTACATATGATTTTCATTATTTTAACTATGGAAGTTTTGTTCAGAAAAATCTGTGGAAAAAAGTGCTTGGTAGTTGAAATCTTTAGTATTCACAAATTTATGCATTTATTATTTTATTTTATTTTATTTCTTTTATTTCTTTTTTATTTTTTATTTTGCATTTATGATTTTAATATCATTTCACAGCACTTCATACTACCACGTAGATACTTGTTAGAAATTGCTTAATATGTATTTCATGATCAATTTCTAGAAGAAAGGGGGGCCCCCAGATAAATGGTTTAATTTTTGAATAATGGAATTTGTTGGAATTTTTAGTTTGTGTCAAAATGCTAAAAATTTTGTGTATGAAGTGCTTCTATAAGAGTATATAAAACAGCCATGTATAAAGCCACTATTTTATGAGTAATGTGAAGAACTCACAGAAGCATTTGATTATCTGGTAGAAAAGGAATGGAGAGAGCAGCTGGGGATCCGAGTTTACCCAAGTTTGCTGACTTCGAGACAGGACAAAAGAGTCTCTAGACCTTTCCTTCTTTAATTATCTGTAGGGCTGCCTCCCTGAGTTCATTTAAAAAAATTTAAAGATTTTTAAAAATTTATTTGTGAGAGACTGAGAGAGAGAGAGAGAGAGAGCAAGCTAGGGAGAGAGAACATGTGTGAGGGGAGAGGGGTAGAAGGAGAGGGAGAAGCAGACCCACCCAGTGAGCGAGAAACCCAACATGGGGCTCGATCCCAGGACCCTGAGATCATGACCTGAGCCAAAGGCAGGTACTTAACCAACTGAGCCACCCAGGTACCCCCTGAGTTCATTTTTTTTATTCAAAAAATTGAGTAGACATTTCTTCAGGTTCGGGGCTGGTGCCAGCAGTTCTTGTTTAACAAAGAAAGGTGCAAAATGAGGACAGGGAGCCCCTGGGTCTGTAGCATTGTCGCCTGTGATCCCAGCTGCTCAGGCCCTTCCCAAGTTGAGAGATCATCTCAGTGCACCCGTCCCTGCCTGCCATTGGCTCTTGCTGGGCAGGTATCCTTCTGATGAGGCAGTTTCCTCTGAATGAAAGGAAACTGTGTCAGTGTGTGTTAAAATTTGTTCTAGTTTAAAATGTCACCTGACACACAGTAGATATTTCTCAATTTCTAGATAAATACATAAAAAAGAAGAAAATTCAGAGGGACTCTGGTTGGGATATTCTTGGTCAAATTCATTTTGGGGGACTTATTTATGAAATCTGTTATTGATGGCTTTGTTTCCCTTTCTTTGGAGAATATAATGGAATTTAAAAAGTATACCCATTCAGGCAGTGAGACCAGGATCTGAGTGTTCCTCCTAAGACAGTAACTCATACTCAATGCAAATAATAAAGTCCTTCTGAAAGACAGAAAATGCCCTACTATTGATAGGAATATAAAAATAAAAATAAAAGCAAAATCCATGATGTTGGATGAGAATGCATGATGTTGGCAAGATTCTGGTGAGAAGTCTGCCTTTGTCCAGAAAGTGGGTTCACTTGCTGTCTATACTTCAGCTCAGCACCTGAAGCTCACCTCAGTCCACTCCCCCAAATAAGGCCAAACAAAAAACCAGCTATTTTATCCAAAGCTGGGCAAACATGAATAGTAATATATTCACTCTTGGGATACCAGGAGTTGTTGCATCATATTCTAATTATGACAGTGGTTTCCTTAGTCTTTGGTTGCCCCCAGCAATTATTTTACATAAAATAGCTGGTGTGTGTGCTCAAGCATTGCACTTTCTTTGTTCCTCTAAATTGTCAACACTATGTTTTTATCAACAGTAACTCCAGATGAGATGACGACAAAAATTGGTTCTCAGAAAAGATACCTTTTCTTCAGTGGTGACATGCTTATTCACATTTTTTATGTTTATATGTCAGCAAGTTATTTTGATCTCAGTGTTTAACAATAAACAAACATGAATAAAAACTGTACATATATTCCCCAGTTGGATTTTGCTTTTATTATTATTTTTTATATTCCTGTCAATCGTAGGGCATTCTCTTTCAACAGGACTTTATTATTCTACCAAAGCTGATATGAGGTAAATTCTCCTTAAGTCAAGCATCTCGTTAAAAAATGTCCTTTGTGAGACAGAACATGAGAGACTCCTAACTCTGGGAAATGAACAAGGGGTGGTAGAAAGGGAAGTGGGCAGGGGGTGGGGGTGACTGGGTGACGGGCACTGAGGGGGGCACTTGATGGGATGAGCACTGGGAGTTATGCTATATGTTGGCAAATTGAAATCCAATACAAAAAAATGTCCTTTGAAAACTTTTATAGGCCATACAATCTTCCAACCAATCAATGTCCTGAAGACAAGGGAAGCCCAAGGGGATGTTGTAGAGTAAGAGAGGGTGAACAGACATGAAGACCCAGGGCAGCATGGGGATCCTGGATCAGAGCCTGAGCCAGGGTTTGATTTGCTTATTTTTCTTCATAAAGAACCGTTTGTGGAACACTTGGCAAAATTATATAAAGGTCTGTAGTTAGATGTTAGTAACATATCAAGGTTAGTTCCTGATTTTAATTATTATACTGTGGTTGGATAAGAACACGTCCTTGTTTTTAAGGAATGCACACAAAAGTATTTATGAATAAGAGTGGCTTTATGTCCACTGTTTGTAGCTGTGGTAGGTGGATTCTAAAGGCAAGGACCATCAAGAGAACAAGAGAAAAGATGCAAATGCATGATGTTAGTATTGCTATATGATCATAGAGGAGGGATTAAGGAAATTATATACATACATTCTGCAAAATTCTATAATAATAAGTGGGGAAATTTGACCAGAATACAAAATGACTCTCAAGAATCAGAAATTGTACCCATTATTAAGCTTTCCCAGTGACTCGACAGGTACAGTAATCCTGAGACCCTGGTAAATCAAGGGGAAGCCTTGGTCACCGGTGCAATTCCCAGGTTTTGCTTGAAAGATCTATCATATGAGGCTCCCAGTGCGGTGTGCAGGGCGTGGCTCCCACAGAGGGGGACATTCCAATTATGAAGAGCTCTACATTATATTCTAATAATTGCGTATTAGACATTGTCATTTTCCAGGGGCTCATGCGCCATACATTTATAAATCCTGTGGTCATCTATCACATGCGGCCTAGGCAGGCCAGGTACGGTCTGCTAAAAGCATTCTATAGATGAGGACTCTGTTACCTCTCTGCTTGTAAACCTATGAGGAAGTCTGATGAGCATGTTTCCAAGGAGATTTGACTAGGCCATTTCTTCCTTTTTTCCTTGTCTCCTCTGGGTCCTCCAGAGAGAGAATGCATTACGGAGCCCAGCCAATCCATTCCCTCCCTAGGCCTACACCATCACCTTGTCTGTCTGCAGTGTCTTGTTTCATGGCATCTGTTTAGCAACATTTTTAAATCTTTTTTTTAACCTTTTTAAATCTTAAAAGTGCTTCCCTTTGAAAAAATAAATGCTTGGACATCATACTTGCAACCAATTATAGAAGTTTTGTAAAAAGGCACCCAGCCTAGGGGTGCCTGGGTGGCTCAGTCAGTTAAGCATCTGCCTTTGGCTCAGGTCATGATGCCGGGGTCCTGGGATCAAGCCCCCACTGGGGGGGCTCCCTCTCAGCAAGGATTCTGTTTCTTCCTCTCCCTCTGCCTCTCATTCCTGTTTGTGCTCTCTCTCTCTTTCTCTTTCTCATAAATAAATAAAATATTTCTAAAAAAAAAGTCATCAGGCTTAGGTAGTTTTATGTAAATAAATTCAAAACTTTAAAGGAAGAGATTGTAGATTATATACTATTCTAAGATAAAGTATACATAATGGGAAGCTTTTTAGTTGTTTTGTATAACAAGAATAACCCTGATACCATAACAGAACCAATGTTGTACAAATAAAGATTACTATCTAATTTGTTAGCTCTTGTAGCATAGCTGGATACAGGGATTGATTGATGAAATAAAAAAAATCTGCCTCTGGCTCTGTCATTTGCCTCTGATTTTTTCTGTATTGGCTTTATCCTAGGGCAGGCATTATATATGTATATAACATTACATGTAGATACATAAAAATAATATATATAATTGTATATAATATGTAACATTATATATATAAATAATGCCTGCCCTAGGATATATATACTATATATAGTATATGTATAATATTATATATATAATATAAAATATATAGTATACTATACAATATTCTGCTATATTATATTATTATATAATATATATTTTATACATATATCAGTTACTTGTTGTATACTAGTGAGAGAAAACATTTATCTTGAAAACATCCATTTCAATGTTACTTTTTTTTTTTAAGATTTTATTTATTTATTCATGAGAGACACAGAGAGAGAGAGAGAGGCAGAGACACAGGCAGAGGGAGAAGCAGGCTCCATGCAAGGAGTCTGATATGAGATTCGGTCCTGGGACTCCAGGATCATGCCCTGGGCCGAAGGCAGATGCTAAGCCACCCAGGAATCCCTCAATGTTACTTTTCATGTTAATAACAAAACTTCAGTTTAAACTGTCCTTAGTGTGCTCATTATAATGGATGCACATATAATGGGCAATGCAGGAAAGGTTGACAATCACTCTGGGATCTTTTTTTTTTTTTTAAGATTTTATTTATTTTTTAATGAGAGACATACAGAGAGAGAGGCAGAGACACAGGCAGAGGAAGAAGCAGGCTCCATGCAGGGAGCCCGACGTGGGACTCGATTCCAGGTCTCCAGGATCAGGCCCTGGGCTGAAGGTGGCGCTAAACCACTGAGCCACTGGCCACCCAACCACTCTGGGATCTTGATCAGAGTTTCAAAAGCAGCAGCTCCCATCAAAGAAAGGGAGAAGGATAAGTTCCATGCAGGTTTGGGAAAGAACGGTCTTCCCGGATAGAGATCCATTCATATGAGAATATTAGTGTGTTTTTATCTACATTTAAATGAATGGTTTATGCCTTGATGACGTCACACACTGCCTTTTATAATACAAAGTTCTGTAAGAGGCTGTTGGTGCTCCTGGATCCGGAGCCTTTTAGAGGAGGGATGGGGCATCATTTTTATCACCTGAAATGCCTCTCAGGTAGAGGCAGCTAATCCATGTTTGCACAATGAGTGACTTAACTCATCATCAGGTTCTCCAATCTCTCCTCTCCTCTAAGCTTTGGTATTTAAGATTTCCCTCTGTTTAATTCTTATTTCGTATGGACGAAGCATAGATAGTGGGGTCCGATAAGAGTTCTAATTAGGCCATGTTGGGTCCTGCCTATACAGAAACAGATTCTTGGAAGGAATGTTTATTTAATAAGCAAGGGAGCTCTGGTAACATAATTTAGTTAGGCTGCCTAGCAGATTAGTATCATTCTTCCTTCCAAGATGCATGTGAGTGTTTGTAGGTTTAAAAAATGTTCTAACAAAATATTTCTCATGTTTTTAATCTATCGGGTTAAAGAGTGAGGCTGCAGGGACAGCAGGTCTACCATGACGTTGACATCTGACTTTGTGCTCCACCATGTTCTCATCACATGGGTGTGACACCACCTTGGGAGCCAGCAGGAGCCCTGGTTTCCCGCCACTCCAGGGAGCATGTTGGGTCCTCCATGGAGCAGTCATCCCTGTGCCTTGCTTTATCTCTGCTCGCCCTCCTCCCCCTGCTTCCTCCCAGCTCTCTCCATCTGTTCACTGCCTCCTGGTTTCCACCGACGGCTCTCTTCCTGTATCTGGCTCTGCTTCTGCCCCATGTCTTTCTCTGCCCTGCATTTATATTCCCCGAAAAAAGATCTCAGTGGAGGCCCCTTCGGATCATTTGGCCCCAAGCCCCCCTGGCAGATGCCTGCCTTTGATTTAGACACCAATCCTTGGTCTGCTCAGTTCTGGCAGGAAGATGGATTGCATGACATAAAGCATCGTTTAGCAAACAACTTTCAGATTTTTTAATAACACTGCCAATTACTTGTGATTAAAGATGGGCATCCTCTGCAACCTGGCTCCAGGTGGGCTGTTCTAACCAAAGAAGGCTAGGACACAATTCTGTCTCACTTGGATTTATTAACAGGCAGACCAAGGCCAACCTACAGCTGGGTTTTGTGATCTTTCTATGTGTCCTCAGATACAAGCGGTGAGCCCCAAAGTACGCCCTGTCAGGGTCAGACTTCTTGGGTAGGTGCAGGCAGCCTTTAGTCCTTGTCAGGTGAAGAGCTCCATACCTCGAGCCCCAAGGCCTGCATATTAGATGCAACCAGATTGTAATACCTTTCTGTGCAAGGGCAGCAGAACCTGTAAAACTTTCTTATTCAATCGCAGTTTTTTTTTAAAGATTTTATTTATTCATTCATGAGAGACACACACAGGGAGAGGCAGACACACAGGCAGAGGGAGAAGCAGGCTCCATGCAGGGAGCCCGATGTGGGACTCGATCCCAGGACTCCAGGATCATGGCTTGAGGCAAAGGCAGACACTCAACCGCTGAGCCACCCAGGCATCCCTCAATCGCAGTTTTTGAAAACTATTTCACTAAAGAAAATTTCCTAATTAGAGAAATTTCTATGGTAGATTTATGTAACATTCCCTCAAAATCTTGCTACATCCACCTCTGAAATGTAGATTTCTGATTAGCTAACTACTAGCAAAGTACCAGTAGGCTTTAGATTAAAATTAACTTCTATGCACATGCATTTACCACTTTTTATTCTGAAGTAGTCAAAAGTTTTCTATGTGTGGTGATCTGTGTGTCAGCTAAAATATCTTTAGCTGCTTCTAACATGTTTAAGAAAATGGAAGGATGGTAGGCACTTCGAGAACTTCCATTGCCCACAATCCCATCCAAGACAGAAATGAAATTAGCAATATGTGGTTTGGTACTTAACGCAGAGTGTGGTGGAGTCTATGTATTAATAACACAGAAAAGAATGGCTTGGCATCAAGATTTCACAAATCTTCCCCTTTCTTTGTTCATGTTTTTTCCTTTGTGCATTTTGAAAATAAAAAGCTGGTTTACATGTTTTTTATCCCTAATTTTTAAAGTTCCTCAAGCATTGCAGGCACTTTTCCATCCGTTTCATAAAAAAGTATTTTCCACATCTTTGGAAATAGTCAGTTTAGGCCAAGAGCCTCAAACTCATTTGCATCGAGAATTTTAAGATTCCTTTTCCTATCTTAATTTCGTCTCCTTTTACTTCTTATTTCCTTCTTTACCCAAAGATAATTCTGGGTAGAGATGATTGTTGTCTAATGACTTGGCAGTGTGCAAACCCTGGATTGATGGTCACGCACAAGCCTGGGTGGTGGGCCTTCCCTCTGGACTAGTAACCCCTTGGCTTTCTGTTTTTCTGCTTTCCACTTCCTTTTCTTTTGGTGCCTGTTGAACTCTTCTAGCTCACATCAACCAGAAACAAAGTCCCAAGGGACCTGTAACCCAAACGTCAGGCATAAATATTTGGAGGCATGATCCCAGAGCCAGATTTTGTGCCTCAAAGATCGTCCCGGTCTGCTTGGGCTGCTCTAACAAAATTAGCATGGACTAATGGCATATGAACAACAGACATTTATTTTTCACAATTGTGGGGCCTGGAAGTCTGAGATCAGGGTGCATGATCAAGTTCTTGTGAGGTACCTCTCCTGGGTCGCAGGCTGTCAACTTCTCTCTGTGTCCTCACATGACTGGAAGCAGGGAGGAAGTTCTCTGGGGTCCCTTTTATAAGGGCATGATCCCATTCATGAGGGAACCACTCTCATGAGTTGACCTCCTGCAGAGGGCCCCACCTCCTAATTCTATCAGTTTGGAATTAAGATTCCAACATATGAGTTTGGAGAGGACATAAACGTTCAGCCTATAACAAACATGAAACAATTCTGATATGGGGGGAAAAGATGGAGGGCTGAATAATTATTCATAGAGAGACAAATATTTAAAAGGGGTGATGTTCTTAATTGAGGGACTGCTCTGTTCCCTATGTCCTAAGAGTGGCCTAGTTGCCCCTGAGGGTGCACTGGCCACACACCCATGTGCACTCCCTTCCCTTCAACAGATAGGGACACACGTAAGCAAGATCCTGAACAGATCCTGGGCACTCCTATAGCTTGTGGGGTATGGAAGCTGGAAGGTAAGTTCTGTCCCCTGGCCAAGGCGGAAAGGAACAAAACCTGTTGGGGACTTTCCTTCAGACCTTGGTAAGGATGGATTCACTACCATTGTCTCAACTGGTTACTTCTAACAGCTGAAGTTTAGGACGCTAAAGCAATTTGGGGTTTGAATGGGGGCAAAAAGGCAACTACTTAAAGCGAGACAGGGTAGGTAGATTTCACTAGGGCTTCTGGCCAGGAAGGAGGCAATGATGCCACCTGCCTACATTTGATCAGTTGGGTTCCAGCCAGGCAGCCAGTGTGACTCTTGCGGGGAGTATGAAGAAGAAAGTGGTATGCAAGAGGAAGAGGAGTAGCCCTCTCCTGATGGGTCATAATGAAGAAAAGCCTTCAGGACTCCCTTCACGAGGGCTCTTGAGATCATTTTTACCATACTTTTCACCGGCCTTCAGTTCATAGATATAAATATAACATTTTAAAAACATCATATTCCTCACCAAAACTCTAAGGCCCCAATGGTTGTATTGATGAGTTCTTCAACTTGCAGGAAACAATTAATTTCTACTTTATAATGAATTATTCTCCCCTGCTTCATATAAAAAGTTGTGCTTTCCATTCTATAGCTGGATAAGGACAATTCAAGAGAAGACAATTACAGGCATAGTTTATTTTGAACGGGGGTGTAAAATATTTTAAGTGAGCTATAGCTAAGAAAATCCAGTAGTATATTTTTAAGAAAGATGTGATAAACAAGACTTATTCATGAGTGTGAGGTGGTTTGCCACAGGAAACACATCAATGGAATTCATCACATGAATGAAGACTCAAGCATACGATGCAAAAGCACCTAAATTGACACAGAAAATATTCTTGAGAGCACCTGGGTGGCTCAGTGGTTGAACATCTGCCTTAATCTCAAGTTGTGATCCAAGGTCCTGGGATCGAGTTCCGCATCAGACTTCCCAGAGGGAGCCTGCTTCTCTCTTTGCCTATGTCTCTGCCTCTCTCTCTGTGCCTCTCATAAATAAATAAAATCTCAAAAAGAAAAGAAAAGAAAAGAAAACATTCTTGGTAAATTCAACACACATAGTGAAAATTGCTAACAAACTAGAAACAGAAAGGAACTTCTTCAAGTTATTAGAGTTATATACTCTGACCGTGACAGCATACC
The DNA here is from genome assembly GCF_048418805.1 of Vulpes vulpes. NCBI lineage: Eukaryota > Metazoa > Chordata > Mammalia > Carnivora > Canidae > Vulpes > Vulpes vulpes. The sequence goes on from NC_132780.1 coordinate 67,634,648, forward strand.
CTACCCTTACTTGGGACATTTTGATATTTCCTCTAAAACTGTGAACAAGATGAAGATGCACATCATCACTATTATTGAACATTTGTACTTAAGCTGCTGACCAATGGTACAAAGAAAGAAAAAGAAGCAAGAATTGGAAGGACATACAAACTGTTGTTACTTGCAGATGACATAATCATCTATCCAAAAAATTCCAACTATTAGCACTAGTAAGAGAATTCACCAACATTTTCAGATACAAGAACTTATGAAATGTCAGCATCTTTGATAATGACAATGCTACCTGGAAAATATAACACAAATACTATTCAATATAGTTGTGAGAAACTAGAAAGTAGATAGGAATTAATCTTCAATGCACAGAAGCACCCTATAGCTTGTAGGGTATGAAACTATGAGATGTCACCCACAGTGATACCTGTTAGATCAGCAAAACTAAAGATATGATGAACAGTGTCAAGTTTGCTGGAATGGGAATATAGGAAATACATATGGAGACAAGTGCAACCGTTTTGAAGAGTGACCTGGCAATATTAGTCAAATTAATATATGTTTGTTATATTCTCACATGGGTTCACCATGGGACACATATGAGGATGTTTGTTGTGGTGTATTTTTGTGAGAGGGATTTGGAATTTGGATAAATGTGGTAGATGTAAACCTGGTGTAGAAGCCAGTAGTTAGATCTAGCAAAATGAATAGATCTTTAAACATTGTGGTCAGTGAATAAGAAAAGAAACAAAATACGAGCTATAGCACAATGTCACACATGTAAATTAAATTATGTGCACATGTTCATGCATACACACACATATCTCAAATGATTCTCATTTCATGAGAAGACATTACAAGCAAAAGAATATTATGGGACCTGCTAAAAATATTTACAACTGATACAAATTCATACAAAAATCCAGGAATAAGATACACATTTCCCTTTCTTCTGTAACCGAACTCTGCCTGTTGTTCAACTGTTTTCTAACTGACAGATTGTGATATAGAGTATTAGTTTCTTGACAAATCATTAATTAATTTCCTATTGCTTTGTTGATTTGCTAGAACTGATTGATGCACTCCTTCTTGTCAACATGGACATCTCTGGTTGGACGGTTTTCCTGTCTGAGCAATGATTTGATGTGGGAACTTCTCCAAACTCTTCTAAGGACTAGAAGGGAAGAGATATGGGGAATGGAGAGGAACAGGAAAAATTACGAAACTCATAAATAAGTAAGTAAATGAAACAAGAAAAGAGCTTTGTATAGGTAGTGCCAAGACTTTAGGAGTGTGATCATCTCAACTTTTTATACTTGATGTCCCAAGCAGAAAGTTTAAGAAAATGTTGACCATAACTCATAGGTATTTAACTAAAAGAAATGCCAACCTTCTCCACACACAGACTTTATAGGAATGTTCATCACAGCTTTTCCTAAAATGGCCAAAACCTAGAAAAAAAAAACAAAAAACAAATGTTAACAGGTAAATGGATATAAAATTGTGGTTTCTATAGAGTGGAAAGCTTTGTAGTAATAAAAAATGACTGACATATGCAACATTGATGAATCTCAAAGAAAAATTTACCCTAACTGAAAACCAGACACGAAATTGCATTGTGAATGATTCCATCTGGATGAAATTCCAGAAGGGAAATCTAACCTAGAGTGGTCTGAAGCACATCTATGGTTGCCTGGTTGCAGGTAATGAGGCCATGTAGCACTGTGACAACCTGGGTGATGGAAATGTTGATCATGGTCGCAGCCCCACAGGTGTAGAGACCAAATGCCACCAATGTCAGATTAGAAATACTCCTCACGTAGTCATCTGTCATAATTCACGCAGATCCTGAGACGTTGGGAAATGTGGAAGCATGAAGAAAAATTTCAGACTGTTGATTTCCTGTGTCAATCTCTGATTTAATGATATTTTAAAGTGTTAATTGTATTTAATAATGCAATTACATGGCAAGAATACCTCCTTCATGTTTCAGACAATCCCAGGACTCATGCATGTCAGAGATTGAGGTGCCAACTTGGTAGCATTTTCCAGGAAACTAATAACTGAGGGTATCTGTATCAGATTGCATTGACATTGAAGATAAAAATCTATTCCTTTTAACTGCATCAACATCTTTAAGTATTTGAGGTCAGCCCTTATGTCTCCTGATTTCTTCTTGAAGCTGAGCATCACCAGTAACTATAGTCTTCCCCAATAAACAATGATTTTGTTATTAACCACCTTCCCTCCAGAAATCCAGTTGCTCACAGCTGGATTTACATCAGGTTTGCCAAAGTCCTTCTGAAAGCATGCCTGCAGATCCTTCCACAGTGCTGGGTGGGATAGTCACATCAGGATTAACATCCCCCTTTCTTTTAGAACTTCTTTTAAATATTTTATTTATTTATTTGAGGAGGGAGAGGAACTGAAACAGACTCCCCACTGAGAGTGGAGCCCCCTGTGGGGTTGGATCCCATGACCGTGAGATCATGACCTGAGCCAAAACCAAGAGTCACTTAACCGACTGAGCCATCCAGGTGTCCCCGTCCCCTTTTAAAAAATATTTTATTTATTTATCAAACCTCTTTTAGTGTAGCTCAAGAGTACACTCACTTGAGGTTTTGGTCAGTGAATTATGCCACACATCCCCATGGAAGTTTAGAATTTCTGAATCCTAAAATCCTATAATAATCTGTTGCCAAATGATGCTATTCTGGTACAGAATTCAAATGCGGGACTTGATGTGAAGCTTATTAAGTTTCACTGTTTGGAATTTAGACTAATATTTCAGACTGCTGAGGTTTTTACTTTTTGCTTTACTTGTTTTTTTTTTTTTTTAATTTTCTTAAATTTATTTATTTATAATAGTCACATAGAGAGAGAGAGAGAGAGAGAGAGAGAGAGAGGCAGAGACACAGGCAGAGGGAGAAGCAGGCTCCATGCACCGAAAGCCCGACGTGGGATTCGATCCCGGGTCTCCAGGATCGCGCCCCGGGCCAAAGGCAGGCGCCAAACCGCTGCGCCACCCAGGGACCCCTGCTTTACTTGGTTTTTAAGCTCACCTTCGCGTTTACCATCCATGAGAACTTTCCACCTTGAATGAATGTGACAAAAGGACCGTTTGCTTTCCAGATTTGTTTCTAAGATTGTCTGGAGTCTCTTTGGCACTCCATGGGAGACCCCATTCCACGTAGTGCCATTCTGCCCACCAGCACAGTGAACTCGTGATGGAGCCACCTGTCTTCCCCCGTCATCCCGCCTACATGGAAATGCTTTTCATTGAGAAATGAGAACAGTGCATTAAAAATAACACATGTACTAAGAGGTGAATTTCATGACCCTTAGTGTGATTTTCGTAATACGTTAATGTACTTTGCTTTCCATAGAAGTGTGTGTCTGAGATTGTAATGGGGATTAATGAGAAAATGTGATTCCATGTAAGCTTTCACTCACATCTGACAAAACTTCCACTTTTCCCGACAAATTCATGTGAAGATTACAAACAAGATTTGGGGGAAGAGGAGCAGCTGGAAACCACAGACGTCCAGTTTCTGGGGCCCAAGGGTGAGCAGGAGAAGCCAGAAACAGTAGGCGCATCGGGCTGAGTTTGAAATGAGGGGAAGGGAGGCTGGTTTGCTGCTCTGAACCCTTTAAAACTTAATCAGTGTTGTTCACATTAATGCTGGAGACAACGTAGGAGACAATGAAGAAGTGTGAGCGGATCACGGTTGGCACTTTATTTGAGGGAATGTAGCAGAAGGAAGAGAGGCTGGTTAAAGCCAGAGCCTTTAAAGGAATGAAGAGGCTGAGGATGCAGGGGAAGAGCTTCTATGGGTAGCTTATAATTATGTAGGGAAGAGAAGAAGACGGGAAAAGTCAGGGGATATATTGATTTTACTACCTATCGAAGACTTGGTCAGTAAATACCTATAAGATTCCAAGAGCAGAGTGAGAATGAAGGAAAACCAGGGCAGTTGATGGAGGGGTGGAGTGGTGGAGACTTGTCACCCAGAGCAGGGGCAAGACAAGAAGCGCTGGGGACACACGGGCTCGTCAATGATGTGGCTTTCCATGGGCCAGTCTCCCCCATACCTTACCCTGTTTATGTATTTACGGCCTTAGACACTCATAGTCTATAATTAAATTAGATTGCCAACACAGCAATCTGAAATTTCAGATTAAGGTAAATGCTAGTGGAGAATTATTTTCTATTTAGATCATGAATTGTGCTAGTTTTACTTTTTCCACCCAATGATACTCTGTAAACTATCATGAGTTTCGCTGTGTGATTTTTCTGTTTCATTTATTTGCACACCAAAGTAATAAAGAGATGTACTGTTTAATAAACCTAACCAAGCAACTATTGGCTTCACACATACCTAAGAACAAAAGAAAAGTTTGCAGACCTTAGCATGCAGGTACAGAGAAGTGAGAAGTTGTTTGTCATACCTGTGGTCTACTTCCCTGCCCTGCTCGACAGATCCTCTTTGCAAGAATCCATCCACCTTTCTGTTGGAAAATGTAAAACCCTGAACAAGTGGGTTCAAACATCCAAAAAAATTAACACTATCTTGAGAAAGAAAGGTATAATGAAAGGTGTCATTAGCTGTAACAATTCACATTTAATTCCTATATTTTTTTTATTGACATAGTCACAGGCTAAGAATAACATGACCAAAGAGTCTAGGAAAGCCACTCATTTCCTTGTTGAAAAAAAGCGTAGAAGAGGAATTTGAATACTGAGAAGCAAAAGTTAGCTGATAACATGAAATGGAAAAGACAGAAACATGTGGGAGGCAGGCTAAGTGCGAGCGCCTTCCAGACGGGGCTCTGCCAATTGACGTCAGCCCGCCATGAGCCTCCCCCAGATCTCGCAGACCAGCTGGGCTGCCCAACTGTGCAGGCTGTGGATTGGTGTTAAAATATTTGGATATGGTCACGGAGAGTGAATAGACTCAGAATCACAGACTGTTTTCATTGCTAGCAGGAGCCTTGGAGATAAAAATCCCTACGAGAAAGGATATTCTCCGGAATATTCGTTTTTGTCAGTTACATAAATCAGAAGAATTCATCATTTCAAATCGAACTGGAACTTAGTAAGAAGATTGATAAATCGAAACCTTTTGAAAATAAAGCTATTTTGTGTGTTCATGTTTTAGGGCTTACGAATGTGACATTCCAATATGTGTGTGAGAATCAGGGTTTTTAAAATGCAGGTAAGTTCTGGAGAAAAGGCAAATCAAAGTTCAGTCCCCTAGGGTCTCTCCGTCACCACTGGTGGTTTCTATAAATAATTACCGAGCCACCTACTGTGAGCCAGGTCAGGTTCTACCTGCCAGGAATATGTCCGTTAGTGGAACAAACAGAACCCCCTGCCCTCCTGTGATTGAAAGCATAGTGAAGACAACAGAAAAAGTGAAAACATAGTAAATTGTCTAGCATGCTGTAAGATGGAAATGCTGTAAAGAATGGGACAGAGAGGGATGCCTGGGAGGCTCAGCAGTTGAGCATCTGCCTTTGGCTCAGGGCCTGATTCTGGGATCCCGGATCGAGTCCCGAATTGGGCTCCCTGCAGGGAGCCTGCTCCTCCCTCTGCCTGTTTCTTTGCCTCTCTTTCTCTGTCTCCCATAAATAAATTTAAAAAATCTTAAAAAAAAGAATGGGGCAGAGAAAGGTGGTTTGGAGGAGGTGTAGGACTAACAAGGGTAGAAGGTGGGCCTGGTTCACAAGCCGTTATTCGGGCGGTGACCTGAAGAAGGAGAAATGAGCCAAGCACATGTCCAGGAGAAGAGCCTTCCAGGCAAAGGCCCTGAGGTAGGAGCCCCTTGTGTTGGTGGAGCAATAATGAACAGCAAAGATGCCAGGGCTGTGAGCTGGGCAGTGAGGTGGGGGATGTGTTCAGAGAGGGTGTGAGAAGACCTACAGTGATTTACAGGCCATTGTAAAATCATAGCCTTTTGCTCTGAAATGAAGAGTGACCAGAAGGTTTTGAGCAAGGAGTAGGAATAATATAATCTGATTTATATTTTTAAAGAATTGCTTTGGTGGAAGTCTGCAAGCCCATTCCAGGGCAGCAGCAGCAAAGTGGAGAAAGGGTTCATATTCTGACACGCTGCATTTTGAAGGGGGAGCCAACCCCACGAGGTAGTGGAATGGATGTGGGATGAGAGAGAAAAAAGATGAGTCAGGCATAACTTGATGTTTTTGGCCTGAGCTACTGGAGAGAAGGCGTTTCCTTTCCCTCAACAGAGATGGGATTACAGTCTGATTTGGTCACCTGCTATGTGTTAAGCACAGTGCCAGGTGCTAACTCCCTAAGCATGAGCCAGGCCAGTATTTTTCCATCTTCAGACCATGACCAGTTAGGATGCTAGAATTCAGTGATTCTCAATTAGAATGTTTTAAAAAGCGCCAATAGAATGATGCTGTGGATACTTCGATGCCCCACTAACACAGCTGGGGGTGCTGGGAACATCAGCCCTATCAGCTGATGGACACAACCCTCACCAGACAATGTCTGTAAGCAGAGGAAACCACTTTGCCTAAGGAAGAGCACATAGCCAATATCTGGCTGACAGGGGTATAAAGCCCGACCTCTTGACTTCAGCTTGGAAAGTGTCAGAAGGGTCACCCAAGTTCTAGGGTCTCCCACAGGATTGGCTGAAGCCTCAGTAAAAAAGTGCTCCATCTTCTTTTCTGGAAACTAGACAAACATCAAGGGCCAAGTCCTACTGAAGACCAGCTGAGAATATGCGGGCTTGCCAAGAGAACAGAGGGGCCGCATGTAAATGACAGGGAGCAACAGGATCTAGAAAATGTGTATTGGCAGGGTGCTGAGGCATAGGCAATGCAGGGAGAGATCCAGAAGCTCAAATGTGGCTCCATTTCCACAGGAGACACTCAATGCTGGCCCAGAGTAGTAGGAAAAGTCTCTTGGCAAAATGCAGGTTGCCTTACATGACAGGACACATGGTAGGTTATGAAATATTCTCCATCTGATACCCAGATAATTGCATGGCCTACATAACATTCTCTAGGAAAATATGTGTCATAAGGGCATAGATTCTAGGTTTACCTAACATAGATTTATATTTACATGAAAATATTCAAGAGATAAGAACTTCCCAGAAAATATCACTTGTCAGGAGATCCAGTTATCATCAGCATGTTAAAAAAGAAACCAGACCAGGTCACCTCCTTTTTTTTTTTCTTTTTCAAGAGTGTCTCACTGCTAATCTCCTAGTCTCTCAGGTGCTCTTTCCATGATATGAGGTTTAACACCCTGGCAAGGACCCCTAGGAGATAGTACAAATGTATAACTAGGCTGTCCTGGAATTTTGGAAAAATGATGGCTTTTTCTATTAAGTGAAGTAGGAACGCCAGAACTGCCATGGTAGATGGTGAAGGAGGAATCTTTAGAAAAGTTATGACAGGTGAATAGACAGCCCAAGTCCAAAAAACCACAAACTGACTATGTTTGGTGCGATATCCAGAAGTTACCCCATTCATTATCTTAATACAAGATATGCTAGTAACTTCCACTTCTAGCCCAGATGGATAAGAGAGACTGGATTTACCCTGTTACTTTAAATAACTGTGAAACAACACAGAATGTATAAGGCAATGGTTTACAGGTATTTGCCACAGGGAGCAGAGGAATGAGATCCCTAAGAAAGGAAACAGATAGGTGAGTTCTATGTTTGCCTCACATGGTGCCTGGGGGCAGCCTCCAGGTTCAGGGTAGGGGTGTGAAACCAATAGAGTGTGGCAATATTACAAACTTGAGGAGACACAGTTGGAACCTCACATAGGCCAAGGTGGATAGAATTGCAAGTTCAAAATACAAGAGATGGGGCAGCCCAGGTGGCTCAGCAGTTTAGCGCCGCCTTCAGCCCAGGGTGTGATCCTGGAGACCCGGGATCGAGTTCCGCATTGGGCTCCCTGCATGGGGCCTGCTTCTCCCTCTGCCAGTGTCTCTGCCTCTCTCTCTCTCTCTCTCTCTCTGTCTCTCATGAATAAATAAATAAAATCTTTAAAAAAATACAAGAGATGATGGAACTGCAGGGAAATTAAACGATGGCCAAATGGTCTTCCTGAGCCATTGAGTAAGTGTTGATCTGCACATATAGGAGAGAAAGTTACCCATGGCAGGCAAAGAATAAAGACAAGGAAGAGTAGATAATGCAATTCTTACAGTCTACACAGGACTGGGAAGAGTTCCTGCACCCACTAATGAGAATGAAAGACCTCTTAGAACATGAGGCATCAGTTAGATCCTCATCAGAAGATTGCTTCAGTAGCGGGGCTGTATCAGCTTTAATGAATGCCCCAGGATGACCCTGACAGCCTCAAAGACAGCCTCCAAAGGATGCAACTACTTATAACTGCATACATGACGGAAAAACAGATAGTCTTTTTAGAAGAATACAATAAACCCCAGAAACCAACAATGTCAAATTCATTATGTCCAGGATATAATATAAAATTACCTGGCAGGAAGAAAAAAAAAAGGAAAATATGACTCCTCACCAGGAGACAAATCAATCAAGAGAAACAACCAGAAATGGAAAAATGATGATATGAGCAGGAAAGGAAATTGAGGAGATACTCACTATACTCTGTATCTTCTTGGAGGTAGAGGTGAATGTGAGCAAGGTAAAGACAGAAGTGGAAGGTATAACAAAGATTGAACTCAAATTTCTAGATAGAAAAAATGCATAAAATATCTGAAAGCAACTATATACTGGATAGGCTCAATAGCAGATTAGATGTTGTAGATAAATTTTTTAAAAAAGAAGTGAACCAGAGAACATAGTGATAGAAACTACCTGAAATGAAGCACACAGAGAAGAAAAGGTTGGGGAATAACATAGTATCACTGGCCTATGGGAAACATCAAGTGGTCTTGTATGCCCGGAATTGGAGTCCCAGGAGATGGGAGGAGGAGCTGAAAAACATTATTTGATGAAATAATGGCGAAACAGTTTACAAATTTAAGAAAAACTATAAGCCCACAAATTCCAGTACAAGATATGATACCCAGTGAATTGAAAGAAAGAAAAAAAAGACATAAAGAAAGAAAGCAAGCCAGCCATGTCATGTGTGTCATCATTAAATTGCTAAAAACTAGTTATAAAGAGAAAATATTAACAAGAACCAGAGAAAAATTATACCTGTTGAGGAGCAATGTGAACAAGCATGGCAGGCTTCTCATCAGAAACTATGCAAGCCAGAAAACAATGGAAGATACACCTAAAATAATTAGAAAAGATAATCCATCTAGAAATCTTAGCAAAGTGAAAGTTGCTTTTCCAAAGTTAAAGCTCAGTGAAGTCTTTGTTAGAGAGACAAAATGTGGAGGGAATTCATCATGAGTAGAGTACAGCTCCAGAAATGTTAAAGGAAGTAATGAGGCAAAAGGAGAATATTTCCGGATGGAAGGGAGATCCATTCAAAGGAATAGAGGACCCAGAGAGGTAACTATGTAGATAGATGTAAGACATTTTTTTCTCATTTTTTATTTCTTTAAAATATAATTGACGGTTTAAAACACATTTTACATAACAGGTTGAAGGATTTATAACTTACGTAGAAATAAAGTGTACAGAAACAATAGCCCAAAGAATAGAAGGGATTAAGGTAAGTAGAACTCTCGTTAAGTTCTTAAAAGATGCATAAGGTGGGATAATACTATTTAAGGTAGATTATGTTAAGTATGAATAGTGTGAACCACTACACAAACCACTTAAAAATAACACAGAAAAGTATAGCTAATAGCCAATAATGGAAATGAAATGGAATTATTACCAAAACTGATTTAATTCAAAAGAAACAGAGAAGATGGGAGAAGTAGAAAATGAACAGCACAGTGATTATTTTCAATCTGATAATTATCTGGTAAAATGATTATTAGACGAAGTGTATATGGTCTAAGCATTATAATTAGGTGTTAGAGCTCATCAAATTGGACATCAGAGCAAAAGACTACTAGACGCTTTGAATATAAAGCGACACGTTAAAAAGGAGAGTATAAAACAAGAGCTCATAAAGACACTCCTCACAAGAACACCACAATGCCTATGTTGATGATGGTCCAAGTACATCTCGGGGCGAGGAATATTACTAGAGATGAAAAGAGACACTTCATGATGAGAAAGGAGATGATTCATCAAGAGAACATAATAGTCTGAAATATATAACAAAGGCATGAAATACACGAAGCAAAATGGAGGCAGAAGAAAAGGAACAGATGATGTAGTTACAGTTGACTAGAACACACCTTCCTTGTTAATAGAATAAGTAGACAAAAAAAAAAAAAAAAAAAAGATAAAGAAGTCCTGAACAACACTATTGGAATAGTTCCCCATGGCTGCTGTAACAAATTACCACAGACTTGGTGGTTTAAAAAAAATACATTATTCCCTTGCAATATGGAGGTCAGAAGTCAGGAATGGATTTCACTGGGTTGAAACCAAAGTGAACACAGAGCCATGTGCCCTCCAGAGACTCTAGGAAAAATCTATTTCCTTTCCTTTTCCATGTTCCATGAATGTTAGAGCCACATTTTCTACATTCCTTGACTCAGGACTCCTTCCACTGCCTTCAAGACCAGATGTGGATTTATCTTCAAATATCTCTCTGCTCCCATCTTCAACTTTCTTCTTCTATATTCAGATCTGCTTCTGCCTCCCTCTGATAAGGACTCTTGTGATTGCATGTAGGACCCACCCAGGTAATCCAGGGTAATCATCTCCTCTCAAAATCCTTAACTTAATTATATAGGCAAATTTCTTGTTACCATAAAAGTAATATTCACAGGTCCCAACAACTAGAACTTGGATCTCTTTAGGAACCATTTTTCAGTTTATCACAGCTATCATCCAACTTGATATAATTGACATTCGTAGCTCACTTCTTCCAACAACAGAATACACCTTCTTTTCAAATAGAAATAAATATGAATCAAGATGCACCACATTCTGGACCATAGAACACATCTAAATAGATTTAAAAGGACAGAGAGCATGTAAGTATATTCTCTTTACATAGTAGCATAAAATTAGAAGTCAATCATAGAAATATATACCTAGAAAATTTCCAAGTACTTAGATACAGAAAAATACATTCTAAATAAGCATGGGGAAAAGAAAAAATCACACACACAAAAACAATGGAAAAATGTCATTAATTTGTATAAAGATGAAAGCCCAGTACATCCATATTGGTGCAATACATACATAAGCAGTGCTTAGTGAGCAACATTTAACATTAACAGCTTATGTGGGAAAAGAAGGTCTCAAATCAGTCACCCAAGCTTCAACTCTAAGATAATAGGGAAGAAGAACAAATTGAACCTAAGGAAGAAAAAAAATTAAAGATAAGAGAATAGAAAATCACACACAAAAAGAAAAAATACATTAATAATACTAGAGTATATTTGTCCAAAAAAAAAAAATCCACAATAAGTGGATCCATGCAGTTCAAACTGGTGCTGTTCAAGGGTTAACTGTACTTTATAAAAATAAGTTACTTTCAGGAATTCGTTTCATAGGAACTAATCTGTCAACTCAGACGGAATAGACACATTCCTTAAAGGTACAAACTACCAAACTCACTCAAGAAAAAACAGAATCAGAATACCTCTGTATCTTCAAAATAACTAAATCGTAGTTTAAAACAGTCCCATCAAAGAACACCTAACAAACAAAATTATCCAGGCCCAGATACCTTCAGAAAGAAGCAGTACAAATCCTTCCAAAACACAGTAGCGGGGACATTACCTCCCAACTCAGTTTAGGAGACCTATATGGCACTGATACCAAAAGCAGATAAATATATCTCATGATCAGAGATGCAGATACCCTCAACAAAGTATTAACACATCAAATCCTGCCTACTCTAAAAAAATATAATACATAAGTGAGTACAATCTCATGAAAGTAAGGTTGAATGAACATTTGAAAATCAGTTAGTGTAATTTAAAAAGAAAAGGAAACACCATAAAATCATCTCAATAGATGCAGAAGACACAAAATTCAAAATCTGTTTTTGAGAAATAAAATTCTTGGGAAACTAAGTATATAAATTAATTTTATCAACATAATAAAGCACTGCAATAAAAACCTACAGCTGGGATTGTGTGTGATGGTGAGAGCCTCATCTGAAATAAGGCCTTTCTATTCAACGTTATTTGGAGGTCCTGTACAGTGTCATAAGGCTAGAGGGGAAAGAAACATACAGATTGAAAAGGAAAAATAATGCTGCCTTTCTTTATAGACTATGTAATTGTCTACATAGAAAAATCCCCAAGAACTTATGAAGAAAAGCTACTAGAACAATAAATTACATGCAGATTATATGATCAATACACAGAAATCAAGTATATTTCTATATACTAGCAATAATTGAAAATTTAAATTTAAATAAGACCACTTACAAGAGGATCAAAAGATGAAATAATTAGGGATCCACTTAAAAAGTAATGTGCTAAACCTCTACATTGTAAACTAAAAAACAAAAATTAAACTGTTGAAAAACATAAGGAAGATCTAACAAGTGCAGAAAGCTTCCACCCTCAGGGGACAGAGGGGTCAGTAGTATGATGTTTGCTTCCCCAAAACTGCCCTTTGTGAACACAGAATCCCAGCAGGCAAAGTTGATTGTAAACTTTATTTGCAAATGCAAAGGACCTAGAATATCCATGACACTTTTGAAAAATTATGACAAAGTAGGAAGACTACACTACCTGATTTCAAAGCTATCATAAACAAATTGTGGTATGCATGCACGTGATCGAATACAATCAGGGGGTGAAAAGGGACACATACACACAACAACACAGCTGAACCTTAAGAGCATGATGCCAAGTCACAGAAGCCGAACATGGAAGACCATGTGTTGTTTGAGTCCATTTCTATGAAATTCTAGAAAAAGCTAGGCTGTAGTTGACAGAGATCACATTAGTGGTTGCCAAGGTCCAGGTTTGAGGGAGTGGATAGATAAAGGGGACTTTGAGATAGTAAAAATTCTAATCATGGTAACACGCAATGAATTCTACACTTGAAACTGTTATATAGAAATTACACATACAACTTGTGTATGGGATGGAGTTGATTTAAAGAATAAGGAATGCCCTGGTACAAGGAACTCCAATATTACAGAGAGGCTACCTTAATCGATGGCCAGTGTGTAGTTTTGTGTCCCCAGCAGGTGTGACACATGGGTCTGGGAATCAAGGGGATGGAAGAAAGTCCTGCTGCCATCACCCCAGGGATCCCAGGGAATGATCCCAATCCCCCTTGGAATGTGAACCTGTACCTTTAGGTTTGTAGTTGTAGAGTCCTGGTTCTCAGAGGGCAAATATTTCCACATTTCCATCTGGGGACACAATGATAGTCCTATTCACATTCGAGCTGTGGCTGTCACCCAGGCATTTCAGGATCTTTGTGCCAAGACAGCAGCCGGCAAGGAAGGAGGAATTCTGCTGGCGTGGGAATTGACTGCTCTTCAGGAAGAGCTAGGGCTGCTGCTTCCCATGGGGGAGGGAAAGAATATGTGTGTGGTTCAGATGATCCACGGTACTCCTGTGCTCAGTTTTTAAATGTAAAAACCCTCAAATTTACAAAAATGTTGCAATTCGGAAGACGCAAAGAATGTTTTTCATCTGAGTCTTGTGAAAGTCATCTGCCAAACTCATGCCCTATCACCCACGAATGCTTTAATGTGTATTTCCCAAATATAGGGACATATTTTCCTACATGCTCACAATGTAGCCATTAAAATCAAGAAATGATACGTGACTGCTGTCCTTCTGCAGACCTCAACTGTCATTCATGGTGGGGTGGCATCTAGTGGCAGAAACAACATACCTGCAGCACAGGCCCGGGGATGCCCTGCGGGCCATTAGCACCCCTGACCTCAGGAATCACTTCATGTCCAGTCTCCCTACCTCTCCTCTCTTTCCCACTCCTACTATATAACCAGTTGCTTCTAGGCTCTAAATATCTACTGTAATTTCTGTTTTCTTGAATGGATCCTGGCTGATGCGTAGACTTTAGAGATAAAAGGGGCAATGGTGTTCCTACAAACCTTGGTGACATGCATGCAGCCCTACAAAGTCCAGGGTCACATAAACATTTCCGGTTGCCTCTGTGGTGGCCATTTGATGTGTCCCTGGACATCTCAGCTCTCCTTCCCTGCTAGGTGCATTAGGCAGGATTGCACTTGGCGCCCACTTTGAAGTCATCATGGGACTTGCTTTGACGAGAGGTGTACCACTGCCAGGACGGAGCCTTGGGTCATGCATATGCACCCTAGCCCTTTTCCTGTCTTGGCTATGGTGGAAACACATGACAAGGTGGGCTCCCTATCAGATTGGTTCCTAAGTGACCCTGGTAAGTAAAGACAGGCTACCTACACTCAGTACTGAGGTGTGAGTGAGGAGTAAATATTGTTTCCAGTCACTTAGATATGCCTCTTGGTTGCTGTGACATGCTTGAGACCAACTGAACTCACACATGAGAACACACATAAAATTATTCAAGGATTGCTTCTGCCTGGAGCATAGGAACAAGTTCGAATCGGGTTGCAGAAATCGCTCTTATATAATAAGTGTGCTATTTCTTCCTGTCCTCCCAACTTAGCTCTCCCAGGTGTATGGGTTGTTTTTTTTTTTTTAAATTTATTTATTTATTTATTTATTTATTTATTTATTTATTTATTTATTTATTTATTTTAGACAGAGAGAGAGAGAGAGAGGCAGAGACACAGAAGGAGGGAGAAGCAGGCTCCATGCCAGGAGCCCAATATGGGACTCGCAGGTGCCAAACCGCTGAGCCACCCAGGGACCCCCCCCCCCACAGGTGGATGTTTTACACACATGTTAAAGCGTGGTGTTCACATTTCTGAAAGACATGTGGCAGTGAGAGCTGCCAGCATGTGGAAGGGCGAGTGACCATTTCTGAGGGTTGCTTGTATTATCACATGAGAGTGTTTGGTGAGATAATTCTGATTGAAGAGATGGAAATTTTACTTTTCAGAGGGTTGCCTTCTTCTTTACATATGTGGCCTGCAAACAGGCACCAAAGGAAACTGCACAAAGATGACTTCTGGAAGGCGATAGGTTTCCTTGAGGGCAGAGGCTATGCCTTTTCATGGCACATTGCAGATGTGGTTTTTCTTACCACTCAGAGAGACTGGGTTACTTTTTTGTCTGATTTTAAATTTTAAATAAAAATTTTTTTCAAAATTCAGGAATGCCTCATGTGATACAATAATCAATAGCCAGTCTAAGGCTTTATGTGCATTTAATAATTATACATATTTACTCAGGCTTTGTAAAAATGACAAGTCTAAACAACTCTAGCCGAAATAATCGTAAAGCAAACAGATGAGCATACAATCATGCTTTTCCAATCCCTGAACTCTCTGTGATATTCTTCCCTGTTCATCCTTCCTCTGCTAACGCCTGTTCAGATACAATCTCCTGCCACAGACAACTTCAATAACTCCACATTCCATGAAACTCCTATGATATTTTGTGATTTTTCTTATCAATCTTCACAAATTGGGTCATTGTTTCTTTCATTTCATGGCTCTAGCTTCATTTATATCCTCACTTTGATTATAAAGACCAAGAGGAAAGGGACCACCTTAGTAGAAAATAATTCAGCACAGGGCACCTGAGTGGCTCAGTGGTTGAGCATCTGTCTTCAGCTCAGGTAGTGATCCCAGGGTCTTGGGATCGAGTTCTGAATCAGGCTCCCTGCAGGGAAGCCTGCTTCTCCCTCTGCCTATGTCTCTGCCTCTCTCTCTGTGTGTCTCTCATAAATAAATAAATAAAATCTTGGAAAAAAAAGAATTCACCACAGTATTTTCATGGACCTAGAGCACATCCTGGCACAAAGCTCAACCTGTATTTTGTTAAGTAAGTTAACTGGCACCCAGTTCCCACAAGAAAAATTAAGGGAAAAAATAATTCCCCTCCCTTCAACCCTGGCAGTTAAGATAAGAGCATATGAGCTAAGTTCAAATGATCATCTGCTCCTACCCCATATGCTGAGTCCCGAGGGTCACAAAGTTGGGAGGGGCAGCATAAGTCCTAACTGGACTGCTTTTGGAGATGACCTCTGCCTTGAGGTACAGGCAGTGGAGTCACCTGGGCTGGGAAATGGGCAGTGGGAGTCACCTGGGCTGAGATGTGGACAGCAGGGTCACCTGGGCTGGGAACAAATCCCTGGACCGGGCATCAGTTTGGGAGCCCACCCAGGGTCCACAGGGCACCTCCTTACTTGGCATCACTGTGGAGCGTGTGAGTCAGCCCACTTCTTCATGCAGACTCAGTGAGAATGACTAAGGTCATAAATAGGTAGTTGCTTGAAAGCTCTCAGATGAAGGTTATTCTAAGCCAGATCCAATTATCCTTGTTACTAATATCATAAACAGTGATTATACTTATGATACAAAATTTGACATTTTTGTCCTAGACCAAATTACTCATTCCTAATTTCTGACTAATGCCGAAGGAAAAGTTTCTTTCTTCTCTAAACAAAATTCAGTGGTCACAAACATAATTTGCCATTTTATGGTGGATCTTATAAAAAAAAAAAGTCCTATGTAAAGCTTTTTTCTTTTTGGAAATTGAGGAGGAAGGAGATTATGTTTTAGGTTTGTTTCCTCTCCTGAGGAAAATAAGGTTCTTTTACAGTTAAAATTCTTCCAGTTAAAATGTTACCATTTTCCTGAGTTCTAATGGAAACATAGCTAAGATCACTGTAGTGCTGTTGGCCGGGGCTGCAGATGCTCTGTGCACTAATGATGTCCCACATCTGGGAACTTATCACCAGAACGTGACAAGACAACACGGTCTTGGTCCAGCACAGTCTAACACAAGAAATGCAGTCTTTTTTTTTTTTTTAAGATTTTGTTTATTTATTCATGAGACACACATACAGAGAGAGAGGCAGAGACACAGACAGAAAGAGAAGCAGGCTCCCTGCAGGGAACCCAATGTGGGACTTGATCCCAGGACCAGGATCATGCCCTGAACCAAAGGCAGATGCTCAACCAACCGCTGAGCCAACCAGGCATCCCAAGAAATGCAGTCTTAAAAGAGGAAAGAGCCTTAAGTATGAGATGTTCCAGCTGCTTCACTTTAAAGATCACGAGGCCAAAGCCCAAAGAAAACAAGCA
Organism: Vulpes vulpes; assembly: GCF_048418805.1. Lineage (NCBI taxonomy): Eukaryota > Metazoa > Chordata > Mammalia > Carnivora > Canidae > Vulpes > Vulpes vulpes. The sequence continues at coordinate 67,651,829 of NC_132780.1, forward strand.
CCTGCTCCCTTAACAGGGGTGCTCTGCTCTCCTCCTATCTCATCCCCTCAACCTCCCTGCCTTCTGCTCCCCTGATTTACATTTCTTTCTCTCTCAAGTGGAACCCAGCTTCGGTAGAGATAGTGTCCCATGGAACCATACATAGGTTTAGGACTTAGCGTGAATGGCTTTGATGTGACTACCCTTCACAGCTGCTAGGCATTGGTCCTTATGTCCAATGGTGCAGTGGCTTAGATCATTATGAAACTGGCTTCCCAGGTCTCTCCTGAATGCACCAAAACAGGTGATATGCAAGGTTCTCTGGTTAGCCCCTGGTTGACCCTGTGAGTAATGCCACTGACCTAAGTGGGTAGTAAATCTCTCGCCTTTTGTCCATCAACCACCAGACAAAGAGAAAATGGTACCTTAGACCCATTTACACTTAATTCCAGAACAACACAAGGGCATGCCAAGTCTTTGCTTGCTGTGGAAAGATGGTTTCCGTGTTCATAAATCTTCCTAAAGTAATTTAATCAGAAACCATTTGGAAGGGACTGCCTCAATGATGGCTGACCCACGGGATGGACGTTCTAGGGCAATCCAGAGTATAGGGGGCCCAGAAAAAAATTCTGTACACCTTTCACCAAAGAAGTCCTTTGCTTCACGTTCATTGCCAGCATGCATTTCTCAGTCTATCTTCTAGGGGATTCTCTTTGTGTTCGATGCTGAGCTTTCCTGGCTGAAAAGTCAATTCAATGGACTCACTTAGGATGGTGTCCTCTGTGGACACCAGATGCCAAGTGTCCCTAAACACATGAGTGAAGGAGGGAGAAAAATAAGGTGATGGGTTTTCAGTAAGAGTGTCATGACTGGGGACAGAAGATACAATCAAATCATGAGTTTGCCTCTATGAAAACTATGTGTGGTCTAGTAAAAAATGACTATTTGTTCTTTGTCTGGTCCTTGGCACATGGGCTTTTAAAAATACATAGACCCATGAGTGTCTTTGTATGTTAATGAGATGGCTGAGAGTGGACTCCTCCTCCATAGGTTCAGGTTGGAGCTCATTGCCAGAAAAGTCAAGGCATGAAAGGAGACTTGGAACTTTCCACTAGAAGATAATGAAATCTGAGAAGGCAGTAATAGGAACCTCTTGATTTGTAACCTGTAGGTCAGGAGGTGTCTGAGGAGCAAGCTATCTTACAGGATGGTAGGGAAAGGGGCATTTACCCTCACTTTTGGCTCTCTTTCCCCAAAGGCTTCTCTGTGTGCTGCTAAGTGTTGACTGGGATGCATTGGTCAGGTGCTCTCCAGCCTCTCCTCATGCTGTGTGCAGTGGACTCCTTGAGCCCCAAGCCTGGAGGGCGAATGTGGCCTTGGGGTGGCCTCCGCTGCCACCCCATCCTTCCAAGCATCTCTTCCCCTCCATCCCTCATCTCCCCCATCCACACACTGTGCCCATGAACCCACTTTGGAGTCTATGCAAGCCCTCTTGTCATTGGGGTACTCCTGTCCCCCTCCCCCATAACGCCCTGCCTTGTTTCCTGGGAACCTTGGTAATCCTCATGAAATTCTGAGCAAATGAAGAAGAAGAAGAAGATGAAGAAGAAGAAGAAGAAGAAGAAGAAGAAGAAGAAGAAGAAGAAGAAGAAGAAGAAGGAAGAGGAGGAAGAGGAGAAGGAGGAGAAAGAGAAGGAAGAGAAGGGGAAGGAAAAGAAGAAAAGGAGGAGGAGGAAGAGAAGAGAGTGTCTGGAGGAATTTGTTGGCATGAAAAAACCCCACACATTTGATGTCAGGGTTTTGTGAATAAAAACAGCTCAAATGATGTATCTCATGTGGCCTGGATTTTCCATTTTAGATACCCTCTCTGGAGAGGTGCTTCCATGTAGGATGTAGAAAGCTGCTAAGAATGTCATTCTCATTCACAACAAGAGAACACTACAGAATCAACTTTTCTTGACCTTATCATTAAACTGAGTTTGCAAGGCAACCAAGTCACCTAAATTCCAAAGACACATTCTCCAAGGAGACATGGACGTACCAGGTATTTCGCTTTAGCAGAGCGTGCAGGACAGGTGGTTGTGAAATGAAGGATAAGAAGAAAACACCTAGAATGCCCCTAAAATGCTGAAGGCCAGGGGTGGGCCAGCGGGTTGGCCTGGAGTAGCCGGGGGTCTCTGGATACAGGTGCTGCTGTGCTCACCTGCCACTCTGCCATGGGCCCCTGTCACCTGTGCCAGTGCTACAGCACAAAGCCCCACCTACTGCCCTGCTTATTTTGTCTTAAGAAGCATAGAACTTAAATGCCTGGGAAGAGATACTATGAACTGTCACCTCCAGGATACAAGCAAACATCCGTGATAGCTGGGGAAGGGAGAAGAAAAATTTTCAACTCCTGGGTAAGAGGCAGGAAATGTGGGGCCAGGACCCCATGTTGTATCCAGAAGGGATGTGCTGGTGTGTGGGAGACAGATCCATCCCTCGCAAGGCCTTCCACAGAGGCGGATGTGGGGCAGATCTCTACCACCCTGGGGAGGAGAGGCAGGAGTGCCACAGGAACCTCACCTCCCATCCCTGGCACACAGGCCTTGCCTAACTCAAAGATGTCCAGACAAATACGTCCCTCCCAGACAAGGGAGAAGTCCATTGTCCCCACCAGACCCAGCCTGGGTGCCTAGACCCTCCGCCTCCTGCTTGGAAAGGGGGCGTCCAAGTGAGACAGTACTCGGGGGTGGGGGCAGCTGAGAGCTGACGGGGCTGAGCAGGAGTGCTGGGAAAAGTCTGGGAGCACAAGGCACTTCAGACATCCCTGCCAGATTTTTTTTTTAAGAGAGAGAGAGAGAGAGAAAGAGGGAGAGAAAGAAAGAGAGAGCATAAGTACACACAAGTAGGCAGAGAAACAAGTAGAGGGAGAGAGAGAAAAACAGGCTTCTCACTGAGCAGGGAGCCCAACATGGGGCTTGATCCCAGGACCCTGGGATCATGACCTGAGCCAAAGGTAGACGCCCAACTGACTGAACCACCCAGGTGTCCCTGCTGCAGGAATTTGAAGCCTGAGGAGCATCATAACAACAACAAGCCCAGACCAGACCAACTCACCCCCATGCTAACTAACTTCTTCCTTGATTCCAAGCAGAATAACTCCTTCAGTCTCTATTCTTTGATACATGATGTTCACTATTCAATTATGATGAATGAAAATTCACAGCAAGAAAATGATGAGATACACAGCATAGCAAGAAAAAAAACAGCAACTAATTGTCAATACGTAAAGCAATCAACAAACCAGGATTCAGAGAAAACCCAGAGGATGAACCTCCTAGCCTGGGACCCTGAGGCAACTATGATGAATGGGTTGAACGCTCTGGTGGAAAAGGGGACTGGTGTGCGTGGACATTGACCCAGACCAGGGGTGTGGGGCCGTTTTTCCCTCTAACAGACATTGCTGGAAGAGTCTTCTACCTAAAAAAGTATGAGACTTTAAGTAGAAATCCAATGTATGGATTTCTTAAGTAGATTTTTTAAGTAGAAATCACAAAATAAAATATGTCTTGATGTAACAACATAAAATACAGAATTCTGTGCATCAAATAACATCATAAATAACATAAATAATTGAGAGAATCTGTAGTCATGTGATGCATAAGACACTATTACAAATTAATAAGAAAAGCACCAATGCTTCATTAGGAAAATAGGTAAAAATGTTAATGAACAATTCAAAAAAGAAAAGAGAGCATAGGACCAATAAACATAAGAAGAAAAATTTAAACCGGCTAGTCTTCATAGTAGTGCCACAGAAGGAGATGTCACAAAAAGCTCCTCCTACATATGTCTTCTCATTTTCCACACTTCTCAAAATTAACCCATTTTCAAAGCCTGAAATTGGGACACCTGGGTGGCTCAGTGGTTGAGCATCTTGCCTTCAGCCCAGGGCATGATCCTGGAGTCCAGGCCGGGATTGAGTCCTATATCAGGCTCCCTGCATGGAGCCTGCTTCTCCCTCTGCCTGTGACTCTGCCTCTCTCTCTGTCTCTCATGAATAAATAAATAAAATCTTTTTAAAAAGCCTGAAGTTATATAAGTATTTAGAATCCATTCATTAGTATACACTAATTTAAAAGGTGAAATGAACAGACTGTACAGAAAATTCCAGGTACCCCCCCCCAAAAAGAAGTCACAGTGGATTGAGAGAAGCCCCGATTCCTACCCACAAATCACTGTTACTGGAGACCACTAGCTTTTCAGAGTTTGGAGGACTGAGGGAAATAGGAAAATTGGGTAGATAGAATTTGCATCTGATGAAAGTAAAATATTTTTTAAAAATTTTAAGACAGCTGAATAAAATGGTATTAAAATACACTGTATATATCTTATTTATTTTCATCCTTCCAAACCTTGGATGCTCTAAGTTGAATTGTGCCCCCCCAAAACATGCTGAAGTTCTAATACCCAGTGCTTCAGGAGGCAAACTGGTTTGGAAACAGTCATTGCAGAGGTAAGTACTTGTGAAATTATGCTGGCTTAGGATGGGCCCTTCATGTTCTGTGTCTGGTGTCCTTAGATGAAGTGGGGGCCACGTGAAGACACAAAGACACACAGAGAAGAAGGCCATATGAAGACGAGGACAGAGATTAGAAGGAGGCATCTACAAGCCCGGGAACGCCAGGGGTTCTACATACCCTAGGAGCTAGCAGAACAAGGAAGGAATCTTCCCTACAGTTTTCAGAGGCAGCATGGCCTGCCAACACCTTGATGTCAGACTTCTGGCCACCACAACAGTGAGAGAGTAAGTTTCTGTTGTTTTAAGCCACCCAATTTGTGGTCGTTTGTCTTGGCAGCCCTAGGAACTAATGCTTTTGGAAAAATATCAGGCACAAAATAGGCACTCAGTAATGATTGTTAGATAAATAGCTAGGTGTTCCCTCACAGCCAAGGGTGATTTCTGAAACCAAGGCCACAGGAAGTCTCTGATAGAGAACTTGTGGGTTGTGCAAGCAGCACCATGGGACTTTTGAATGTAGGAGTGAGATGTTCCTGTCTCCTGGGGATACTATGGTATTTTCCAGGTTTCAGGCGTTAGTTTCTGAACTGTTAGTGAACGTCTTCCTTTTTTCTCAGACTGTAAAGAACTGAAACAAGAGGGACAGATGGAGATAATGGGTATTTCACTCATGGAGGGAAGTAAAAGCAGCAACAGCTCTATTAATATATTTGATTGGCTCACATAACGAGCTGAGATCATTCAACAGTTCTCTGGAAAAGGACTTTGAAGTAGCAAACACTGAACCTTTTGCAGGTTCTGGATCCAGCAGTGAAGCCTACCTGCCAAGTGGACCCCCTGCAGCAGGTGTCTACACGCCCGCCCCACACAGCCACTGCCCCCTGTTTCTCTCTCATTGATTCCTCAATAGTCGGTTCTTAAAAATTGGTATGAACTGGGAATACAAAAGGACCCACTTTTTAATCTGAAGAAGTCGAGGAAGCTCATTACAACCAGAGCAAATCCTTAGGACTCCAAAGTCTCTAAGATCAATAAAATATTCTGAGGAGAAACAATGTCACGGGGATAAGAAACTGAGACTGAATAGACTTTCCTCTTGGGCAAAACTTATCAGGTGAATATAGTTTTTCTTCTCACCTCTTCTTATAAAAATGAATGTGTATATTTGCATAATTCTGTGAAGGACAATAGGAATATAAAATATAGTGACTTTTTTTTTGTTTTCAGATATGTTGATGATTTTCTGCTCCAAATATCTTCGCTACATCTAATAGAAAAAGTGAGAGATTCTGGAAATTAAGAGACAGTAAATATCATAAAGTCTAATTCTTAAATTTCTGTTTACAGCTAAAATGTAAAGGATTTGGGAAAATATTTAATTATTACTTTAAAATTTATTTTAATAAACCATTGTTTTATATTTAATGAATTATTTCATTAAAAGCCAAGAAAGGTATGTATCAACATGTTATCTTTCAAAGGATTTTTTAAAAGATTTTATTTATTCATTTATTCATAGAGATGCAGAGAGAGAGAGAGGCAGAGGGAGAAGCAGGTTCCATGCAGAGAGCCTGACGTGGGACTTGATCCCGGGACTCCAGGTTCATGCCCTGGGCTGCAGGCGGCGCTAAACCACTACGCCACCGGGGCTGCCCTCTTTCAAAGGATTTAACTGGGAATATAAGTCACTAATGTGGAAAACAAATACAATATGATTCATACCTCACACCATAAGCAAAACATTCCATTCCAGTTGGATTAAGAACTTACATGTTAAAAGAAATACTTTAAAACTCTGCCTCAGTCATTTGTCTTTTTTCTCAGGTCAATTGCCTCCTTACCATGTTCTCCTCTTTCATTCCTCTAGGACTGGGGTGTTTGCAAATTTCCAGTGGACTTGGTCTCAGGGTGTGTTAACATCCTCAATGTCTTCTCAGCTCTTTCTACATCTATGTGAGGAGCTCCCCATCCAACATTCCTTCTGTTGAATGACCTCTTGGGCAACTCTTTCTCATTAACGGTACCTGACTAACACAAACTCTAAAAAGCAAAAATAAGAGAATATCTTTGTTCTGTTATGATAAAATGAGGGGCCCCTGTTCAACAAATAAGCTCAAGAGAGGGGAAATGAGCTAAACACTGGGAGAACATTTTGCTAAACGGGCAAAAATTCACAAACAGGCATTTTCGAAAGCAGACACACAAAAGCTATCAGATACGTGAAAAGATGTGCAGTGTCACTAGTAACCAGGGAAGTGCACATCAAGACCTCAGTCAGAGACACTTTGTACATTTGGCTAACAGAATCTATCAGATTCACAGGTCTGACAGACTCTCTGGTGCCTTGCTTTGAGGGTACACACCTGGAAAACAGTTTGCACACCCCAGCAATTATACCCTTGTCAAATTCCAGGAATTTCTTGTTTCATTATTTTCCGGGGATGAGTTTGTTATACACACACAAAACATTCTGAAATTTATATCTCTGCTTGTTTGATATAATTTAGAAAATGTATATCCACTGGGCCTGTGAATGTCTGATTGCCTGTAGAAAATTCAAAATAGTGATAATGACAAAACTGAAGGTCAAACATTGAAACATTGTGTGAAACTTTATTTGGAGGAAACAAGTTCTTGTTGCAAGATCTTATTACCATGACTTTAATTGTTATCATTCTCATTATCTGAAGTGCTGTAAATTTTTGTCCTTTGGGAATTGTGGTGAGAAATTTCAATATTTTTGGAGTGATCCTAAAAGCCTAAGTTTGACAATATTGCTTTGGGTGCTTCAAGGGAAGGAAGACAGATTTTTTAGATGTTGATGGAGAAGTGTGACAAATGTTATCTCAAGAAGTTCACCCACACATTATAAAAAGGATCTGTTGTGTAAAGACAAAAGGAAGCCACTAGATTGAGGGGTGCTAATGCCCTGGTAGCCTACATAAGCTAACCACCTAACCCAGTCAATGTGTTCTTGTCCTAGGAAACAAAACTTCAGAGCAATCAACAAACAGCCGAGTAGGCTCTCCCAAGTAAATCAACCACTTCAGTTACAGCCAAACAAATAATTCTTTGTTTCCTGTCCAAGTCTTTTCTGTAAAAACATCTGCCCCAGTTCCTCTCAGTGGGGGCTTCTGACCACCTTCCATTTGGTGGCACCCAAATCAAATGGATGTTTGCTCAAATGAACTCTTCAAAAAAGAATTTTAATGTGCCTCAGTTTACCTTTTAACAGGCCCTTCTTTGTCCTCATTTGTGTCGTTAAAAAAAATTGAAATGCTTTTCATCAGTATGGCTGTATGGTTGGTGTTTCTTTGAATGAGTCCTGCACCAGGGTGGCCTTAGGACAAGGGGAAGCTCAAGCGATATATCTTTACAAGTGAGAATCAGAGACTCACCTAGAACAGGGAACTTGCTGCTAACTCATGGAATCAAGTTTGACCAGATGTTAAACTTCGTAGACAAGACTTAAATTATAATTGAGCATTATAAGTAAACAGGCTTAAAGTACTAAAGAAGAGGGGCACTTGGGTGGCTCAGTGGTTGAGCATCTGCCTTTGGCTCAGGTCGTGATCCTGGGGTCCTGGGATCGAATTCTGCTTCGGGGTCCCTTCAGGGAGCCTGCCTCTCCTTCTGCCTATGTCTCTGTTTCTCTCTCTCTCTCTGTCTCTCATGAATAAATAAATAAAATCTTAAAAAAATATTAGAGAAGAAATTTAAATGATTAAGATAAATGTGATGAATTAAAGTAAGATAACAATGGTTCAACACAATGAAGAGAGAAATTATTTAAAAGTACCAGACCGGGGCAGCCCTGGTGGCCTGGTAGTGCCGCCTTCGGCCCAGGGCATGATCCTGGAGACCCGGGGTCGAGTCCCACGTCGGGCTCCCTGCATGGAGCCTGCTTCTCCCTCTGCCTGTGTCTCTGCCTCTCTCTCTCTGTGTGTTTCTCACGAATGAATAGATTAAAATCTTAAAAAAATAATAATAATAAAAAATAAAAGTACCAGACGGAAATCTTGATGTTTAAAAATATAACTGCTGTGTGTTTTTTCCCCCTCACTATGGATCACACTTTGCTGTTTCTGGGCAGGTGGATGATACGTTAGATTTTATCTAATATTTGGATAACATATTATATTTGCTATATATTTAGTGGCTATAGAATCTGACATTTCCCGCTTGAGAGTATTGTTGCTTGTGTTTCGTTTGTTTGGTAGCTTCCCAACACTAAGTCTGGGAAATTTCCCAGACACATGGATGAGCCCTAGAGTGCCATACTAAAAATAAAAACAATAAAAATAAAATAATAATAATAATAACTGAGCAAAGACAGTAGTGGCCACATATCCATGTGTCTGCACAACTTGGTGGTAGCCAGTGATTGCTCAGAGGCTGTGCTCCGCCAGCTCCAGCCAGCAAGCTTCCAGGATCTGTCAGTAGATTAGTTCATGACTTCAGGAGTGCATTCAAGACTGTCCTGACTCTAACTCTCTCCTCTCTGTGCTCTCTTTTCTGTGCTCATGGCCAGGTAATGGATAGTGTGGCCTCTCTCCAGTCTCTCCCATATGAGTGCATGGAGCCAGCCTTCTGAGCTGTCTCAACTCCTGGATTGCTGTGCTCTGCTGCTTGTCCAGTCCAGCCCAGACCTCAGGCTAGCTGACAGGCCTTCCAGATCTCTGCTATTACTGACCTTGCCACTGGGGGCAGAGTTGTCATTTGCTTGTCTTGTGCTCCCCTCAAATCAAGTGAGGCTCAGCCAGTGGCAAAGTTGCTGGCTTCCATGGTTGCCCCAAACTGGTACAACTCTCTCACTGATGAAGCAGACAGTGGTGGGATCCACTGGGGCAAGGACCCTGAGGTCTCCTACCATTCTTACCTGAGGTTCAATAGATTTTCATGAGAAACCACTTCTCAGTTTGTTACATGTCTTTGGTCAATTCCCAGAGCCCTGAAATTGTTGTTTTTTAAAGTAACTGTGCCTGGAGTTATTTTTTTCTTTTGGGGGGGGGAGGATTTGCCAAGTTCCTCACTCTACCATATCAGAAGTCTTGCCCTTCACTAGTTTTCTTAAGATGAGAGCTTAGATCATTGATTTGAAACATTTCTTCTTTTCTAGTAGAAGCATTTGATGTTATAAAGTTTCCTTTAAGTGCTGCTTTGGCTGCATCCCACGACTTTTAATAGACTGTTTTCATTTTAATCCAAATGAAAATATTTTCTAATTTTCCTTTTGATTCCTCCCTTGAAATATTGCATATTTGTTCAATAGCCAAACATTTGGGGATTTGCCACATATATTTCTGTTATTGACTTCTAATTTAATTTTATTTTGTTTGGAGAATGGTTTTTGTGTGATTTCAATCTTTCAAGGTTATGGACAGCATTTTTCTTTTTTTTTTCTTTTGGTCCTGAATGTAGTCTATCTTGGTAAATGTTCCATGTGCACTTGAAATGAATGAATTTCGCAGTTGGGGGTAGTTTTCTACAGATGTCAATTAAGACAAGGTGATGTCAGTGTTTGTCAAAACTTCTATATCGTTATTAATCATCTGTCTCCTGTTTTATCAATTATTGAGAGAGGTAGGTTGCAAATTCCACTTATAATTATGGATGCGTTTATTTTTCCTCTCATTTTTATCAGTTTTTGCTTCAAGTAATTTGAAGATCTGCTATGAAGTGCATACCAAGTAGCATTGTACATTCTCACGATGGCTTGACCCCCTTAGCATTATAAAATGTCTCTCTCTATCCTTGACAATATTCTTTGCTCTGAAATCCACTTTGTCTAATATTATTATTTCCACTTCAGCATTTTTAAAATGATTTATTTATTTATTTTTAGAGAGAGAGAGAGTAGTGGGGGAGAGGACAAAGGGAGAAGGAGAGAGAGAATCCTCAAACAGACTCCTGCTGAGCATGAACCCTAACATGGGACTCCACCCCAGAACTCTGAGATCATGACCTGAGCTGAAACCAAAAGTCGGCAGTTCAGCTCACTGAGCCACTCAGGTGCCCCACCACTTCAGCATTTTTTGATTGGTGTTCTAACAATACATATTTTCCCCATGTTTTACTGTTAGTATCTCAGTGTCTTTAGATATATATCTTTGCCTGTTAATTGGACAACTTAGCCAGAGGCCAGCAGTCTATGGCCCCTGGGCCAAAACTTGCCAACTTGTTTTGGAAATAAATTTTGTTGAAACACAGGCACATCCATTCATTTGCAGAATGTCTGTGACTGGTTTCTTGCTACAACAGTAGAGTATTAGTAGCAAAGCTCTTATTGCATACAAAGCATAAGATGTTTAGGATCCGGCTGCTGGCAGAAATTCATGGTTTAGACCATTTACATGTACAGCGGTTATCAATGTTTAAATCTATTGTCTTGCTATTGTTTTTGGTTTGTTCTGCTTGTTCTTTGTCTATTTCTCTCTTTTCCTGTTTCTTCTGTATTGACAATTTTTCAATAATCCATTTTATTGCCATAATTGGCTTATTAGCTATATTTCTTTTGTCTGCATGTATAATTGCTCTGGGGTCTACTATATATTTTAAATTTATCAAGTCCATCTTCAAGTGAGATTCAGTCCCTTTTGGGTATTTCCTCATGTGGTGTCTCCTTCAATCCTCCTATCAGGATTAGGCCATTATTCATAATTTAAAAGTGAAGAGATGGAAGGTCATCTAATGCAACGTATTGCTTCAGGCTCAAAAGGCCGCTGATATTTGACAACTTGCCAGAAAGAAAAGGCCATTAATCATGATCACTGTCAATTTTAGTGATTCCTGCAGATGTGCTATGAAAATTCAGGCTTCAGTCAAGAAGAGTTGAGGGGCCTAGGATTTTCCCTATTTGCAAGCTAACAAATCAGTCCGCCCAGTGCATAGGTGTTGGTCGAGATGAAGGCCAGTTGGTGACTCACTGCTTTGGCAGCAGCTGGTAGCTCCATCCCTCAAACCTCACTTCCTGTAAGGCAGCCCAAAGAGGACATGTTAACTCGCAGTTGTTTGCAGTACTGGAGGAAAGCCTGACTGGGAGATGTAAAAGGGACACGTTGGGCAGGTGCATTGGCTAGGGAAGGAATGTCATCTTTGTCCCACTGGATGGTGAGCATACCTGCCCTTTGCTGTGGAGGAAGATTCCACCTTTAATCTCCCAAGGCTGCTCATGCACAAACATCCTTGAATAAGTGTCCAGAACAAAAGGAGTCAGTGCCTCATGTGCAAGACTCAGAAACATAGAAGACTCACAGAAAATTGTCTCCCAACATCTAGTTCTTAAAAAACTTAAGGGATCTCTGAGACTGAAATGTTTTTTCTAGATTCGGGGCCATCGTCTATGTGTAAACATGGGGTTGCTTGCACATTGTAGGCATCCATCTTAGGGTTTAAGAGTAGTTATGGAAAGTCCAGATGAGTCGGATGTTATGTTTTATTCCTAGATTTGTTACTTCTATGAAACTCTGTCCTTCTTAGTTGAAATTTATTTTGGATCAACTTTGAATAATCCACATTCTCAATATGACAGTGCCATGGGATCCTGGAAGCAGAACACAGGCTCACAGTTGGTCTGGACCCATACTTTGATGATAGTGTGATCACATGGGGTCATACAACTGCTAAATGATGGGTGAGATGAGGTTCCTGGTCACTCAAGTCAACCCAGCCTCCTGCCCTTGTATGCCACCCCTCTCCTATGTGTGTTAACAGAAGACAATGTGTTATTATCTGGGAGCAGCATTTCCCGGCTTATCTCGACTAAGGAGTGGGCGAGTATTAGTCACTGTCAGATATCAGATCAGTGAAGACCACTAAACTACGAATTCTAGATTTTTCTAAGCTTATACATCCAGTTTGGTATCTCCATTGGAAAGATTAACATGATAAACATTCAATCTCTTTTCATTGTGTTCCTCAGACATGCTTATGTTTATCTGTGAATCGACAGATCTGCATTTTGAGTCCCTATGTATGAAACAATCAGCATCAAACACAGACCTAATATTTTAAAGTAATTTGGAAAATACATCAAACCAATATACCCCTTTTGCCTCTCTTGGTCTTTCTGAGAATGTCTGGAGAAGTCACAGACAGCCTATAAGATATTTGACAGTATGATATACAAATAATTCTTATACAAGGTATTTCATTTTAGGGTGATAATTGCAAATTAGAGTGTTTTAATAGCTCATCAGAAACTCTGAGGTTTTTGTATACTAAATTTGTTACAAGACCTCCTATTATTACCCAGACTGTCACTTTTCCATTCACACCTGGAAAGATTTTAGAGTGAGGTCATTCACGAAACTTGACTCACATACACCTCGTGTAGACTCAATAAATGCCTAACGTCCTCCTTTTGTCACCCAGCACTTGGGATCAGAGACCATCTCTACATGGGCTCACTGTCTGCATAGACAGAGGCTCTCTCTTCCATTGTAGGAAATCTGAAGGGTACAGAAGAGCATAAAATGGAAAAAAAGTACAATCTTTCTGCCCAAAGAGCCAAGGTCCCCAAAGGGCGTGGGATGTGTTAGATGAAGTTGCTCTTTCTGCTGAGGAACACGAGATGGAGAAACATGAGGAGGTCACTCACGGTCACTTCTTGAACTAGAGCAAGGAACAGAATTCACCAGATGCTCTCATTGCCCTCTTGAGTAAAGGCATCTGTCTGAGGAATGGGCCCAGAAGCCTAGGGGTGTTATCTGCATGAGAGGCTTACAGGTCTTCCCAGAGACACTGGTCCGTAGTCCTTCTCAACCACAGAGGGAACAGGGGGGATTCTGAGAACATTATCACTTGGATAAATATACCCCATTCCCCCTGCCTCCCTCTCCTGCCCACCACACACACACACACACACACACACACACACACACCAACCAGGACTTCATCAAACCATAGGCTGCAGATGATGTGAACACCAAACACTGTAGTGTGCGGTTGCAAAGGAGCTCTCCTAGTGAGATGTATGACAAATGAGAGAGAGGCAGGGAGGGTCTCCTGCCCACTGCAGTCTGGGTGTGGGTGTGCGGCTGTGATTTCAGTGCAGGCAACATCACCCAGGCAACGACGCCGAGGGTGTGCAAGCTGGCAGCTCCCCTTGCAGCTGCCCAGAATATTCCTGAGCCCAGAGGATAGAGAGAAATAGTCTGCGGACACTTGCTCCTGGGCAAGAGTTAAAGCCAATGAAACTCTAGTTAAAATTCAGTGCCTTCCAAACTTGGCTGCAATTGTAATCCCTTGGAAACTTCTGGGAATAGCCTTTGTCTTGGGGATGGTTCCTGGAAATCTTTACGGGGTCAGATACCCATCTGCTGAGGCTGCCCTATAAGGATGGTCTTTAGGAAGCAGAGCCCGCCTGCAGGGTGGGAGCTGTGGGAGGCCAGGTCCCCTCTCCTGGGTCCCAGCTACTGTGACCAGTGACTGACTCCTTGGGAGACCTGCCCTGGGTGGGGGGCGGTGCGGGGAGCCTCCTAGGGCAGGAGCAGCTCCTGCGGAGATGCTTGCTCCAGAGCCCCTCTGGGGTCAGCTCAGGGCTGGCTGCCCACTGACAGCACCTCCTCGCAGGTGCCCTCTTCTTGGACCTCTCCTGCTTCCCTTGTTCTGATCGGCTCCTCTGGGGATCCTTCCTCAGTAACTACTTAGACAAGAATAATCCTGAGGAGTCAGGCTCTGCTTTGCAAGACCCCAGCCTCAAGCAACATGCATCACTGGGAGCTGGTGAGAGAAGCAGAACTTCTGGGCCAGCCCAGACCTGCTGCTTGGACCCCACATGTGAACAGGACAGATGCCCAGGTGATCTGTGCCGCAGCACTGCCAGAGGAGCATGGTTTAAGCTGTCACCCCCGCTGTGTGTGGCCAGGCTGGGACAAAGCACACACCCCTATTCTGGCCACTCCACCCAGTTCTCTGTGGGTGAGCTCTCTTTAAATGAAATAGAAGCTTTCAAAAAACAAAAAAAGTCCCAATAAGCTTGGCAGGTACAGAGGCCCTACTGTACTAGAGTTTTGAGAGTTTTAAGAACTACAAAGGGAAAAAATTGGCTGCAATTTGTGGGTGGGAAAAATGAAATAAACTTGAAATAAATAAATGTTTAATCAAATGCCCACAAAATATAACATTATGCCAATTGGTTTCCTGCAATTTAACTAAACCCGTGTATATTTAATGTGGGATGTGGTGAATTTTTAATATGTTTGCTCTGTAGTGGCTTGGGGCCCCTACCACCAAGAACGCCCAAAGCTATAAAAAAAAAATGAAACCAGCTCTGGAAAGAGGAGCTGCAGGGCCAGTTTGCCTTGGAGGGATGGGTGAGCTGACTCAGCTCTCCTTTGACCTGTGAACAGAAACTGCCCTCCTCTCTGCTGCCTCTGGGCTCCTTGGCACACCCCTGGGGGGCAGGACCATTACGGCCACGGGGCAACTACTGGTCATGTGAATTAGAGCCTGGCTTGGTGTCCCCGGCATAAGCTTCACGGTTTTCATTTTTGAAAAATCGGTTTATTAAGTTTATTTTAACTTCGTTAAAGTATATTTTGCATAAACTGAAACACACCCCGTTTAAGGGTTCACTTTGGTTAGTTTTGACAAATGTATACAGCTGTGTAACTATCACCGTAATCCAGTTATAAAATATTTCCATTATTCCAAAAATTTCTCTCTGCAGTCACTCAATCCTGGACTTAGGCGCTAGCATGGATCTGCTTTCAGAAGTGGGACTTCTGTTTCCTAAAATTTTGGATAAGTGGACAAACGTCTCCAGGTATAAGATAAAAAGTACAACACGATGAGCATAGTTCCTGCTTGTGGTATATTTGAAAGTTGTTAAGAGAGTAAATCCTAAGAGTTCTTATCCCAAGGAAAAAAAAAATTTTTTTCTATCTACATCAAATGATGGATATTAACCAACCTAATAGTGGTCATCAATTATAATATATGTAAGTCAATCATAATGCTGTACCTCTTAAATTTTTTCATTATTGTATGACAATTACATCTCAATAAAATTGGAGAAAATAAATGGACAGAAGCCAACTTCAGAAAGGTGTTGAAAGGCCATTGTGTGAGGGGACATCTTTGCCTAATTTCAGATCTTAGCAGGAAAGCTTGGAGATTCTCACCATTAAGTATGTTTTTAACTATAGGTTTTTTGTAAATGTTCTTTATCAAGTTGAAAAAGTTCTTTCGAATCCTAGTTTGCTGGGAGTTTTTATTAGGAAGGTGCTGGATTTTGTCAAATGCTTTTTCTGCATCTATTGATATGATGGTATGATTTTCCTTCTTTATCCTGTTGATATAATGGACCACATTAATTTATTTTCAAATGTTGAACCAGCCATGCATACCTGGGATAAGTTCCACTTGGTGGTCATGTATAATTCTTTTTTATGTTGTAGAATCTGATTTCATAAAACGTTGTTGAGGATTTTTGCATCTATGTTCATAAGAGACATTGCTTGTAGTTTTTTCTTCTTGTAATGTCTTTTTTTTTGCCTGGTTTTGGTAGTAGGGTAAATGCAGTCTTCACACAGTGGGTTAGGACACAATCCTTCTGAATTTTATCCTCTGGAAGACATTATGGAGAACTAATGTAATGTCATTTTCAAATGTTTTGTAGAAATCACCAGTGAATCCACATGGGCCTGGTGCTTTCTGTTCTGGAAGGCTACTGTAGTGGTACCCCCCTTCCATTCTTGATATTGGCAATTTCTTTATTCTCTTCCTTTTCCTTTCTCAATCTAGTTTATCAATTTTATATGATATTTTTATTTTTTTAAAGATTGTTTTATTTATTCATGAGAGACACAGAGAGAGAGAGAGAGAGGCAGAGGGAGAAGCAGGCTCCTTGTGGGGAGCCCGATGAGGAACTCGATCCAGAATCTCATCATGACCTGAGCCAAAGGCAGATGCTCAACCACTGAGCCACCCAGCTATCCCTATATGATCTTTTTAAAGAACCAGTTTGGTTTAATCGATTTCCACTCTTGGTTCCCCAGTTTGTATTTCATGTCTAATAACATTTCTTGTTGCATAGTCTGTTTTTCCTGGCATTGATGTAGCCATTCCAGCGTTCTTATGTGTAGTGTTTGCAGAATGCATCTTTTTTCCATTCTTTTAATAGATGTCTTAAGTATATATTGTATTTGTAATTTGCAGATCTTTGAGCTTAAAGTGCATTTCTTATAGACCAGATATAATTGGATCTTACTTTTATATCCAGGCTGATCATCTCTGCTATTTGACTGGACTGTTTAGTCTATTTATATGTAATAATATGATTGGATTAAGGTCTGCCATTTTATTATTTGTTTTTTATTTGTCTCCTCCTTTTTTTCTTCTTTCCTGTTCTCTTTTGTGGTAAACAGAATTTGTAATATGTCATCTTAATATCTCTATATTTTTGCTGTTTTTGGTTTTATTATTTAAGTAGTTGTTCTAGGGATTAAAATATATATTTTTTACACTTATCAAAATAGCCTACAGATGAATATTGACTTGGTTTCAGTAAAATATAGGAACTTTACATACCAAAATATCTGTGTCCCCTACCACACTTCCTTTGTGCCAGTATGGTTATATGTAACATCTCTATAAGCTTTCTAAATTAATGGTATGATGTTTAAATGCTTGCTATTTGATAACAATATGTCTTTTAAAAAAAAGATTTACTTATTTACTTGATAGAGCTTGGGGTGGGGAGGGGCAGAGGGAGAGAGAGGAAGAGAATCTCAAGCGGACTCCATGCTGATTGTGGAGCCTGATTTGGGGCTCAGTCTCATGACCCTGAGATGATGATCTGAGCTGAAATCAAGAGTTGGATGCTGGGAAGCCCAGGTGGCTCAGCGGTTTAGCGCCACCTTCAGCCCAGGGCCTGATCCTGAAGACCCGGGATCGAGTCACAGGTTGGGCTCCCTGCGTGGCGCCTGCTTCTCTCTCTGCCTGTGTCTCTGCCTCTCTCTGTGTGTGTGTCTTTCATGAATAAATAAATAAAATCTTAAAAAAAAAAAAAGAGTTGGATGCTTAACCAATCGCACCACCCAGGCACCCCAATAGCAATATGTCTTTTAAAGAAGTTAACAGAATACATATAGAGACATACACTCACACAAATTCTTATCTTTTATATTTACCAAATAGTTACTATCTGGTGTCATTTCCCCTCAGCCCAAAATTTTTCATCTAGAATTTATTGTAGCAGTTTATTAAAGAATTATCTGTTTTCATTTACTTAGAAATGCCTTTGTTTCACCTTCATGTTTGCATGATAGTTTCATTAAAAATGGAAATCTTAATTATCTCTATTTTATTTCAACATTTGGAACAGGTTACTCCAGTGCTTCCTGGTCTCCATTGTTCCTCGTGAGAAGTCAGCCATTCCATATATCACATTCCTATGGTATGTGATGTGTCATCTTCCCTTGATTTCAATATTTTCTCTTTGCCTTTGGCTTGCAGTGGTTTGACTACAGCTTGTCTAAGTGTGGTTGTATTTTTCCTACTTGGGGTTTGATGCTCTTCTTGAATCTTAGATTTGCTTTTTTTTCTCAAATCTATTAAGACTTTACCATTATATCATTTAATAATTACTTTACCCCTTTCTATCTGCCCTCTTCCTAGAAATAAAATAACATCTATAAAGTTTGCCTAATATTGTCCACACATCCCTAAGACTTGTTCATTTATCTTTTTCTCTGATCTCTTCAAAATAAAAAATTTCTAATTATTTTTCTTTGAGTTTACTAATCTTTTCTCTAGCAATTCCCAATATATTTTTTTAATTTTTACTTCAATTATTGTCCTTTTTAGCATAGATTTTCTATGTTTTAAGTTTACATTTCTTTCTTTTTTTAAGTAGGCTCCATCCACTGTGGGGCTTGAACTCATAATCCTGAGATTAAGAATCACATACTCACCAGCTGTGCCAGCCAGGTGCCCCAAATTTCCTTTCTTGTGTTGAGATTTTCTATCATTTCACCAATGCCATATTTTCTTTAAATTCTGTGGACATATTTATAATGTCGGCTTTGAAATTTGTCTCTGCTAAATACATCATAAAAACTAGACAGACAGACTAGTTGTTCCATCAACTGTGTATTATATGTTTGTTTGCTCATAGACAATGAACTTAACCTGGAATTGAACTGAAATATGTCACCCCTGCATCCTGCAGTCAGTGGTATCTCTAGGAAGGTTTTCAATATGGCAATAGGAACACTTATTATGTGTGATGTGGTTAATCTATCAGCTGTAATCAAAGTTTGTAGAAATCTAAAAACTATGCAAGCATTTACTTCCTCTTCTAACTTGTAATTGTACAACATCTCCAATTCTTGATCAAACCTATTTTTAAAAATTACTATTTAACATTATTATCTAAAAGAGACAATTAAAGCTCCTGTTACTTTTATTCCTAAATTGTGGGCGGTATAACAAGTTTCTCTGGGCTTTTCTGTCAAGTGTCGTGAATCCTTCCTGGATGCATTGGTAGCGGTAAACCCAATGATGATGGTGAACATTATTCTGAATAAATGAAGGGCAAAATGTTCACTAGTTTTATTCAGAAGTGTGATCTTTCATATATTACCAGCTGGTTTTGTAGCCATCAGTGGTAAAGTGCTAAAACCAGAGAATGTTATTTATAGAGATGTATACTGGCTAAAAAAGCAAAACTATTAAAAGCTTAGAGGTATTTACATACAAAACATTAAGAGAAAAATCTTAGAAAGCTCCAATAGAATGTCTTGAAGAAAAGAGTATTGAAAAAAAAAAAAAGACTATTGAAATAAGAAACTCCAGAGGCAGATGTTCAATATTTTACAAATAAATATTGGTGCACCATCAGTGTCTTATAAAGGAGCTCCTCAGGTAGGTAAGACTGAACCATCATATACAAAGGCTGAGATTTGAGGAAAAACCACACCTAGGACATTTGCTTGAAAATGTTGGGTGTATCTGTGTGGAACAAAGTAGTTCATGTCCCACCCTTCTTTGACAACACAGTCCACGTACTTAGGAACTGCTAATGATATGGAAATCCAGCTACAAAAAAAACCCCAAAAAAACAAAAAACAATCCTAAGCAGAATTATTTTTTCATTGCCCCTTGACCACTGTGCTTACAGTGCCAACACGGCGACTCTTCAGTACATTGTGATTCAAATAGGAGGTTGGTATGAAATAATTCTCTTAGTTTCCTTTCCAGCAAACACAACTCGGCACCCACCTGTACAACACTGTGAAGGATTAACCTACCAATGATGTGGATTGTAGTTTAATGTGTAGGATGGCCAGCTTCTTGTCTGTGGTTCCAGTCTGCTTTATGTGGGTGGCTATCACCACAAACTGCTTCCCCTAAGGGCTCTTTGGATACCATGGCCAGAGAGATCCTTTAAAAATGTGAATAAGATCATGTCATGCCTCTAACACATACCCCAACAGCTGGCTCTGCATGTCAATGAAGAGATAAAATCTAAAGCCATCGCCCTCTCAAGGCTGACAGGCTACATGATTCCTATTTGCTATAGTCCTTTGCTGTCTCACTGTCATGTCTGTCTATCTCTTTCAAGTTATTTGTAGGTGGTTTGACCCAATCACACTTTGGTCAGGAGGACACCCCCCCCCCCCACACACACACACTGTTTTTTAAGATTTTATTTATCTATTCATGAGAGGCACGCAGCGAGGCAGAGACACAGGCATAGGGAGAAGCAGGCTCCTGCAGGGAACCCAATTTGGAACTCAATCCTGGTACCCTGAATCGCTCCCTGAAAGGAAGGCAGACGCTCAAACACTGAGCCACCTAGGCATCTCAGGAGGACACACCCTTCATTTCATTTATCTTTCACCATTTTGTCCATAAAGAGATTTACTGAAACACCTTAATGCATTCAGAGATTGTTAAAATAAGCCCTACCCTTACCTTGATCATTGCCTAAAACTGAGTTTCCATTGGATTTGTCCCAAATGATTATTGGCTTTTATCCCTCCAAGACTTCCTCCAACATGTATTTTAGTGTTTGAGATTGAAAGTTCTCTCTCAAACTTACAAGTCCTTATGCAGATGTGATGGCTAATAAGGAAGGAATTTGTGGGCTCTTTAGATAATATTAGTCTGAGATTAGTTATGGATGCATGGGGTAATACTTAAATAATACTTCTGGGTGGATGCCTTATGGATCAAGTGTAAAATTCCCCACATTTCCCATTTAAATAGAAACTTAAGAGGGGGTGGAAATGTTTCTTCTGACAATACAGAATACATCTGTATCCAATCACAGTCTAACGGTACTAACTTGATCCTTTCCCAGAAAATAAAATGGAACTTAGAGTATTTTAATTCCATTTATCCTGCTCTCCCCATATTATCTTCATGCATTTTAATTCTATATTTTAACCCCATAATACATTATTATTTTTGTACTATCAAGTCAACATTAATTTAGATTTACTCATATATCTGTCTCTTTCTTTTCCCTGTTTCTCAGACACCTCTGCTTTTCTCTCTAGGGTCATTTTCCCTCTGCCTAAAGCATATTCTTTAGAATTTCTTTTAGTGTCTGTCTGTGGGGACAAAGTTCCAGCCACTGCTTGCATGACATGTCCTTTTCGTCACTGTTGAGGTTTGTCCATTGTCTGATTTTCACACATTCTTTAAAAAAAAAAAAAAAGACTTTATTTATTTATTCATGAGAGACACAGAGAGAAGCAGAAACACACACAGGCACAGGGAGAAGCAGGCTCCTCGCCAAGAGCCCGATGTGGGACTCGATCCTGGGACATTGGGATCACATCCTGAGCCAAAGGAAGACGCTCAACCACTGAGCCACCCAGGCATCCCTGATTTCCACACATTCACTCAGGACATCACTCTGTCTTCAGGCTTCTTTGGAAATTCAGTGGTCAGTCTTTGGTCCCTCTCTCTAGAGTCCATTTTTCCTTCTTCAGCTACTTACTCTTTCTCTGTTATGTTCAGGTGAGGGTATCGTTAATTTATCCTGCTTGAGACTCCCTAGGCTTCCTAAATCTGTGAATTGATTTCTTTCATCCATTCTGGGAAATTATCAACCATTATCTCTTCAATTATTACTTCTGCCCCCATTGAATCATTTCTATATCTCTGGGATTAAAACAAAAAAAAAAATTATACCTCTTCAATACATCTTACTCTTTTTTTTTTTTTCAATTTCTCCCCATATTTTGTCACTCTGTGTCATATTCTGGATACTTTCTTTTGATGCATCCTCTTTTTAAATAATTTCTCTCCAGCTGTGTCTGTCCATTGACTTTAAAGTCGACTGCCTTCCTACTTTTTGATTATTGCATGTTTAAATTCCAGAGTTTATTTTTGGTTCTTTTCAAATTTGACATTTTACTTCACATATTTTTTCACTTTCTTGATAAAGTGTTCAAGCTTAGATTTTATTTCTTTAGCATCATCCTCTACTCCTCTTTACTGACGTCCCACATTGAAGCTCACAGAAATCCTGCTAGCTCCACCTTCAAAATAGAATATGACAGCATCTTATCATTCCTGCCACTACCACTTTGCTCTGCATAGCATCATCTCCCACTCGGATTTCTATGATGTCTCCTCACTGGTTTCCCTGCTGCCCACCCTTGCTCCTGCCCGTCCATTTTCTACCTTATAGCCAGAGAGATCCTCTTACAGCACCTGTCAAATTTTGTTATTCCTCTTTGCAAAAAGGAATGGCTAGCCCTCCATCTCAGAGTAAAAACTGAAATCCTTATGATGACTTGCAGGGTTTCCTAATTATCTCATGGGCTAGTCTCTGGCTCTTCCTTCCAACTGGAACATTCTTTGCACACACACCTCACATTATTAACTCCTTCACCAATTCCAGTTCTGCTGTAATGCCATCTCCTTGGGAAAGCTCACCCTTACTCTCCTATTATCTTTTTATCCTCCTGTATTTGTTTTCTCCCCAAAGCGTAGATTACCTTCTTAAAAAAAAAAAAAAAAAAAAGATTTATTTATTTATTTATTTATTTAATGATAGACAGAGAGAGAGAGAGAGAGAGAGAGGCAGAGACACAAGAGGAGGGAGAAGCAGGCTCCATGCCGGGAGCCCAACTCGGGACTGGATCCCGGGACGCCAGGATTGCGCCCTGGGCCAAAGGCAGGCACCAAACCGCTGAGCCACCCAGGGATCCCCCCATAGATTACCTTCTTAAAAAAAAAAGATTTTATTTATTCATTCATGAGAGACACAGAGAAGCAGAGACACAGGTAGAGGGAGAAGCAGGCTTCTTGAAGGGAGCCCAATGCGGGACTCAATCCCAGGACCCCAGGATCACAAGCTGAGCTGAAGGCAGATGCTCAATCACTGAGCCATCCAGCCATCCCCATAGATTACCTTTTACCATAATGCCTATTTTTCTCATTTATTATATGAGAAAAATATTATTGATTATATGATTATATGTCCTTGATTATATGTCCTTTAGCCAATAGCCAAGTGTAGGAATTATCTTTTATTTTGTTCATGGGTGTATCTCATGCACCTAGAAGGGCGCCTGGACTGTAGCTACCTCACACATTTGTTCAGTGAAGGTGTGTGCTAATTACTTATTTAATTCATTTCACTCTTTCTCCAGATGGAATCCTTTGCCAAATACATATATACTGTCAGTATGGAGAACTAATAACAGTAAAGTGACAGGAACCTTTGGACTCGAGCAGGGAGGCCCAGCACCCTGCTCCTTCATCCTCACAGTATTCCCTGGAGACCTCTTCTCAGATCTAGGTTCTGTAGAATGTGGTTGGAAATCACTGGCCTGTCTGTACTTAACCTGAGAGTTGTTTGTTTGTTATTTGTTTTGATATAAGCTAACATACATTGCAGCCACTTGTGAAGCCTTTACACCAAGCCAGTCCTTTCTCCAGTGAACTCGGTGCTCCACACAGGGATGTGTACTCTTGCTCCCACAGATCTTGCCAGTTGGAGGAGAGCTGGGAAGCAAGGCCATGGACAGTAAAAGCTGCTGGTGCTAAGCCCCATCTGGAGTCACTAGGACCTAAAGACCCTCAGGATGCTCCTCTCCCTCTCTTCCTCCGCCTCTGGCCTCCTTACATATTCCTGGGTGGTCGGAGACACCGGCTTCTGCCAGCAGGTCCACCCCTTCATCACCTCTAAGGTACCTGCCTCAAGATCAGCATGTCCTTGGGGCTGCTCATGCTGACCTGGTTTTTCTTGAGGCTGCTAGAGCCATTCGGCATGCAATGCAATGCTTGCAATGCCAGGCAGCGTTAAAACTCTGGATTTCTTCCCTCTGCTACTCTTAGCTGCATGCATCTTCTGAGAAACTCGGGGCTAGGTCCTCACGGACTGAAGCAGAGGCCATCCAAGTGTTACAACACCCCAAAGCATCCATTAAAGCTCAAATTGTGTACTGTGCTGCAGCCCCCACCCCTGGCATCAAGGAACATGATCTTATTTGGAAATAGGGTCTTTGCAGATGTATCAAGCTAAGATGAGGTCATTTGGGTGTCTCGATCCAATACGAACAGTGTCCTTATAAGAAAAGCAAAAGACACACAGACAAGGCGGTGTGACAGCAGAGGCAAAAATCAGAGTGACACAGCAGTGAGCCAGGGATCCACAGCTGGCCCCAGGAGCTGGAAGAGGCAGGGAAGGATTCTATCCCGTCTCGGAGATCGTGCAGCCGTGTGCTCACCTTGATTTTGGAATTCCAGCCTCTAGAACTGTGAGGGTAAGTGTTTAGCCAGTTTGTAGGACTCCATACACATCACGGCAGCCCTAACAGGGTTCATTCCCTACCACCTGTTAATGCTTCCCAAGAGAGAACCCATAGAGAGAACTCTATGGCTTTCTTGCCATAGTGATTTCCCCACCTTCCTGTCTCATCCCTGGAGACTTTCTTGAGGTTCCAGGAAATCTCTGCTGCTCTTGTTATTCAAGAGTAGGAATCCTGGGGTATCTGAGCCCAGTGATCAGTTCTCACAGTAGAATGTGTGATTTTTTTCCAGAACCCCGCTGTGTGCAGGGCAGAGAGGCTCCCCGCAGCTTGCCCTTGCAGGTGAGTGTTCCCCCTCCGTTACCTTACAATCTGCACAAACTAGATCCATACAAGTGATGGCCGGCCCACCCATGACTCTGGCTGGGCTTACCCCACACAAGGAGATACTTTCGAGAGCAAGTGTAATCACACCAAAATCTCAGTAGTGAAGCCCTGTAAAAGTGAAGTCAGAGGAAAAAGAATGTCATTTAAAATTATGTTCTTCCTTAAAATTTTAAACAATGATATATAAAGAGAAGAGAGGCAGTAGCATCAGGAGATTTATGTCTTCTAGTGAAGAAACACGGGCACAGCTCCACAGAGCTCAACGTGACTCTCCATTTAGCAAAAACATCTTCAGACCCGCAATCTGTTTTTACTGTGTCAACCTTTCATACCAGGAAGAGCATTTTTTTAAAAAAACAATCTCCAAATCCTTTCATGTTTCCATTGCTTTGTTTTTTTTCCCCCCTCCTCCTAGCCTTTCCTTTCAATTAGTAAAATTAAACTATATGAAGACTATCCAGCCCCAGCCGAGGGAGGGCCAGGAGTTTCTCCCCAGCGGTGCATGCGCAGGACTGCAGCCTCCCGGGAGCCGCAGTGGCTTTGATTGATCACCGCGGAACAAAGCACGAGGTGCAGACGTCAGAGCGGCTACACCAGACTTCCTCACGCACAAATTACATCTTCTGCTCGCGTGTTCCCTCCCTCCGCACACTGAGGAGTGTGGAAAAAACGGAGATGTGTACTGTGTGCTGAAAAATCTTCTAAGACACATGCATTTAAGAAGAAATTGTAGGCAGTAGGTGTTTTCCAGCCTCAGTCCTTCTACAGGGTTACTGTAGGTTTTTGTGAGCGCGTCTGTGCAGAGGGTGTGCGTACACACACACATGCGCGTGCACACACACACACAGTCCAGTCCCCAGAAGGGAAAGGATGGGAGAGGACACATTCAACTTCTCACTTTAGGACGCACACCAGGCAGTCCTCATTCCGGGGGTTCCCTCCCCTGTGGCCTATTGTTGACTGCGCCCCTCCAGTCCCAGCGGTCTGTTGGAGGGGGGGCTGCCCCTGTGCCTGGATCTCCCCAGCAGGTGGGCGTGCGGATCCGCGCTGCACCCCAGAAGCACTCCTCGGAGCCGCAGGGGTGGGGAACCGCAGGGGCGGAGCCAGCCGCTGGCAAGCGCCTCCCACCGCATCCAGCCCTTGGGGGATGTCAGTGCCTCACCCACTCTGGGGGTCCTTACCTGATCCACTGCCTCCTCTCTAAACCAGGTCCTACTCCTTGTTCTCCCCACTGATAACCATTGACATCTGTATCTTTACATATTTGCAAAATGTATCAGTTCTCTCTTTGGGTTGCAAAAAGTGAGCTCAGAATTATCTGGTAGCATTCAGTATGTTTGCCCAATTTGGCATAAAATAACGTTTTGCAATAAGAACAATTTGGACTTATTTTATGCCCTATGCAGACTGCCTAAAATGGGATCTTCCACTGATGTCTATCAATCAGCCTGTTAATACAGATTTTATTTATTGCCCCAATTTACGTTTGCAGTTATCATACATGTCAGAATATTGGCTTAGACAGGAAATTACTGTGGTTATATTTGAAACGGTGTCCTAAGGCTACAATGCCCTCATGCCCATTTCTTTTGTTGTGGTAGTGCACCCCAAAATAACTGGATGCCACATTTACTATAAAAGACGTCATCCTGCGCATCAGTGGGCACAACCCTGATGACGCACAGGAACGAAGCTCTGAATACTCATTTCTCTTTTCCATGTCTCCCTCCTTGGGCCCTCCTGAGCCCTCTCTTCATGCCTCGCTCCGCCACTGTTCTTATCTATCCCTGCTGGAGTGCAAGAATGTGGGGGAATTCAGGAGTTGATGTGATCACTCTGTAAAGTATATCACCTGCTTCCCTTAGCTGGCAATAGTCAATGTATTGACTCCAGTGGAGGAAGCTCACCGACAAGGAGAGAGCTTGTCCCACTGTAAAAAATGCAGCCAGAACTGATGGTGTGGCTGCAGCCATCCACCTGAATACACTGGTCCTCCTCATGGCCCAGGCAAGCACACAGCCTGCTCCCCTTTCACAGTGTGCAGCTTGGGGCTCTGGCTCCAGATAGAGCTGGAGATTAGAAAGGTCTGGAATTGGAAAGGACAGACACAACCACTTAGCTGCTGGGTGTTATTTATGGCCTTTGGAGAAGTTTTGAGGAATGGAGGCCACAGGGGGAGAAAAGAGATTTAAAATGATTATGAATTTACAAAAAACCAGGCCACGGTCTTTGTAGCTTCTTTATTCCCGGGGCGCTGTGCTCTGGGGACTCACTTTTAGTTGAAGGCGGTGTGCTCTGCGAAATTGCCATGTGAGCCCGCTGAGGCCTTCCGGAGAAGTTCCTGGAGAAGGGCTATGGGGGAAGGCCCTGAGACCAGGTTTCCGAGGGCTCAGTTGACCAGCTTGCTGACCCCTGCAGATTCTGTGTGGATGACCAGCCCGAAAATATGTGGCTGCTCCCAAGGGGAGGTTTCAGGGACATGGGACATGTTTGTGTGTCCACTTTGGCGCTGGGACACCCTCCCCGGGTTCCCTCCCCCACAGCTTGATCCCTGGACCTCCCTGGGAATTTGCAGGGCCTGTCACCTGTGGTTGAGCCTCCGAGGAATTTTAGGAACTGGGATCCTGGGACATTCCCTCTGGGAGCCCACGTGCGCCTCCCACCTCCCAGCAACAAGGAGCGCTAACCGACTGGCTTGTTTGAGGACAGGCATTAATTAGATATACCAGGGCCTGTTTATCTTATTAGAAACCTGCGTGCACTGGGCATTAGCATGCAGAAGCACGCAGGATCCCTGCCACCCCAGACTGCCTCTGCTGCTGACGCATTTGCGCCTTGATTTGCATTCATAGCTGGTGCTTTGGTTTGTGTCAATAACACACCCCCACAGAAACCCCCGGGGGAGCGAAGCTAGGCTTTGCACCAACACCCCCCTCCCCCACACCACGTCTGATCCAGTGTGTTGCAGCAGCTTGAACTCTCGGGCCGCGCCCCTGCCCATCCCCCCTGTTCGCCTGCAGATCCCCTCGGCCGAGGTGTGCGCGGCGCCGGTGGTGCGCGAGGGCCACCTGCCCGGGGCCCACCTGCCCGGGCCCACCTGCCCCGGGGCCCACCTGCCCGGCCGTGCCAGGGCGCACCGCGTGCTCGGGCATCAGGCGCTGCGGAGAAGGCCGCCGCGGGGAGGGGGAGGGGGCGCTGGGCACGTGCCAGCAGTGACGGCCCTGCGGCTTGATTTATGGGTCTGATAATAAAAATCCCATTAGGCTCCTCTCATTGAGAAAAAGGAGCAGGAGGAAAAAAAAGCTGTGTGTGTCACCGCGCGGCATTGACGCAGGCGGCTCTGACGGCAGCAGCCGCGGGCGGGGGGCGGGGGGCGCAGGGGCCCCGCGAGGGGCGCGCGAGGGCCGGCCTCCAGGACGCCAAGGCCCCGCCGCCCCCGCCCGCGCCCCTCTGCGCCCCTGCACCCCTGCACCCCTGGCCCGCCGCTTCTGCCTCCCCACGGTCCAAACACCCTCCCCTGCCGCACCCCGAGATCCCCCCGCCGCACCCCCTGCCCCTGCACTAATCTGCAGTCCCTCGTGCCCCTCTAGCAGGACCCTGCCGACCCCCCTAGCATCCTTAGCAACCCCTACCTCTAGCCAGTGAGCGGAGGAGAGGCAGGAGGAAAGGGGAGGGGTGCCCCGCAGTCCCCGGGGGAAAGGTGCTACAGCTGGGGGTGGGGAGGGACCAGGTCTTCCAGGCCACATAGCTTGGTGCCCGAGCCCCCAGGAGACGCCATCACTGATGCCACCACCCCTGCAGACCCACAGTGCCCCCAGACTCCGTGCCCAGCCACCTCTCCAGCGAGCCTGAGAATCTGCTAGAGTCAGGGTTATTTTTCTGTTAAAAGAAGTCATCAGGACAGGAAAAAACATTAGCGGGGCTGTGCCCTGAGTGTGCAGGTCCGGTCCAGGGCCCTGCGCCCGCGTCCACGTGTGTTTCCTCTTGGAGAGCTCGGGGAGGTGGGGTCCAGCGCCCTGGAGAAGCCGCAGTGGCGCCCCCACTGCCCTGCCTGTGTGGGGTGAGGGGCCTCCTAGGTCCCCCGGAAGAGGGGTGTTGGGCAGACACAGTTGTGTGACCTAAACAAATACTGCTTCTCTATCAGAAGTAAACAAGCAAAGGACTGGTTGCATAAACATCTGGATTTCCAGACCAGTGGTTTTTTTCACACTCTCCAGAACAGAACAACTTTGGCCGCTTTAGTCCTTTCTAACGTGCTGCCAAATCCATCCTGCGGGATGGGCTTGAACTTGGTAGCCACGATTCAGCCGCTGGCTGTAAATTCCGACTCTTCTGCTCTATATCCGCTTGATGTGGTTGACATATTAGCCATCATGTCCTGGTTGGCACGGACCGTTGCAGCCCAGGCAGGAGGCAGTGCCCTCATTGGTAGAGAGAGATTTGGAGAAAACCCCTTATGACTTTCTTCTCCTCACTGATAACCTGGAATTATACCTAGAATTGGAAACTAGAGTGTCTGATGCTTGCATGCCCGTATTCACAGCAGCATCAGTCACAATTGCCTAAAGCTGGATGCAGCCCTATGTCCATCAACCGATGAATGGATGAACAAACGTAGAACCACACGAGGGAGTATTATTCAACCATAAAAAGGATTGGGGTTCTGATACGAGCTGTGGCCTGGATGAACCCAGAGGGCGTTATGCTGAGTGAAATAAGCCAGACACAAAAAAGAAAAATACTGTGTGTTCCTCTTAGATGAGGTCTCTGAAGTCATCAAATCCACAGAGACAGGAAGTAGATGGTGGAGAAAGGGGAGCTAGTGTTTAACAAAGACGGAGTTTATGCTGGGGATGATAGAAAAAAAATTCTGGGAGTAGACAGTAGTGATGGCTTCACAGTAGTGTGAATGTAGGAGAGAGATGCCACCGAATTGTACACTTAAAGATGGCTAACGTGGTATATTTTGTGCTGTATGTATTTACCATAATAAAAACAAACATGAACACATACAGACATAAGTATCTCTTGGAAAGGCTAGCTCTCCCACGAGTTCTCTTCAAACTGCCACCTGCGACAACAGCACCCTGTCGGGCGTGGCATCAGCTGCCACTAACACCCAGGAAACACACCTGTTGCTTCCTTAAAACCAAAATAAAAGCAGATACTAAAAGTCACGAAGGGCTTTCCTTTCATATTTTGCCAAAACGATTGTTACATCTGTTTGAGAATGTTTGGGAGTGGACTAAATTCTTATGCCTCTGGGTCTTTCTTTGCTAGTGCTTTGCTGTAGGCACTCTGAGACACACCCTCCTCCCAATAGTACCGCAGACACACATTATTATAATGGATTTTTTGAAAGAAAAATACTTTCCACATCTTTGGTTATTGGTCACCTAAGTGTATTCGTTTCCTACTGCTGCTGACCACAAATGTTGTAGCTTAGAACAACATGTATTTACCATCTTAGAGTTCTGGAGCTCAGAAGTCCAACACAATCTCATGGGGCTACAATCAGCAGAGCTGCCTGTGTCCCTTGTGGGAGCTCTGAGAGACCCATCCCTCCTTTTTCCAGCTTCTAGAGGCGCCTGCCTTCCAGGGCTCTCGGCCCCTTCTCTGTCTCTATGTCAATTCAGCTGAGAGTTCTCTCTTGTTTGTTTGTTTTTAAGATTTTATATATTTATTTGACAACAAGAGAAAGAGAGACAGAGAGAGAGAGAAGGAACAAGAAGAGAGAGCCACAGGCAGAGGCAGAGGGAGAAGCAGGTTCCTCACTGAGCAGGGAGCCTGATGCGGGGCTCGATCCCAGGACCCTGAAATCATGACCTGAGCCGAAGGCAGACACTTAACTGACAGCCACCCAGGCATCTGGAAGAAGTTTTCTTTAAAGGATTCATGTGATCAAATTGGCCTGGCCTACCTAGAACCTTCAGTTTATTCTCCCCATCTCAAGGTCCATCTCTGTGGCTGTCATCGCACTGCCAAGTCCCATTGGCCATGTCAGGTGCCACAGTCACACATTCCGGGTACCGGGCGGAGGACATCCTCGGGGCCGTGATTCTGCAGACCACACTAAGGCACCCGTTTGGGTTCATGACTTTATATAAGGGGATATTGCTCTGGGTGAGCTCGGAGGCACCAAACCAGCATGCTCTCTGCTTACAAATCCCGGGTGAGTAGGGGACAAATTCACTAAGGTTCTCCTGTATGATTGCTTTCTCAGCAGCTTCATGCCTGTCTCAGAGTCTGGGATGCTGGTTCTGGTATCCCCATTACCCCGAGCCAGGTATTCTCTTTGTCTCCTGCCTCAAAGGTGCCACTCCTCGGAGGAGGGGTCAGTCTTGCCTGGGAGCTCCTCTTTGTGGTGGAGATCCCAGGCGCCCTGCACCTTATACAGTGAGGGGCGGGTGGGTGGCCTGTGCTGTGGGGCTGGCCATGCCAGCTAGGCTTCTATCCGGAGCACCGCTGACCACCTGGAACACTGCTGACCACCCAGAGACCTGCAGGTGGACACGGCGGCCAATCTTGCTGCTACGGGTGCCTCGTGGAGGTGGGTGATGCTGGCCTGGCTCCTTCTGTGCCCTTATTGACCAGCGCAGGAGGCCCTGCTGCCGTGACAAGAAAGTGAGCCAGGGCTAAGGCACTGGCTACAGGGAGCTGCCAGCCTGGAGCGGCTCTCTTGTGCGCCTGGCCCAGGGACACATGTCACATCACTGCTCCAGACAGACAGCTCTTCCCACAGTGGCCACTGCTAGCTGCTGGAGTCTGGAAAACAGAGACCCCTGTGCCAGCTGTAACTCTTCTCCTGGGGCCGAAGGGGCAGTGGGGTGCTGTGGCCCAGGTCTGGGGCTCCCTTGCCTTCCCCTTGGTGGCTAGCCCTGCTGGTCCCAGCTGTACCCTGGGCC
Source organism: Vulpes vulpes (assembly GCF_048418805.1). Lineage (NCBI taxonomy): Eukaryota > Metazoa > Chordata > Mammalia > Carnivora > Canidae > Vulpes > Vulpes vulpes. Next base: position 67,683,325 of record NC_132780.1, read on the forward strand.
TGGTTCCCCACACAGTCCAGCTGTTTCCTTGGCATCCTTGTTGGCTTCACCTCTCAGTGGTCCTCGCGGTCTCTTCCTCTGAGGGCAGCCCTCATGGAATCATTTTTAAAAATGTTTTTTCTTGTTTTGCAAGCTTTGGTGCAATGTGGGGAGACCACAACACCTTCTCAGTTTGCTCTCTACACACTTGTGATCTTGAGCTGGTTCCGTGGGTAGGTGAGAGGGCCATGCTGGATCCCGGGAGAAAAGACAGATCGCCTAATGCTGTCCCCTTCTACCTCAAACCCTTTTGGTGCCCATCTGCTGCCTTAGGATGGGACCTAACTGAGCACCCATCACCGTGGCTTTCCCACCTTCCAGAACTCTTGCTCCTGGTTAGTGCCCGCTCTGTTTGGAGGCCCTACTGGAAATACCACTTCCCATTTTCCATCCCATCCCCAAACACACAACTTGGCTGGGATCTATGGCTGCACGCGGTGACTTTTCCTCCAAAGCTCACAGGACAAACTGCACTTACCCAGCGACATATGTCCCGTCTCACCAGCCCGGTGAACGCCTCTGGGTGCTGACCTCTCTCTACCCAGCGCATGGTGACATGTTTTCTCTGAATAAACGAAGAAACGCAAGGGATGGTTGGTGGCTAGGCTGAGCTGGGACCCTGGCTGATGCTCAGCTACAAACTCTCCCTTGCCAGCAACAGCCCTTGCAAGCTTGTGGGATGCGAGCGAGGGTCAGCCCCCCAGCCCTGTTCCAAAAGGCCGGCATAATCTCCAGTCAAGCTTCTGCTTCTCTGTTTGCTTTCTCATGTCTCTTCCCACATGCTCCGTGGTTCCCATTTCTGTCACCTGTGAACTCTGCTAATTGTACCGTTTCCTTTTAACAATGACTTGCAATGGAAATATTTTGTTAGCAATTTTCAGCATGTGTTTAAGCTAAATGTATCTCAAGATACAAAAGATAATTGGCAGACAGGAGCAACTTTTTTTTTTTTGAAGGGACCTTGATATATTTGAAATAAATTAAAGATATGTATTGCCATCCTTACTTGATTTGTGTAGAATTTCCCTAGATATGCAGTTGTGCAAAATTTCCCATCTCTGATCTTTGTTCAAGTTGAACATGTGCTTCTACATACCATAATAACTCTTTTACAACACTCGTTGTGTACATTTGTGTTCTAACATTGCCATGGTTACTGAAATAAGTAATTGAAAAAAATTTTGATCAAGGATCAAACTACAAATGGGTTACATGTTGGAACAGTCTGTACTTTTATCTGTACGTTAGTCAAAAATCTTTGCATTTCACAACGGAAAATTTCCAGACTTGCAGGCGGATCTCTAACATTTCAAACTCTAGTGTGTTGATAACCATCTCAAATCTGAAAGAAACAATTTCACAACTTTCAGTGACATATTTATGTATTCTCCATGTAAGAAAACCCTTGTGTTGAGTTGTTACAGATTGCATGAGGTCTGGAAGAGCAAAGACACTAGATCAGTAACAGAGCTAAGGTGCCTTCCCAGGTAGCTCTAACTTTCAATACAATTGCACTTGCCTGTCCTGCTTATGTGTTATAAAAAAGTATTTGTTTCCAGAGGGTATATGGGTAAATAAATACTAAGTAGTCCATTTAACATGGGATTGGAGCTGAATCCTGGCTTTTGTTAAATACAGGAAAGGGGGGCATTTTTATGTTGGCATGTGGCTTGGTTTAGCAATCCTTCTACCTTATTGATGACTCTTAACATCTGTCTCCTTAAGAGTTATAGCCTCTGGTCTGTCCTTACTGTTTTGGTTATAGCTTATCAGTTGTCATTCAAAAATCTAGATGGTTTGAGTTACAATAGTTTGATAGTTTCTCTCTCCACAAAGTGGTCAGTGGCTGCAGTGACTACTGGGGAACAGGAGTGAAATTTCAAGAGGAAATTGAAGTCATTGAAAGATAAAAACCATCTACTCTATTCCAAATTAAAACACATTTAGTATGAGGAAAGTAATGCCTATTGTAGTTAACTCTTCCTTGAAAATGATTTCATGATAAGATAGAAGAAAACTGGAGTGAAAACACCAGAACTCTCCTGAAAGTGTTGCATAATGTTAAGCTGGGATATGATGTGGTCAGGCATCATTTCCTAAGACTGCATTGGGCATGGGGTGTGTTTGGTGACCTCCATATGGTCTAAGCTGAGAATACCAAGGACTCAACTAAGCCAAGGGGACAGTGAGGGGGAGATACCTCCATGATACTTGGGGACAGAGGTGCAATCCTCCGTGATGGGTTGGAGGCAGGTGGAAAGAGGAGCGGAGTCCTGCTCCAGAAGAAGTTGCTCTTTAAGAGTCAGGGCTTCACAAGGCATGATCCTGGAGTCCTGGAATCGAGTCCCACACTGGGCTCCATGCATGGAGCCTGTTTCTCCCTCTGCCTGTGTCTCTACCTCTTTCTCTCTGTGTGTGTCTCTCATGAATAAATAAATAAAAATCTTAAAAAAAAAAAAAAGAGTCAGGGCTTCAAACTCTTTGGCCTGACTTAAGGTGAATCTTAAAATTACGTCAGCAATGTTAGTAGGTTCTTTCTTTATTTTCTCTCTGCCAGGTGAGGGATTTCCTTCTTTTCTTGGTCACTTCGAGTGATGGAGTAGGGGTACAGAATATCCTTACCTCTCTTTTTTTTACCGTCTTCCCTTGTTAGCTACCTAAACTCAAAATAATCATCCTAGGTCTTATGGAAAAACAAGGGGGAAAAAACCCTAAATACCTTCCACTAGATCAAAAGTGGCTGGTTCTGCACCTCCTGGGTGGAAAAATGATCTTAGACTTTTAGGAACTACAGTTGCCTCCTTTGTTAAGAGTTCCATTTCCAAATACCTTATTTTTCAGTGAAGCTCTTTAAAGAGGGGCGGTGCCCTCCTCTCACACCTGCATAGTCTGGCTGCCTGCCTAACATAGGTTACTCGAAGCATCCAAATGTTTTAGGACCATCAAGAGTCTTACAGGGGAAAGAGTTCAAACTTTTCCTTGTAGAAAGATGGAAGATAAGATCCAGAAAGAGGAAACAACATTTCTAAAGATACACAGCATGTTCACAGTGGTGAGGATGAAAATGAACAAAAAATCAGGTTTCCTAAGTTTCGGTTAAATATTCATTTCCAAATTGAACTCCAATAAAAATGAATGAATGAACGAATAAATAAATAAATAAATAAACAAACAAACAAACAAACAAATAAATAAATAAATAAATATTCATTCCCCTCACTGTCTTGGAAGGAAGATGTTTCAAAGACTCTGGACACACAGAGACAAAAGATAGATGGCAGATAGATAAATAGATAGATAGATAGCACTTTGTCATTTGTGTCTACAAATGATACAGACATTGATCTTTAGACCAAACTACTGTGTAGTCAGGGAAAACATATATGTGTATTTGTAAATATTTAATTAATTAATTAATTAATTGATTAATTAATTTATAGAGTGTGAGTGGGGGAAGGGGCAGCAGGAGAGGGAGAGTGAATCTCAAGCAGATACCTGCTGAGCAGGGAGCGCAGTGCGGGGGCTCGATCTCCCATCCATGAGATCCTGACCTGAGCCAAAACCAAGAGTCGAATGCTGAACTGACTGAGCCACCCAGGCAGCCAGAAAAAGTATTTTTATCCCCACTTTACAGATGAGGAAACAGTCTCAGTAGCATCAAATGACTTTCCCAAATTCACAGCGGGAGAACATGACAGATTGAGAGCAGAAACTCTTCCTGGTTCCAACTGATTTCTTTCCAGTATATTAATTGCATAATATAGAGGAATTCCAGGTTCCACATTTATACACTCCATGTAGTAGACAGGAGTTATAGAAGTGCGCATTTACGTTATATCCTATTAAGCTCTTCACATCTCAATTGCCCGAGGATAAAGCAGCTCCTAGACACTAACACTTTCGGTTCATTCCTTTTCCTTAAATTACTTCCTTAAAACATATTAAATATTTTCTCTTTAATACAGATCTAGTTACACTTGGGAAATTTTATTTATTTTTATTTTAAAAAGAAAACGATTGGCGAATTGTGAACAGGTACAAACCTTTTGAAGAAGCTCTGACACTACCTGACAAAACTGTTTCTATTTGTGCCCTGGCTCAGCCATCCCACCTGCAGGAATTTGCCCTGAAGTTAAAAGTCTCATTGTATGAAAATGTAAATGCGCTAGACAATTTATTGCAGCATGATTGGGAGTCAGCTAAATACCCAAGCACTGGACATTGGTTGGCTAGGCCCTGGTGTGCACACACAGCAGAGGGCTGTGTAGCTGTTGGAAAAGCAAGGAAAGTGCCGAGAAACTGATAGGAAGTGATTTCCAGGAGATACGATTAAGCAAAAAATGGCCCATTGCAAAGGAGTGTATATAGCGTATGTTCTGTAGAGAAAACAAGAGCATAGACATACCTGTTTGGCTTTATAGAAGGAAACAGAGAGGAGATAAACCTGAAAGACAATGGAAGTGTTTCTTACAAGGGGTCTGGAGGAGATCGAACAGAAGGAACACAGAAGGACAGGACCTTCTCTCTGTATGTCTCAAGGGACAGCTTTGACTTTCCAGAGCATATTCAATGATATATACAAACAGTAAAATTAAATCAATAATAATGGGAAAGGAGAAACCCCCAACACTGAAAGGAAAGGGAAACAAATGAAAGTCATTTTTCCAATCAAAGACAGTAGATGGGAAATAAAAAAGAACAAATCCAAATAACTTCTGAACACAACCTTTGACCATAGATCCACTGGACTTTGTAGCACACGGTAAGGGTATTGGGGAGAGTTGCAGACAAACCCTAATCTGCTGTACAGGTTGCTTTGTTGTGGTGCTGAGGGTGCAGGAGTTAGGAAACTGATAGATGAATTATAGGGCTGAGCAGGTGAGCAAATCTGTGGATGCTGTTGGGAGCAGGACTTCACTGTGATAGAAGAGACCTACATAGATGCCATAGGGAGAAGCCAGAAAGACTCCTGACTTGTAAGACATGCGAATGTACACATATGTGCATGGGTGTATTTGTCTATGTGTGTATGTGCCCATATCTGAGTGTGCATGTGTGCTCACACCTAGATCTGTGTGCTGCAGACCAAGAAGAACGGACACCTAGTAGCAGTAAGCACCCCTGGTCCCAGATCTTGGTCTCTAACTCCACACTAAGGACTAGCATTCCTCAGGCAAGTGGCTGATTCCAGGCTGGATACAGTAGGTGCAAGATAGCTCTGGGACATCTTGTTGTGCTGTAGGTACAAAGGCTCAGGAAATGATGGGGGCACACACTGCAGACACAGGGCCAGCATCAAGGGGCTCTCACTGGTCTTTCATGAACCAAATATGACCAAAATAAGTGAAAGTCCATACAGAAATGAATTAGAAACCATTAAAATGGAAAATTATTAGTTCTTAATACTTTAACACTCACCACTAGTAAGTGGATGCATGAAATAGTGAATAAAAGACAAGCAAGGGGACTTGCCCATTCCAGGGCTGAAGAGTAACTATGTGGGAGTGCTGAGGTAGGAGCTTGCCACAAATGCGTGGACCGGCCAAACCCCCAGTGGAAGCTAGTCCTGGGCAGACAGCGATGCAGAGATTATTCGCCACATCTTCCAGCATCTCCCTGCAGACTGCTTATTAGTTACAAGTGAAACAAAGAGAGTAATTACACAGTGGAGCAATGAGACAAGACCCTGTTCAGGATTCAGACCAGCAGTGAGAGCCAGATGGACACCCGAGCCTCCAAATGCGATATTCTGATAAAGATACAGCCTCCCCTCGGGAGTGTTCCAGCTGAGAATGCATAACCTGAGTCTCATCAGGAGGAAGCATCAAACCCACACTGAGACATAGTTTATTAAAAATAGGGGGATGAAGTATCTATATTTTTCCAAGAAGTCTATGTCATAAAAGACAGAAAGTTTCCAGAAACATTCCAGACTGAAGGAGTCTAAGAAATAGGGCAATTAATAACAATCCTTGATCCCTGACTGGATTCTGTTCTCTGGGGTTGAGGCAAGGGTGTTTTAGAAGGCACGGCTCAGTGGGCAAAACTGTAATATGGATCAGCATATCAGAGGAACGTACTGCCTCAGTAATGTTAATTTACTGAAGTTGACCACAGTGCTGTCTTTATGTAAGTAAATACCCTTATTCTTAGGAAATACACAATGAAGTATTGGGGGATAAAGGCCTGAGGTGTATAACTCCCTTAAAACTGATTGATTGATTGATTGACCAATTGATTGATTTACAGCCTGCATGCTTGAGGGAGGGGAGAGGAAGGGCAGGGGGAGAGGGAGAGAGAGAATCTTAAGCAGCCTCCATGTTCAGTGCAGAACTGGATACTAGGCTTGATCTCACAACCCTGAGATCATGACCTGAGCTGAAATGAGGAGTCAGACGCTGAACCAACTGAGCCACCCAGGTGACCCCTCATAACTGATCTAAAAACTAGAGAGCACACAAGTGACACGTGAATGGGGATAAAAGGTTAATAAGAGGTGAATCTAGGTGTTCATTGTATAATTTTTATGCTTGGAACTTTTCCATAAATCAGAAATCATTTCCAAGTAAAAATCCTAAGACAATGAGTGATAAGCTGTAAATAGATGAAATGTTTAGGTTAATGAGCTAAGCTACTGATGGAAGAAGAGCAACAGATGTGACGTGACTGACATTTCTGTATTCACACGATCCGCTGAAGCACGTGAACATAATGCACAGCTACGATGTCCTGCCTTTCCCTCGAGCCTTGCTACTCTTTGGATGTTTTGCATTATTTGCCCTCATTTCCTTCATTCATAACATGGAATTTGGGGGCTAAGGGATTAGCCTCTTTAGATAATCAAATGTTCCCTCTGGCTCTATAAATTAGCGATTAGACTAAATGTTTATTTTCTAATTTAAGCAATTCGCTATGTTAAATAAGCAACTTCCAGACTCTCCATTTCTCCAATACCCATTTGAAAATCTTTTCCCACAACTTAGAAATTCTTTTAGGCATAGAAACAAATGTGCTCTGCGGGTCAATGGGAACACCCGTTTTTGTTAAGCAGGCCACGTTGTTTTTAATTTTATTTTAATTAATTAATTTTTAAAACAGATTCATACAGTTATTGCATCACCCATTTGCAACCAGCCTACATTTAGGGGAGAAAGGAATAGTGTAGGGGGAAGGGAGGGTCATGGGGGACAACGATAGGATTTGGTGGAGGATAGGATTTGGTGGAGGTAGAGAATTTTGATTCAAAACATCTAGGGAAACCAGACTGTGATATAGGAGCATCTAGATAATGTATACAACATGTAAAAGATCGAGAATTTCCCAGTATTGGTTATATTTTTAGGTTCATAGCATCTGAGAGCTAATAGGGATCTGGAGAACTTCTAAATTCAAAATCTCTCATTTACCAAATAAAGACACTGTGACTTGGTGAAAGTATGTGACTTGTCCAAGTTAAGGGCAGACCAGGCCTTTGGGCTGTCCAGTTATGCACACTTGGGAAAAACAGGCAGTTCCCAACTATTCTTGGAAGTGGTCCAAAATAACACCCCATTATCCTAAGATCTCACTACTCTGAATGAGAAGAATCTAGAAACTCTTCCAAGAAAAAGAAAAATGAACTGGAGACTGTGAGATGTAATTCCTGCACTAAAGATGAGCCCTTCCAGGTGTCAGGAGAATCCCAAAGTCCCCTCAGAACTTGTTATTCCTAAAGTACTCCATAGGGTCTTGGGAGGTCATTTTGGAAGCAATGCTGAGGGGCAAGGAAGGGGAGAGTGACGCGAAGCCTGGGTCAAAGCTGGCATCTCACCTTCACGGTGGACGTCCTGGCTGCAGAGTCAGGCAAGCACCATTGGGGACCACAGTGCCTTTGCTACCCCACACCACCAGATCATTAGCCCTTCCATCGTTAGATGAAGGGCGTTTAAGTCCATACAGTGTCCCATAATTTGATCTGTTCATTTCCTTGCTGTGGGTAGGGGGTGGCCCTAATAAAGGAGGAGAGAACCTCAGTCCCCACAAAGATGTATTCCCATAGGAAATGAACATGGTGGCCCTGGCTTATACACTGGTTTCTTGTAAGTCTTCACGTAAGCTCCTCTGACCTGATTTGCTCAGGTTAGGTCAATAACACAGTTTCCAGGTGTCCAAGGTGAGCAACAGATCTCCAATTGTGATTGTCTGTGCCACCAAGTGGAGCCAGCCCGTCTGCTTCCTTGATGTCAATTGTCTGGCCAATCTCAGCAAACCTGAACTTATTTCCAGCTCGGACAATCACGCCCTGCATTCTAGAACTGCTTCCGTGCTCTGTACCTCCCACACCCTGCTAGCACAAGACCAGCATCTCCTCCCTTGATTCCTGTCTTGTGACTGCCTTGCTCAGCTGCTACCCTACTCTCCAATTTTTTTTTTCTAAAACACCATTTAATCTCTTTCTGAAAATCCATTAAGTCCAGCAGGATACGTTTCCAACTCCTTAGTGAGGCCAAAGGCCCCTGATTACCTGTTCATCCTCCAGTCCAGCGCAACACTGGAGGGCCTAGGGGTGCTGCAAACCATTCTCTCTCTCTGGAGCCTTTGGCCTTGCACACTCTCCCCACTCTGGTGCTTGTGCTCCTACCAGTCTGTGAGACCTGGCTGGATTATGAGCTGCCCAAGGGTCTTCTCTGTCCAATGCTCCTCTCTAAGGAGAGTGCCCAGCACAGGGCTTCTTGCAGGTGTGTACCTGCTTCCCCTCCACTGGATAGGGAGCCCCTAGCAGAGATCCCAGGACTTCCAGGTTAGGAGCTCAATGATTACTGATGGAATAAAATGTCTGACTCATAAACTGGACATTCTGAAATTTTAGGAGTTGGAGTATTCATGTGCTAGGTGAGAAGAGATGCGAACACAGTCCAAGGAAACCTGAAAGAAGAAGGCATGTGTTTTGAGGCCACAAATCCCCTCGGGGCCCTTTTACAGCAGACTGAATGCTTGGGCAAGAAAGGAAAGACCACCAGGGGGAGAAGAAGAAGTGGTTGAGGAGGATAGTGAGTACAAGAGAGAGATCCTCAGGGACCAACCACAGACCTAGCAGGTGGTCTTGGGCATGGACTCACAGGCTCTCATATAGATACTTTATTTGGGGGATACTATGGCATCTCCTGAATGTGTGGTGACATGAAGAACTTTTGGGAGGCTGACACTTGTTTTTATGTGAATGTAAGCAAAGGTAAAAGAAGAAAATTCCCATCATCATGAAGTTAGCCTTTTAGTGGGGAGATAGAATAAACAAAACAGGAAATTCAGTGAGGCCAGGAATAGGACGTGTGTTTAAGTTTTCAATGTGGTGGCCTCTGGAAGCTTCTCTGAGAAGGCCTCAGGGTACAGGTGAGAAGGGGGAAAAGAACAAGCCCTGTGAGGATTCAGCAGCAGAAGGATCCAGAGAGAGAGATCAGCACCTGGTTTCAGAAAAGGCCTGGGTTGGGGTCAAGGGAGCAGGGGAGCAAGAGGTATAAGCCCAGACAGGCGGTAGAACCTGCAGATTGCTACTAGGACTTTGACTCCTACTCAAGGTAGTTGAGCCACAAGGTGGTTTTTAGTAGAGAAGTGACATGATCTCAAATTTTATTTTATTTTATTTTTAAAGATTTTATTATTTATTCATGAGAGACACAGAGAGGCAGAGACATAGGCAGAGGGAGAAGCAAGCTCTGATGCAGGACCTGATCCCATGACCCTGGGGTCATGACCTGAGCCAAAGGCAGACGCTCAACCACTGAGCCACCTAGGTGTCCCATGATCTCAAATTTTAACAGCACTGCCCCAATTGCTGTGTTGAGAACAGAGTGATGGAGGCAGAGGCAGAGCCAGGAGCTGGGTGTGGGTAGTAGGCTTTAGGTAGTGTCAGTGGGTCAGTGGGGTGGTAGAAATATGGCACCTAGACATATTTAGGTAGAGGGCCCAGAATTTGCTGACAGATGGGAAGTGAGGGAAGGAGAAAACAGGAGTCTATGTTCCTCCAACATTTTGGGCATAAGGGCAACAGAAAGATCAAAATGCTCATTGGCCATGGTGGGAAAAACTGTAGCAAGAGCAGGTCTGGAGTGAAGGTAACATCATGAACCTAGATACAGCCTTGCTACCTTTCGGATGCCTTCTAGGCATCCAGGTGGAGGTGTGACTTAGATTGGATTGGGGTCTGGCCTTTCGGGCAGAGGCCTGAGCTATATACATAAATGAAAACGTCTTCTGTGTTCAGAGAGGACTTAACCAGGAGGCTGAGTGAGAGTTCCAGGGGAGCAGGTGGTGAAAGCGGGTAAGGGGCTGGGGTCAGTCCTGCACTCCAACAGCAGGAAGCCGGGGAGCTTCAGATTCTACACCTGTGACCCTAGGGAAAGGCCAGGGAGGTAGGAGGCAGTCCCGGGAGTGGTGTCTTGAAGGCCAAAAGAAGGATGTATTTATAGGAGGGAAGCATGACCTCTGTGCCATGTGGTCGGCACTCAAAGTCAGATGAAGACGGAAAATTCACCTTTGTCTGGAGCAGCGCTGGTTGGCGGGTGGCCTGGGTGAAAGCGGAGTTCTGCTGAGTCGCTGCAGCAGGAGTCTTAAGACAGTCTCGTTGGGCTTGGTTCAAGGACCAGTGGGAGGACAGAAACCAGACAGCTTGGGGCAAGGGCTCTGTGCTGTTGGTTGTGAAGAGAAGAGACACTGGTGGGCGAGGGACCAGATGGGGTTACAGAAAGTTTCCCCCCCAGGAAGACCCAGGGCATGTGTGTGCATTGGGCAGCCACCTGCAGATGATTTAGGATGACTTAGGGGATGCAGAGGAGGGTGATGAAGACATTTCCTCTACTGGCAAGGAGGGCTGGGGGGTCCAGGGCCCATGGAATGACGGCCCTCTATGGGGCGGGAGCACCTGGGAGGAGGCTGTGGGGTGGGCAGCTTCTTAAAGCCTTCTCTGACAACCTGGGCCAAAGCTGGCTCTGAAGGGCTCTGCAGTTAGGCCGCAGACTCTCGGTGGCCTGCTGTCACCCAGGCCCAGCCTGGGGGTTTTGGGGTAGCCAAGGGGTTCAGGTTCTCTTTAGCCACATTTGTGTGGACTTCTTTGGTCTTTGCCAGGGTAAGTGAAGCCCCTGCAGGGCTCAATCCTCTAAATTCCTGGGTGAGAAGCCAGGGGAGTGCCCAGCCAGGAGGGTGGGGGGCCCCCCCAGCCCTCCCCTGGGGCCGCAGGGGCCTAGCCATCAAGCCATCAGGCGGCTCCCGGCAACAGCGCGTGGGGGGCGTGAGCCCACGGATTCCCAGCGAGCCGGGTTTGGCTGAGGAACCTCCCTGCGCCACCCCCGCACCCACACACTGCACCCACCCCAGGCGCTGCGCACCCCGGCGGGCTGGGGGGCGGGCTGGGGGCGGAGGGGAGCGGGTTTGAGGTGCCGGCGGTGCGCAGAGGGAGGCGACGAGCTGGGCTCCAGGCTCTGCCCCGCGCCACGTGGCCGTCCCCCCGCCCCCGCCCCGCCCCGCCCCGGGGGGTTGCTCGGGTCTGGGTGGCGCTCCCCTCTCTCCCTCTCCGTGCGGGGCTGAGCACAGCTCCGTCCTCCTGTTTCCTGCGCGCATTAGTCAGGGAGAAAGACCCCTGGGCTCGGAAGGGCAGGAAAGGGCAGGCCCCTTGGCCTTGGGGGGTGGTGGTGGTGGCTGGGGACCTCCCCCTCCCCGCGCCCCAGGAGACGGAGTCTGTCCCCGCGCGGGAGGAGCGCCCCCCGCAGGCGCGACCTCCTTGGGGCCGGGTGGTCCCCGCGCGCGGGCATCCTTCCATTCACGGCGACTCGGAGCGCCGAGCTGCGGCCCTGAGAGTCCGACCGAATCTATGAATGGGGAGAGGGAGGGAGGCTCCGTCTGCCTCCACTCCCCCGCCGCCTCCCCGCCTCCCGCCCCCCCCGCCCCCCGGCCGCCCGGGCCGGCCAGATGCTAAGGGCCTGGGGCCGGGCCGGGGGGCACTGCGGGGGGGCCCGAGGGGTGCGCGTCTGGCTGGAGACAGCACTATTTATACACCCCGGAGCTCCAGGACAAAGAGGGCAGCTCGGAGTCCCCCGCCCCCAGCCCGGCCCCTCCCCGGGGGCGGGCTGGCAGGTGCGGGGGTGGGAGCCGTCTCCGCGGGAGCCGCCGAGCCAAAGGTCCGGCTGCTGACGTCGGAGCGCCCGCTCCTGTCAATGAACGGCAGCGGCAGCCTGGGGACTTGTCTGGCAACGAGGCTACAGACGTCATCGCCTCCTGTTGGACGCGGGGGGTGTCCGAGCAGCCGCGCCGGCTTAAAGGAAAACTCTCCAAGTTCCAGGCAGCCGGGGAGAGTCGTTCCCGAGAGCACATGCACCCACCCCCGCCCCCCCAACGCCCGGTGTGCGCGGCACACAGGCTGGCACACAGGCTGGCACACGCGCGCACACACGCGCACACACGCGCGCGCACACTCGCACTCCTGTTCTCCAGGGAGGTGCGGGGCCAAACTTGCGGCCGCAGAGAGGATGAGCTGAGATGGACCGGTCTTCCTCGGGGCGTCGAGGGCTCCACGCGGCTTCCCTCCAGACCCCCAGAGGCAGGGGAGGGAGAGAAGACTATGACCCTCGGTCTGGAGTTGTGCCTCTCTGCTCTGGGAAGATCAGCGCCAAATCCGGGGTGCCCGCAGGCCGGGGACTGTGCCTGCTGAGCGGAGCAGAGGCGAGCCTCCTTGGAGAGGTCCCGAACTTGGGCCGCCGGCCTCGCTTGGCAACTTGCTTTGCGCAGCTCTCCATGGAGCCCTGGGCCCACCGTGTGCCTGGCCCGCTGGCTTCTTCTTCTTCTTCTTCTTTTTTTTTTTTTCCTCCTTTTCCCTCTGGCTTTTTTTTTTTTTTTTTTTTTTTTTAAATAAATGTACGAACTTGAAAGGAAGCGGAGAGCGGATCCGCGCTTCAGCACACTTTGGCGGGTAAGTTGATAGTTGTTTTTACCTATTATTTAACCCCTGAGAGTCCAGAAAAACTTAATGCCAACCTCTTTCCGACTTTGCCCCCATCGTTTCCATCCATCCTTTTTGGCTTTGAGGAGGAGCCCGTGCGTGGCTTGGGGACATGACTGCTTTGGAGGAGGGCTGGCTAGGGGGAGTGGAGAAGACTAACCCAGGGGTCTGTAAGGCTCAAGGGGTTGCAGGGGAGGTGAGAGCCACTGCAGCCAACCCCAGCGCTGAGCGGTTGCCTCCGGGCGGCTGCCTGACCTGAGTTTGCAGCTCCAAGTTTCCTGTGAAGGCTGCCCTCCAGCTGCAGACCGCATCCGGCGTGATGCTAGCCTGGCAGGTGCTCCGGGGAAACGGCCAAAAGGAGCTGCTGAAGCTCCCAGCACCTTCCTTGCTCCCTTCTTGGCTTCCCTCCTGAGTTCTGGATGGGGGCAAGACCCCCCCCCCCTTTCCATTCCTCACCTCTGCTGCCACTCTCATCTGCCCCCTCCACCCACCCCCCACCTCTCCCAGCCCCTTTCGCAAAAGCCTACATGATGTCATGGGGAGGAGGATTCCGAGTCTCCAGCACCTGAAGGCATCACTATATTGCACTCTGCAGCATTTTATTTTTTTTCATTCCACCCAATTTTCCTTGCAATCCATTGAAAACATCCCCCACCAAACATCACAAACAGTGCCCCCCCCAACCCCACTCCTTCATGAATAGACAGGGCCAGGGGTCCCAGTGCAGAGCACCCCACCTCACCCCCTCCCAGATTAGGAAGAAATCAGCTGAGGGGCCCAAGGAGCGTCTCCTCCCTGGGTTCTGAGCTCTCCTCCCCTTCTCAGCTCACCCTTCTAGTGGAGAGAAGAAGAGGAAGGAGGAAGGAGGGAGCGCGCCAGCCAGCACCAACAGCCCCCTAGACGTAGGGCTGCTCTGCCGAACGGGCTGTGGGATCTCTGCGCCCGTCCCTGCCTCCTCCTGCCTCTCCAAAGGGCCTGCCCTCCATTCTCCCTCCCTGGTCTCTACTCCCCACCCCTTCCGTCCTCGCTCGCTCCCCTCCACCTAACCCCACCTTCACTCTCCTCTCCAAGGGGGGAGGGCCGGGGGTGGGGAAAGAAACCCCCAAAGCCCCAGCCCCGGGCAGAGAGATGTCGAAGAAACGCAAAGCCCTCGAGGGTGGAGGAGGTGGAGGAGAGTCCCCGAGCCCCGAGGAGGAGCCCACTGCCTGGTCTGGGGGCCGCGGCCGCCAGGAGCAAGGTAGGGGGAGGGGGGAGGAGGAGAGGGAGAAGGAGCCGGGAAGCCTTTTGGAGTTGAGATCCTCTGCAGGAATGCTCTAGCTGGTCTTCGTCATAGCTTCCCATGTCAAGGGAACTTGAGTAGACTTTCCCCCCTACAGATGGGATTTTACTGGTGTCTTCAGGAAATTGGGGGTAGGGTGGGAATGAGCTGATTCAGCCGGTGCTGGAGACCCAAACTGGGGAGAACTTGAAGGTCTGTGGGGGGGAAGAGAAGGTGGGGTGGGATGGCAGAGGAGGCAGGGAGAGGCCAGGGAGGTGTGGATTGGGGGCTGCTGACCATTTCCTGGTTCTCTGCTTGCCTCGTCACTGTGCACCGGTGTGACCGACTGTCCTAGGCATGCATAGGACACCTGTGTCTAGAGGGTGGGGTGCCGGGGCTGTCCCCCTAGCGCCTGTGGCTGGGGAGGGACGGCAGGGAGGTTGTTGCCTTCTCCCTTGCTTCTCCAATCCAGGGATGCTAAGGGTTGCGTCATGTTGAATCCTCACCCCTGCACGGGCAGGCCCTTTGCGTTCTCCTGAAGTTGGAGGGGAGGTTTGAAGCAAATTTGGTGATGTGTTGTGATTTCAAGGGGAGCTGTTGTGATGAAAGCAGCGAGGTACTCCTTTACCTTGAATAATACCAAGGAAAAAGTGAAGATGGGAAATTTCCTGTGGAAACAAAAGTAATACCTGGGTATCTGATTTCCACATAAAAGAAACCCAAACAGACACCTTTTATTTCACTTAAAGCATTGTGGATTTGGTTAAAAGTAGGCCCCAAAGAACCAGTCAAGCCTTTTCTGGGCTGTCATTAAATTACAAAGGAAGAATGACCCAGATGCAAATATTTTGCTCTTGGTTAAGCTTTGGAAGAAGGGATGAAGGGCTGAGGTGGGGGTGGGGGGAGTGGGGGGAAACATCTGAACCCAGGCAGGTGGAGGGGTTGTTTTGAGTGATTGCTTTGCTTTCCAGAACTGAGCCGAGTGGTCTTGGTGGTGGCAGATGCAGGGCTGAGCAGGGCACCAGAAGGCATGGGCGTGCGTCTCCAAAATGGAGTCATGGCTCTTCTCCCTTGACGTCATAAGGAACACAAAGTCACCCAAGTCCTTACTGCACATAAGACAGGACTCTTCTTGTCCATTGGGAACCTTTTGCATGGCTTGTATACGTTGGAAAGCAAAGATTAGGCTTTGGTCATCCCTGGACAGTGCATTTTGGATTTGATAGAAATAGATGAGAGCAATGTTGTCCGCTTACCTGGAAATAGGTTGTATTTTAGTGACTGCCCATGTTTTGACTTTAGTTGCTCAGTTATGATCTTGGAGCAAAAGTCAGTACATTTCTCAAATTAATTGCACTGGAAAAATGGAATTTGGTAAGAAATTCAAATATTGCAAATCACTTTATCTGAATGGTTGGTATTTTTCCATTTTGGGGAGGATAATTTGGTATCACCATGAGTATCTGACACATTCGTCAGCTCAATACCCGGCATTTGGTTTTGACCTGAGGGTTACTCTGAAAGATACGTATCATGTTCTGCTTAAGCAACTAGTGAAATCTATGGGAACTGATGTCATTATCATGGTAAATAACAACACGGGTCCATTTTATGGCATTTTAATAATTAATGAATACACGTCTTCCATTATAAAAGAAATAAGAATTGCATTTTAACAGATGTCTCTCTCTCTCTCTCTTTTTTTTTTTTTGTGGAAATACATGGTATTAGAACTTAAAAAGGTATGCTCTGGAGGTCCTGTACTAATGGTAGCAAATAATTTACACGTTTTTTTGCAAGTCAGAATAGGTGACAGTTAAGTACTTATACCCATATTATTCAGAGATTATAACAATTTTGAAATGACAAATTGTTGTACAAATTGGTTTTGTTTTAGACCTTACAAATATCTAATGATTCCACTGTATCCTTTGTATTTGGCAAATAAAAGTGCCATTTGGTCATCGCCCTGAGTATGTAACTGTAGAAACCATTGAGACTGTAAACACTCAACTACTGTATTATTAGGAATGCATTTCTTTGGGGAATGGTGGCCATGGCATACACTCAAAGAGGCAGAGGAACATCTCTGTATATGTGGCAGGACGTGTGGCTCTGCTCACTGTGACAGCAGGGGACGGTGAATGCCGTGTGGTCATGCACACACATCCTCACACATGGCCAAGGACCTGGATCTCCTCCACCCCTCCAGCTCAGTGCTGTACTTGTTTTTCCTTTGGGTCTCTCAGCCAAACTCGACCGTATGCGCACTGAAGAACAGAGGAAAATATTTACATCTGCTTGCTGACCTTGGACATCCAAAGTGGCTTCTTTTAAGTTCCAGCAACTTGGAAGGCCAATGTGTTTGTTCGTTTTGACCATTGAAAGTATTACAGCATGTATTAAATTAAGGCAATTGGAAATTAAATTTCAGTGGTAGTCATTGATTATAAGACCATCTGTCAGCAGGTTGGCTTGATCTGAAGTTTTAAATAGATGATAAATATGCAGGCTACCTGGAGAGAGGATAGTGGGAACTTGGAACATAGGAACAAAAATCCATCGTGCCTTTTCATGCCTTTACCTACCACCAAGCTCTGCCAAGGTGTACACAGTTCCCAGTCATGGCCGATGGGTATCTGCTTCAGGTGCTATGTGGATATTTCCTGGTTATCATGTCGTAATGGCTCCTGCCTCCTTTATAGTTTCTGTTCAGGAGATTTCCTTATGGGGATGAAGGTAAGGTCATACATGGGTCATTGTGAACACACATGGATGGTTTTGGTTTTCTTCCTGCCTGTGATCACTACATCTTATTTCATTTAACTGAGTAAAGACAAAAATGAAGTGCACTGTCCTAGCTTTGGCTGAACATTTCTTTAGATGTCCATTGAAATTATTTGACATGTGTGCATGTGTGTGCACCTGTGCGCATGTGTGCTTGGTGTGTATGTGTCTGTGTATCAAATCATGGCCAGAATATCATCCTTTCATGGGTGCCAGCTGACTCTGTGTCCAACATGTGTTCAAATTATATTGATGAAAGATATTTGCATAAAATGTTAAACTTCTAAAGATTTGGCTTTACAACTAAGTAAGAGAAGTTCGGTGTGCAAAAATGGACAATGCCAACCACAATCTTTGTTTTGCC
The DNA here is from genome assembly GCF_048418805.1 of Vulpes vulpes. Classification (NCBI taxonomy): domain Eukaryota; kingdom Metazoa; phylum Chordata; class Mammalia; order Carnivora; family Canidae; genus Vulpes; species Vulpes vulpes. Next base: position 67,700,740 of record NC_132780.1, read on the forward strand.
TTGCGTCTACTTTTCTTCATTGCTTTGAACTGAGATACAAGAGCATGTCCCAATGTTCAACTAGCTGTGAGATAATGGCTGTGTTGAAGGTGTATTGGAAGACTCTCTGATGAAAACACTGAATAATTTTATTGATTGATCTTATTCCATAGGAAGATACTCCTATTTTTTCCTCTCTCTTCACGTTCTTTTCATATTAATTCCTTTTAGAGGAGTGGTTATTTACTTGGAAACTGGTTTGATCCCAAGACGTGTCATTAACAACCCCCCCCCCCACCCGCCACCACGTGCATTGAGATGCAGCAGAGATGCCCTGTTTCCTTAGGTTCCCACTGGTGGGAAGCCTGCTCTCCTGGCCTGTCCACCTTCCCTGACTATTGTGTATTATTTAGTCTTCTAGTTTTCATTCTTATTTCCTTTGGGATGATTTTTGAATGAAAATGATGGCTGTTGTTCATTATGACATCCCGTACATCTAATGAGTGTTTTAAAGATAAGTAGTTTCTATTTTTGATGGAATTGGCTAAGATCCCATCTAGTACAGATTTTCAGCCTCCTGGGGGGAGCCTCTATATGGAAGGGAGCCAGGGCAGGGTTGGATAGGAACTATGACCTACTCATGGTTCACATTCCCCAGACTTCATGAGTTGCAGGGAACCCATCCATGGAGTAGCTACTCCTTCATCAGATGAGTTAATGCCCAAAGCAAACACGTGGTTACTTATAACTGTGTACCTCACTGACATCATAGTGGCATCTGGGTTTTGTGGCTTCTCTGTATTATTAGTGAGTCCTTGGTTTGAAGGGCAACTAGAGGCAGGGGAAGTAGTATCAATCCTGTGCCTCTAAAACTCATTAAAGGTAAACATCTAGAGTGTGGATGTTATATTATATCTCCACGACCCCCTGAAACCAGGTGCAATGATTTTTTTCCCGAACAGATTAATTTTTTTAAATAATGGACTAGACCGTTTTGTTATTATGAAAACAATCTTTTAAAGGGCGATGTATAATCATTAATGTGAAAGAATGGGCCTGACCTCTGGAGGAAGAATTGATGCAGAAGAACATTCTTACGGAAGTTTGAGAGCAAGGAGCTACCGTTCAGGTGTTTTTGTTTTTGTTTTGTTTTGTTTTGTTTTAGTTCTCTTAGTTTCTCTGGCTCCCACCAGCAAAGCCATGGCTGTGCCAGGCACCAGAGATGCTAGAGGAGGGAAGAGAGTTTAGGGGAAGAAGTATAAAAGGATGGAGAGCAGAGTCAAAGAGGTCTCACCATTGGACCAGAAAGGAAATATCACACGTGTCTGGAAAACAAAAGGCATCCTATTGTGTGTCTTCTCTCCTCTTCATCATAACTTCTGAACTGGGTGACGTGGATGGTCAAACCACTCAGACTTCGGCTGTGCTGATGTGAAGAAAGGGACAAAGTGCACTGGACCCCAGGATTGGTGCTAACTCACCTCGGGGGCTGGTGTCCTAAATAATCAAAGTGTTAAGTCGCACGCGTCAACAGCGGCCCCTGACAAAGCAAAGGAGTCTGCTGTGACTTCACTGTGAGCATCTGAAGCCTACAGGGAAGAGTGATTTGTTATCACATATAAGAGAAATCCCGTGTCAGCTGATAATATGTTAGTGCAATCTGTCCTGCTCTCTGCCTAATAGTAAGCACTTTTCTTGCCCATTTCCTCCACATTTTGTTATTCGGTCTCTGTCTGATTGTCAGGTTTCTGAAGCCGTTGTTATTATTTCACTGTCTGAAATGCAATGCAGAAGAATTTCAAAGTGGAACTGCAATGGTGCCAGTGACAGGATTTCATGAAGTCCCTGAGAGTGACGCGGATCCCAGCGCGCTCCTGCGCTAAAGCCTCTGACAGTTAGACTTTCATCTGAAGAAAGAACATCCACAAAGATTATCCAATGTCCCCACCACTATATATTTTATGCCATTTTATTCAATTTGCCAAACATCTTTGGAGTAAGCACTTGGGCCTGTGCTAAGGCTGGCCAGGTGGGGTCCTTGAGAAGGGGCATGGCCTGGTGGTCACTGTGGGGACGGGCTGTTTAACTCATAGGACAAAATGCTATCTGCAATTTTTAATTTTGCTTACTTTTTTTTACGGTCTGCCTCTCCCGAGAATATATTTTTGATAAGGGCAGAAACTTTTTTTCGTTTTCTTTTCTTTCTTTCTTTCTTTCTTTCTTTCTTTCTTTCTTTCTTTCTTTCTTTCTTTCTTCTTTCTTTCTTTCTTTCTTTCTTTCTTTCTTTCTTTCTTTCTTTCCTTCTCTTTCTTTCTTTTTTTACCATGCACTTCTAGAAGTTACAATAAAGCCTGGCAATATTCAGTCCTCTGCAAATATTTGCTGAATGAATGTGCGAATAAATGATTGCACTCCCCCCCCCCTTTTTTTTAAAGATTTTATTTATTTATTCATGAGAGACACACACACAGAGGCAGAGACACAGGCAGAGGGAGAAGCAGGCTCCATGCAGGGAGCCTAATGTGGGACTCAATCCCAGGACCCCAGGATCATGACCTGAGCCAAAGGCCGGCGCTAAACCGCTGAGCCACTCAGGGATCCCTGAACTCCCTTTTTAGTGGAACTTTTCTGTGGATATAGGATGCACAGAATGTGTTACAGAAAAAGGCTAAGGCAGACTTTTAGGGGAGCCCTTAGGTGGACTCCATGTCCCCAGCTCTCCCTCTATCTTGGGAGGCCCCTCTCGGTTACAAGTGGTGAAATCCAAAGGCAAGGAACTACAGAGTGGGTTTTTCAGGAAGGCTCTGATTTGAGGGACAGTCACAGGTAGAATGGTGGGACCTAGGGCCTTGGACTTGGCTCTTTCTCCTGCCTCACCCATTCCCCTGGTGGCCCCCGATGACAAGGCCAATCCCAGGTCAGACCCTTATGACTCAGAGCAGAGACACCTGCTAGCCCAGCCTAAATAGTCCAAAGACAGATTTTTCTATTCTTGCAGGATGAGAGGGAGCAGGATCTTTTTCTATTAGGGGGCAGGAGACGAGATTGCGCATCACACAGGACAGCCGCCCCCTCACACGGACAACCAGCCCATGCCTGCCCCTTCTCCCATCAGGAAATCACCAGCACTTCTTTTATTCTCTAGTAAAGCTAAGCACAAACCTTTGGCATGAAGGCCAGCCACACTGGGGTCCCAGAGGAGACCGAGGGAGCTCATGGAGATGTCTGTGGTTTGTCAACTGAACATCACAACACACAGGTCAGCCTTAGTATTCCTTCCCTCAGGTTCCCCATCTTTCAGCTACAAGGACAGGTGCTTTCTGTGAGTGCTCACAAAGTTTCCTCTTCCAGCACTCTTTTCTCCGCTTGTGTCTCTTTATGGAAACCTTAAGCATCCATGGAGGCCCCTCCGAATTTCTGCCTCCTCCGCAAAGCCAGGGCTACCTCCACCGGGGAGGCACCTTTCTTCCTGAGTCTGGGGCTCTGGGTGGTGTCCGAGGCTTGCACCGTGTTCAGTGTGGAATGAGTCAGTAGACTTTGGACTCCTCTTCCTCCCATTGGCCTGAAAGATCCTAGACAAAAAGGGCATGTTACATACGCATGGTGTAGTCAGTAGAGTAATGAGTTATCACTTGTCAAAGATGCATGTGTGAGGGAGGGGAGTGCGGGGGAGAGGGGGTGGGGAGGGGAGCATAGGGTAGGGGGGTACATGGGAGGGGGCACAGGTCTCTGTGTGGTATGAAAAAACAATTCAACATTACCATGAACTCAGTGCTACTGAAGGATAATTTAGTGTCTTAATAGCCTGAACCATGTGGTGCTTTGGAGATGATAGAAAATACAAGGATAAGACTCCTTTTGCTTCAGTGACCTCTTTACAAGGTGGATAACTGATGTGCCAAAATGCTTAAGTTTTGTTGAGAAACTTTGTCTTGTTGAAGAAGGAAATGGACCTGACATCAAGAGGATGAGTTGCATTGAAGAACCAACACCTGGCCTGGAAACCATGTTGCTGTATTTGTAAACCAAAGCAAGTGGTGCCAAGTCACTGCACACCTAGTGGGACCTGGGGTGTTGCTGCAGAAGCTGGGTGGCCACCGCCCCGCCCTCACTGGCTCTGGGCCTCCCAGGCTGCTGCTCCGTCCCACCTGCCCCAGCGCCCATATACCTTTACACTCCCAAGACCTTGGGTGTTTCTTCAGAACATTGTGGGCTTTTTTAAAGATCTGAAGCTTTTGTTACTGTGGTACATTCCTGAGTCAACCTCAACTAAGTTCAGTAAACCTTCTTTTTATCTTTCACTCACAAAACATGTGCAGAAGTGCTGTAACATTTTGGAACGGCCTCCACCAGTGTTTCTCAGATGGTGGGTAGTGACCTATTTGTGAGTCATGAAATCTATTTTTAGTGAGTCCCAACCAGATTTCTAAAAAACTGAATGGAATGGGGGAGAGGGCAAGGAGAGGATGAGGGGGTGGGGGGAAGGAGGGAAGCTGGTGTTGGGGGTGGGAGAAGAGTGGACAGGAGGGGCTGGGGGGGAGGGGAGTGGAAAAGGGAGGGGGAAGGACAGGAGGCAATAGGGTCAGAGCGAACCCGGCAGCCTGGGCAGGTGGTATTTAGTGACGTGTGTATATTTGGTCTATTGTAAAATAAATTTCTTACTGTGAGTTGAAAAAGTAATAAAATTGCTTCTCTGGACCGTATTTGACAGATATCTTGGTGACAGTTGGGCCTACAATGCCAGAATTGTTGTGGCTTCTCCTTGAAAAATGACAAATTAAAGCGAACCTCTTAGGATTGAGGGTTGTCTCCCTAGGGCTCTGTGCCGTAGGAATGCATTAACATAGTAGGACCTACGAGGCCTCAGGCCCACTGGTTTGTCCCATCAGCACTCTGACAGAGGTGGCCTTGCTCCCAGCCATTTCTAGGGTAGCTCCCAGAAGGTGCATAATTGAAGACAATTTTAAGAACATACATAACATGATCAAGTCTCCATTCCTGTGTTGCTTCCACGAGTGAGCACCGAGTAGGTGGTCAACAGGCGACTTTATGTTCATGGCTGAGATCGGAACACACCTGCTGGGACCCACCAGGAAGACAGGCGGGAAGGTCCACTCTTGGGGTCCTCCGGGCAGGGCAGCTCAGACAGCCTGTTGCAGACAGCTCGGAGGAATCAGTGTGACCTCCTTGCCCTCCTTGTGGGTGTCTATCATGGGGAGGTAGAGTCCTTGTTACCCTGGGGCTCGGCTCCATCCACTGTGCTCCAACTTCCACCACAGAATGAAAGGCAAACTCTCCTTTGAGAAATCATTTCTATGCTCTTGAAAATTGTTCATGTCTAATTCTCCATCTATGTGTGTTTGGGCAGTATTTACCTGTTTTTGTTTTTTAAATGAGATTCTTTTAGGCTTCCATTGGTTAAAGAGCATAGCTTTCACCCCCCACACCCCAGGAGGCTGGACTTTAGCTGCCCCTCCCCCCATTTATGCCTCGATAGGCCTGTTGTCAGGTATCACTTGATGTTTAATATTTTAAATGTTTGAAGTTGGGACGCCTCGGTGGCTCAGCAGTTGAGCGTCTGTCTGCCTTCGGCTCAGGCTGTGATCACAGGATCCTAGATCGAGTCCTACATCGGGCTCCTTGCAGGGAGCCTATTTCTCTCTCTGCCTCTCTCTCTCTCTCTCTCTCTGTCTCTCATGAATAAGTAAATAAAATCTTTAAAAATGATAAAATGTTTAAAGTTAAATGCAGTGGATACATACAAGTATGCATGTACTTTACTTTTCCCCTTCAAGTATGAAATCTCATCGGTCTAGATTTGATAGGTAACAAAATGAAATAAAGAAATGCTTTGTGGCTGTCTACATGCCAGTTTGCAAAAATTAATGCCAAATCATCTTCAGAAATGTTTGGGACAGCTATGGTGTTCAGGATGCAGGTCTGATGATTTAAACTTTCCAGTTTTCTTTTTCTTTTTATTTATTTATTTTATTTTATTATTTATTTATTTATTTACGATAGTCACATAGAGAGAGAGAGAGAAGAGGCAGAGACATAGGCAGAGGGAGAAGCAGGCTCCATGCACCGGGAGCCCGACGTGGGATTCGATCCCGGGTCTCCAGGATTGCGCCCTGAGCCAAAGGCTGGTGCTAAACCGCTGCGCCACCCAGGGATCCCCCAGTTTTCTTTTTAAAACTGGAGGCAGTAAATTAGTATTTTAATTACTACCACTAAAATATGGTTACTATCATTTTACTTCTTTGCCACCCAACTTTGTTCTTAACTCATGAGGCGCCATTAAAAATCTGGTATGAGTGTGGATCATGAGAGAGAGAGAGAGAGACAGACAGACAGAGAGAGGAAGAAAATGAGTTCACCATCACACAGTCTCATGTTCACTGTGTGCAGAGCATCAGCTCCCTTAGATGGCTGATGGGCAAGGGCACATTTTTCCAGCCCCTAGGGAATTTACAGTATTTACAGAAAGATAAGAATGTGTTACACAAGCCATTAAGCGAGCAGCTTCATGGAAGCCATCCAAAGGGTCACAGAGGTTTCTGGAAGGAAGTGATCCATTTCTCGAAGGCTTGGTTGAGTTGAATCATCTTGACATGTTCATGAAGCAGCCAGGAGCCGTTCCTCATGCGCAAGCATTTGAATTTAACAATCAGAGTCCATTCCTGCAACTTTCCCCCCTTATTTAGAAGAGATTTCTTTAGAGCAGCTTTCACTGGATTCAGAAAGCCCACTGAAAGTTCCTGTTCTGATCATGTTTTCCTCAGTGTGCTCTCTTTGTTCCTGCAATTTTTAAAATTCATTCTTGAATAAAAAGTTAATGTAATTTGTAAAAATCGAAAAGATACAACAGGTGTATAAAACGTCTTCTTTTGGGTTTTATTCTAGTCATGGTTTCTACTCTTCATATAGAGATGGCCTGTTTCCTCTAAGTTATTCTTAAGTAAGCTTGTCTTTTTTTTTTAAATTGCTCTTGTAAATGAAATTATTTTTCCCATTCAGTTATTTTTCTCATTCAGTCTTCAGAAAGACTACTTTCTTGTCTATGGTGAATGCTACGGATATTTTTATAAACTTCTCTTTATCTTGACATGATCTCAAACTTACAGAGCACAGAAAGGTCTCCCCCCACCTCCTCCCCCCGGAGCTATTACCCTGACTATTTTAGCGTGCACTTTCTACCAACCAGGGCATGCTCTTGTGTGAATGTGACACAACCACCCGAACCAGACCCATCATTGGTCCGTTGCTACCACCGGGCCCTCAAAACCCACTCAGTTTCTCCAGAAGTTCTAATAGCATCCTTAGTAGCGAAGGATCAGGTCCGGAGCCACCCATGGCATTTGTCTTTTGTGTCCTACGATCCAGAGCTGTTTGTCAGTCTGTCAAAGACTTTCATCACCTTGGTGTTTTTAGAGGTTATGACCAAGTTATTTTATAGGATGTCTCTTGGCTTGAGTTTGTTCTGATGTGTCCTCATGGTTAGATCCAGGCTGTGCTCTGTTGGGAGAAATATCACAGAAATGGTGCTGTGTTTTTCTTATAGCATCTTAACAGTTGGCTCAATAATTAGATTTGTCCTGTTACTGGCGGTGTCCACCTTGAACACGTGACCATTTGATGAAGATAGTGTCTTCCAATTTTCTCCATTGAAAAGTTATACTCCCCTCCCCCCCTTTCTGAGCAGTAAGGAATTTGTGGGTAGGTACTTTGATCCATTCTTTCACTCTTCAAACTTCCAATTATTCACATGTTGATTTACAGGAGTTTGGACTCTTGGTCTCCTATTTTATTTATAGATTGTAATACTTTACAGCCACTATTTATTTTGAAGCTGAGATTGTCCCAGATTTGGCTAGTGCAAGCTCCTTCGATGTAGCTTTGTATCTTTGGACGTATCCATGTCTATCTCAGTCTTGATCTCTTTCTCTGTGTCTCTCTATGTAGAGAGACTGAGACATACACACATGTACAAACATGTTCACTGCTGTAGGTTTTTCTATATTTATCTATATTCAAAACCAGCAGTTCATACCAACACTCTCGTTCCAGTCCACTGCTTTGGGGATTCGTTCTAGGTTTTTCCTTTCTTACTCTCTTCTCTGAAAGCGAGAGGCCTGGCCGGCTGTATCTACATCTATGCTATCTGATGAATTTTCTCCCTGCTCCTCTGGGTGACACTCTCCTCCAACATCTCGGCTGTGACACGGAGATCTGGTCCAGCACAAGACTGCCCTTGGCCTTGGCTGAGCTGCCTGTCTGGCCCCATCTAATGGCCCGAGGACTGAATTGTTTAGGAATGGGAAGAGGAAGGCAAAGAGAAAGAGGAGGGGAAAGAATATTTGCATGCTGATTTTGTACTCATTTACCATACTGACATCTTATGTCATTTCTACTTGCTCTTCAGATTATTTTTCCAAGCACCTCAGGTAATCGGTTGCCAATAATGGTGATTTGACCTCCTCTCTTCAAATGTGATATCTCTTATCCTCCTCATCTGACTGCATTGCCTGACATTTCCAGAGTAACAGTGATAAAGACTTTGTAAGGATGCTTCTTCTATTTTTTCACTTAACTAAGTGCTGGCCTTTGGGGAGGGACAGGAGACCACGTCAGCATGATTATTCCTAAATGCAAACCTGACCACATCATGCACCTGTATCTGGCCATGGGCGGGATTCCCACTGACTGTAAGGCCGCCCCCCCCCCAATAGGGGGCCGTGTGCTCTGGCTTCACCTCCTTCCCCAGCCTTGGCTCGGAGCTCTTGGTAACAGTGTTATCAGGAGTGGATGTTGGATATAGAATTTTTGTCAAATCACTTTCTACCTCCTATAGATCTATTCATGCAATTTTTTGACTTTTAATCTGTCAATTGCTTCAAGACATTTTAAAGCTCCCCATTCACTAGGAAGCCCCCCACTAGGTACAACTGAGGCATTCTACACCACTTGGCCAGGCCAGGTGAGTCAGAGAATCCCATGAGTTGGAAGTATTTCTCATTCCCTGGCTCTCCCTCTCTTTCCCTCTCTCCCTGTCCATCATGACACCTCACCACGGTGAATGCCTTGGCATGGTCTGCCTGATTCTACTCCTCCTTGGCCAAAAAATTATCAGTGTCATTGACTCATTTTCTAGAACTGCCTTTAGGTAAGAAGACACAACCAGTGAGACAGAGGGTTATTTTGACAGGACAGATTGAGTCGTCTGGGCGTGTTCAGAAGGCTCCCTGCGCACGCTCCGTCCCACGCAGCCCAATAGGTTTGGATCTTGATGTTTTGTAAAATACGAGGATGCGTTTGTTTTATATAAACCTGATTTTCATGCTTGTACACCCTGTACATACCCCCACGACTATCACGCCTCATAGTGAGTCATCTTTGCCTTGCACCTTTCTTTGATCCTTCTTCAGAGCAGACGTCTGCTGTTCCCGCTGCATCGTTTCCATTGGGTTAGGGACATTGTCACAGATCAGCCCACTTAGTTCCAACCTTTCAGTGCCACTTTCCAATAGGTTTTGGGTGACTACCATTCTCCTTTTCCCACGTGGTCTTCTAATCTGGGATTTCTCTGTCTCATGCTCTAGCCGCCCAGCATCTGCACCAGGATTCTCGTATGTGCACTTAATATTCACATACATATTACATGTTTGGGGAAGGTTGGCAGAGTATACTTTTGGGGAATGCTATTGTGAAACCTAGCGGGAGACAGAGTTTGTGGGGAAAACAGCCACCCACATATTTACACATTTAATGAAACATGGGAATCATTTTACCTGTGCATAAATGCATGAAAGCTGATTAGAGACTAGGAATATAACACTTGAGTGATCGCTGTGCTGTCTCCCAGCCAAAGCTGGTCCAACAATTAAAATAGAGGCATCTCTTACCCCAGAGAAACACCCCTGATATCTTTTTCTTCTGCCCTTCATCTCTCTTTGATGCTACGGGGTGTCCACCCCAGAGGAAGGTTAAGATCCAGCCCCGCAAGGCACCCCATCTCCATTTTGATGGACCTGCTGGTTGTGCCTCCAGGGCTCTCTATTCAGTGCCACATTCCCACGTTCAGTCCTGTGTATCTGCACCTGCATCTCTACCCCCAGACACTCATGCAAAGTACAGTTCATCTTGTGTCTGCTCAGATCAGCTTCTCCAGCTGAGCTCTGCCGCACATGGCCCTCACCATTCACCGTGTCGCCCAACCCAGAAACCTTGGGTCATTTGTGACAGTTGTGTCAATTCTACCTCCTTGGCACCTCTGTCCTCAAGATGCATACACCTTCCCCACTGCTGCTGTCCCAGTCTTGTCCCTCATCATCTCTCACTTGGAAGAGTCGGATCCCAGCTTTGGTTCACATGCTTCTCCTACCCACCCTGCACTGCTGGACAGAGCGTTCTAAAATAAAACACGTCCATATTATGCTTTTGCTAACCCCTGTGGTGGTTGGTCTTCAGGGCAAGTCTGGCACGAAGGTCCTTCATTTGCCCCTCCTCACCTCATCGCACACTGCCTCCGACCCAACCCTATGTTTCAGACCTCTGGGCTCCAGCACCACTGCTCTGTTCCATCGGTCTCCTCACCCACCTGGGGAACTCTCTCCTTAGAGGCCACAGAAATAGCTTCTCCTTTAGGAACTCCTTCGTATGTATCACCTAATACATTCCTCTGATTATTGTGTGAGTTAATCGGTGTGCCCAGAGCAAAATAAATGCTTAAGAAATATTTTAGCTGTATTTCATTTACATGTGTGGCTAGTGATTATTTGTGTCCATGGTTGTCGCCCTTCTAAATTGGGCAGGCCTTCATGATAGGGACCGTGTCTCATACTGTTTTATATCCCTTGTGCCAGCACCGTCTTTGGTGATGAGCAAGAGAGCCGGTCTCGTGGTAAATTCTGGTGTCACTCAAGTGGAGTTGGCTTGGCAGTGTTTTAAAAATTATGAGGGCAGCCCCGGTGGCCCAGCTTTTTAGCACCACCTTTGGCCTGGGATGTGATCCTGGAGACCTGGGATCGAGTCCCATGTCGGGTTCCCTGCATGGAGTCTGCTTCTCTCTCTGCCTGTGTCTCTGCCTCTCTCTCTTTCTGTCTGTCATGAATAAATAAATAAAATCTAGAAAAAAAATTATGAGTATTTCAGATATGCTATGCCCAGATTTTCTCCCTACATTTTAAAAACACGTGGTATAGGCACCTGGCTGGCTCAGTCGGAAGAGCATGCAACTCTTTGTGACCCACATTAGGGGTAGAGATTATATAAAAAAATGAAATCTTAAAAGGAAATAAAAGCACGTGGTAAAACTGGTGATAAGAGAAAAGAGTATGGAAAAACATGATTAAAAAAGAAATCGGGGAGGGGGGGCCCTGGGTAGCTCAGTGGTTGAATGTCTGTCTTTGGCTCAGGTCATGATCCCGGGGTCCTGGGCTCCCTGCAGGGAACCTGCTTCTCCCTCTGCCTATGTCTCTGCCTCCCTTTCTGTGTCTCTCATGAATAAATAAATAAAATCTTTAAAAAGACACACACACACACACACACACACACACAGAGAGAGAGAGAGAGAGAGAGAGAGAGAGAAATTAGGTACCATGAGAATTTAAAAAAACAAAAAAGGCTGCTTACCCTCCTGGGGCTTTCTTCTATCACCTGCAAAATGAGAAGTGGATAGTTGTTTGCTGCCTGAAGGATCAGAAGGATGTGGACTTTATGTTGTCCCTGGTTGGCTTAGAGGGGGACAAGGGAACACAAATTAGTTGGGCGGACTCTGACAATTCATTGCCTGTCATTGCAGGTTTGATAAAAGGAAGTGGGTTCAATTTTATAGGGAAAGTTTATAGATAAAATGAATAATTTCTTGACAATAACAGAGAAAATGATGAGACAGCCCAGAGAAATCTTTGCTTCTGTGGAGGTCAAACAAAGAGGTCACTGTCTTTGCTTGCTTGGGGTTCACCTGCCAGGAAACCAGGGACCTCCATATGTGGCTGACACATCTTGGCTGTACGGTTCCTGCTCTTTCTTCCTTCCAATCTTGATGACCCTCTGTGACCCAGGGGGTGTGAATCCAGACTTAAAAGCACAGCACGAGCCCTGAGAGTCCAGCCAGGCGAGATGCCCACAGGGGGCTTGCAGAGGCCAGGCAGCTGGTCTGCCCCAGATGGTCCAGGAAATGAGTCCAGGGGTTCCCAGGTTTAAAAGCTGGGGAAGGGGATCTGGGAATTCATCTGCCAGGACAGGTGTGTCCATGTGTTTGCAGGGCACCTCAGCAACATGGCTTTGGGTCAGGATTTCCCTTCCTTGGCCTTCTCTTTATTGGTAAAACCGTTTGCCTCTATTTCTGCTGGATGCTTTCAGTAAAGCCATCCCTCCAGTCCTCTGGGGTCTCCTTTAGCCTCCCACTTATTGGAGGAAATTATGATGCAGAGATGTTAAATAGCTTGTGTGGAGTCGCACAGCTAGTGGATAGTAAAGCTGGGATTTGAACCTGGAATTGTCTGGCTCATGCTATTTTTTAAAAATACCAACTGATCCCTTAAGAACTTGAAGATAATCCACATTAGGCCTGCATGAATATCTGACCACAGGGTGTTGGAGGAGGTGTCCTGGAGGCCGTGAAGCACGGTCCACATGGAAGTTACCAGTGAACCAGGCAGCGGCATTTTATAGCCAAAGACTTGGAGCTGCCCCGGGTTAGTATTAGAAGCATTGTTGCTTCTTCTGTGTGTAAGAGTGCGTGTGTGTGTTAGCACATACCCTGTGGGACACAGTGGACAGCTCGTATGCTGGTCACACATGTGTCTCTGTTGAAGGCAGGAAGGCTTGATGGATTCTATCCACTTGAGGACTGTGACCAAGGTCTTGATCGTCATTGCATGGGACCTTTGGTGGTCTGTGCATCATAAAGACGTTGACTGAGACTGTGGATGTGCTGGTTCACCTGGCTAGCCCAGGACCGGATTGGCATCACCCACAGCCCACCCATCGGGGAGCTCAAATTCTGACTTCTGTTATCCACTTTATAAGCCATGCACAGCTGACATTCTGTGTCAGTGGTCAGAGTCTGGGAAAACAGAAAGTTGGGCCTTATCACATCCATTCTCAGGGCCTAGTGGAAAACGTATTCTTCCTCCAATGAGTCAGAGGGTGTGTCCCACCTGAGTTGTGCGGCGGGGCGAAGCTGAATGCGGAGCCAGATGAGGGGAAAGGACTCAGCGGCGGGACACACAGCCGGTCAGTAGCACAGCCTCCCCCCGCCCCACAGCCCCACACCCCTGAGATCCCCACCATCCTGCCCGCTCTGACCACCAGTTGGCACAACCCTCCAGTGCCATGGCTCCTCACATCCTCCGTTGTGGGTTGAAGGTGTTCCCCAAAGGATGTGGCGAGGCCTGGTTGGTTTTCCTTGTGAGGGGGGAGCCCCAGCAGAGGGGGTGCTGCCCAGTGGACGGGCCTGGAGGCACATGACCGTGGGGTCAGGCCTCAGATGCATCACTGCTAGCTTCCAAACTTTGTGCTACACTCTGGGCTTCCTCATCTGCCGTGCTGGTGTGAGAAGGACACGGGGCCATGAGGTGGTCGTGAGGATTTGAAACCACGTGTGTAAAGTGTCTAGCGTGGGGCTCAGAGAGCAATACCATGGGAGCAGCAGTCGTGCTGAAAGAGTGACGAGGTGGAGACATCGGAGTGCAGGCAGGGATGCTGGTTGACATCTGGGGCTGGTGGCCCCCTTCACTGTCCATAGACCACCTTTTCACCACATGTGGTGTCCAGAGAGAGAAGACCCACGTGGAGGCTACGAAGACCTGTGGGATTTCTGGAAAGGGGAACTCACAGCGGGTTGCCTGGGCTTCCCTCCGGAGACAGCACGTCTTCCCTGAGGCTCTTGGTTCTGTGGCCACGCAGCCTGTGGGCTCCAGTAGAGCCCTGAGCCTCGCCGTCCAGCTCGGGGAGCCTTTACAGAGCCTGTGTGGACACAGTGGGAGGCTCTGGGGGCTCAGGGGGCTCAGGGTGACAGACTGCCTCCAGTAGAGGCCTGTCCAAGCAGACCCTGGGAGAGTGGGGGGCTGTTGACTGTGCAGCCTCAGTAATATCTGTGGGTAAAGGTCTAATCCGATGGGCAACCAGTGTCCCTGCCCCAATCACCTGTGATAATAACGTGCGCCTCACTAGATTTGCACAGCCCGGTAAGGGATGCACAGCATTTTCTTGTGATTGTTCTAGGTGGCCCCCTTGTCTGGTGGGATGGGACCCCATCTTGCAAAGATGAAAGGGGAATGGCTGGCGTGGAGTCGTCACCTGTGATCTCGTCCCCAGGACCCGAGGCCAGGCCCCAGTTCTCTGCACTGACTGTTTATTCCAGGGTGCCCAATGCGGCAGGTGCAATCGCCTTAGTGATCACTTGTAAATGAGTGCTGAACTGGGGGTGCTTGGCACCTGCCTCCGTACGGTCCCCCACCCCCTTCCACTGGTCGCTGGCAGGCCTTGGGATGGGGTGGGGAGTGGGCCCAGGACTGGGCATCCTCTGCCCTGCTCACTGAGATGCCATTCCTCCCTTCACCATCTACCCAGCAGGTGCATGGCAGCCCCTGGGGGCTGCAGGGGTAGACCCTGTGCACGCTCCTGGAGCACTTGGGAAGGCTCAGCCCTCACCTCCCCAGCCGGCTTCGCCCTAAGCAGTGGCTTTCCCTGTCTTGGGGTGTCCCCTGTGAGCTTCCGCAGTGTCTGCCATCATCAGTATTGTCTCTCTCTGTCCCCCTTCTCCCTGCCCTGAGGGGTGCCCCCGGGCACATGCCTCCCCTCCGCCTTCCCAGGGGCGGGGGCCTCTGCTTGTTCCTGCATTTTCTCCCAGTCCAGTTCCACGCCCCCCCCCCGCCCCCCGCCAATAACCTGGCTTACTTGCTGTTTTATTTTAAACATCTTCACTGGATTTCTGGCTACCCTCCCCGCCCCCAAGTCATGACAACCAGCTGGCTCCGCCTCGCCCTCCGTGTCCTGATATTCAACGAACTCATGTCCAGGTGTGGGCTCAGCCCTCTACCCTGTCTGGAATTCAGCAGACTGCGTCTGGGGGCTTCTGTTTTCCCTCAGTTCTTAAAGTGCATCGCGGTTTGTTGAGATGTTGTGTCTTCCCCTGTGTCTTCTCTGCTGCTAGAACTCCCACCACAGGCGCTGGGGATCCTCCTCCTCACTCTTGGTGGTCCTCTCCTTGCTCCTGCAGTCCTCCCCTCATCCCCCAACCTCCTCTATCTCCTCCCTCTGCCCCCGCGGTCCCCCCCACGGTCCTCCCCTTCACTCCCACTGTCTTCCCCTTCTCCTGCCCCTTGTGGTCCTCCCCCACTCCCGCTGCCCTCCTCCCTTTACTCCCTCCTCTCTTTCCGTTGTCCTCTCCCTCATCCCAGCAGTCCTCCCATGGATCCCGGGATCTCCCCCACGATCCTCCCCCTTACCCCTGCGGTCCTCCCCCACCCCCTTGGTCCTCTCCTCCCTCCTCACCTCCTGCAGTCCTCTCCTTCCTCCCCCCCAGTCCCAAGGTCCTCCCCCTCGCCCTGGAAGTCCTACTCGCACCCCACTGCCCTCCTCCCCTTCCTCCCTCTACCCACTCCTGTAGTCCTCACCTTCACCCCTTTGGTCCTCCCCTCTGCCCCCTTGGTCCTCTCTTCCCTCCTCACCCCCTGTGATCCTCCCCTCCCTCCTCTCTCCTCCTCCCGCCCCCACACTCCTTCCCCCACTCCCACTGTCTTACCCCTTCCCCCCCACTCCTATGGTTCTCTCTCTCACCCCAGCAGTCCTCCCCCTACTCCCATGGTCCTCCCATGGCTCCTGGGATCTCCCCGCCAGTCCTCCCCCTCACTCCTGCGGTCTGTCCCTTCCTCCCCACCCCACTCCCATGGTCCTTCCCCTCCCCCCAGCAGTCTGCCTTCCACTCCCGCAGTCCTACCTCCTCTCCTGTGGTCCTCCCATCTGCACCGCTGAGGCCGGCCCTTGAACACCCCCGCCATGCTCCGGGAGAAGGGCTCTGCAGGAGCCTTCACACATGAATTCGGTCTTTCTAGTCCAGTCAGCCTTTATTACTCTGCCTTTTCATTTGAGAGCTCCACTTTCCTTGCCGCAGCCTTTACCAGCTCCCGCTCCTCCCACCAGTCCTGTGTCATATGCTCCTCCTGGGCCCCCTGCATGGAGCAGCTCACTATCCAGGTGACCACCCCCATCTTCTTCCCTCGGGGGACTGTGATTCCTGCCGCAGTCTCCATCCTCTGGGGGGGTGCGGCTGGGAGTGGCCTGGGGTGGGCAAGGCCAGGGCACCCCCTGGAGGGACCTTGGCTGCTTCTGTCCACCTACCCGGCTGCCCATCCCCAGGCCTGGCCACTAGGGGAGAGGTGGACCCCCGGGGGGTGGAGGGCAGCGGGGCCAAGCTGTGGTGCACCCCGAGCAGGACGGCCTCTCCCTGCACTCTTCATGTTCTTTCCTCCAAGAAATAGAGGGTCTGGATGGAATTTACTCAGGGAATCCATGTTTTAGGTGGACTTCCACCAATACCCCAAAGATAGCCAGCCAGTCTCCCAAAATGAATGCGAAAACTCGTAAATTAGCGTGTTTCTCTGACTCAATCCATGTAGAATGCTGCGCAGTATTTTTCACGGGAAGGACGTGGCTCATTATAAATGGCTCATTATATTTTTATGACAGAACACTGCAACGTTTCTTACATCTTCCCCAAATCATTACAGACAGAGATAAAAAGCCAAGAACCTTGAAATGACCTTTCCTTTCGTCCCAGCTTTGTCCCGTCCTTTGCTCCTCCCGTCCCCACTCCACCCAGCTCTGGAGAAAACAGCCTCTTGCACGCCAATCTGGAAACCATTGGGTGGAAATGGGGAGCTGAACATTTTTTAGGAATGGCCTCACCTTGGCTTCCGATTCCACTGAGCATATTGCAGACTTCTCGCTCTATTATATATGTACGATGTTTGCCAAGAACAGCCCGAGGCAGAGGTGTCGAGCCTGCAACCCGCTGGTTCAGAAGGCAGCTGGAGCATGCCCCGCACCGCACGGCGCCCAGCTCTGCGCCCGGCTGGCCAGGCCCTGTGCGTCCCGCTGCCCTGCGTGGCCCTCAGGGATGCTACGGCCTCTAGTGTTTCCAGGACAATCGGAGCCTTGGAAGTCCAGACAGAGCTCTGGGAATTAAGATCTACTGATATTTGTAGGCAGCTAAACTTTCTTTTAAAACTACAGACTGGGTGAATGGCACTGAGGGGGGCACTTGGGATGAGCACTGGGTGTTATGCTATATGTTGGCAAATTGAACTCCAAAATAAATAAATAAATAAATAAATAAATAAAATAAAAGGTGGAAAAAAAAAAACCCTACAGGCCAGAGAGAGTTAATTATTTGACATAACTCGTTTCAGTAGCCTATGTGTCCCTTTTGGTTTTCTCGCTCATTGTGGGCCATTGTGGACTCCGCTTGCGTGCACCTGGCCCGGTTCCACAAACTTTTGTGGAGGGGAGAGCTGGGGACGCTGGACACCACTGAGCGGGGCAGCCAGGCCTGGGGCAGCGTGGCTCCAGCCCCGAAGTGGTGGCCGGCACTCAGGGGTTATTGCCACGTGAGAGGCTGTGTCCGTGAGTTCTGATTCTGGGAAGGATCTGAAATGCAAGTTCCGGTCACTTTCTGCTGTGGCTGGGCTGAATGAAGCTGGTGCTCGGCGAACCTGAGCTGAGAAAGACCTTTAGAGCCTTGGGGTCTGGCTGCTGCCCACCCCTGTGGGAACACCTGCCCTTGCGGGAGCAGCTGTTTCTGTGGGAGCACCTACTCCTGCGGGAGCACCTGCCTCTGCAGGAGCACCTATTCCTGTGGGAACGCCTGCCCCTACCCCTGTAGGAGCACCTGCCCTTGCAGAAGCACCTGCCCTGCAGGAGCACCTCTCAAGAAAAAGGACTAGACTTTAAGCCAGGGTCTCTCAGGTGGCATGGGCCTAATTCAGATACCCTCAACCCATATTTCTAACTAAGAACAAATCCGTTTTAAAGATGGTTGTTGCTTTTGTATTATTATTTGTCTCTGAACATGCTTCCCTCCTTCAAAAGCTTTTAAGCTCTCAGAGGCCAGCAGCTGTATCCCATGCAGGTCACTCATTTTCTCCTCACAATGCCCAAGCACAGAGCCCTGGGCAGTAAGTCTTTAATTAATGGGGAGGTCCTAGAGCAAAGTGGTGTCAAGACGGACCCTGCTGGGCTCTGGAGTCAAATTGCCTTAAAGAGAATAGTTCATGTGAAAAGCTTAGCACATTGACAGAGGAGCAACCAGTAAATGTTGGTTGTGATGTTAGTAATAATACGTGCTTCCTGAATGAGTTGGTTAGGCAGTTTTTAGCGTACAGGTGTTAGAGATAATTCCTAGCCCCTGCCTAGCCCCCCTATGTGACATCCTGCTCAGTGCATCTTGCCCTCCGACAGCTCAGGCCTTCCGTGCGACGAGTCAGAACGGTGTTTGGGCAACGGTGCTTGCTCCTGTCCTGGAAGACAGAGGTGGGCAGCTGTTGGATTTGCTCCTGACCCAGCCCCATGGCCTATGGTGACTTTAGTCAACCTGGGTTGTCCCTCAGGCATCAAAAGCTCTGAGAAGGTGGAGGTTAACTCATGCCTCATGTGGTTAAAGCCTCTCTAGGAAAGGATGGACTTGAGAATGTGCCACCATTTGCCTATGGCCATCTTTAGACTCCACACTTCCTTTCATTCTATGACATGGATGAGCTCTGTGCCACAGCGAACATGCCTTCTCAGGGACCCAATGGACATAGAATATATATATATATATATATATATATATATAATATATATATATTATAATAATATATATATATAAGGAAGAAAATCTTATAATTTCCTACTTCCTTGCATAAATAGTAGTGTTTATATATATATATATATACATATATATATATATATTTTTTTTTTTAATCGAAGTTTGATTTGCCAACATATAGTCTAACACCCAGTGCTCATCCCGTCAAGTGTCTTCCTCATAAATAGTTGTTTTTAAAGCCAAGTGAAAACCACAGGAAGGGAAAGAATCTGGTGAATTGTACCACATGTTTTAACAGAAAGATATAAAATATTCCTTATATTTGGTGGAAAGGTAAGTCTCTCTGCTTGCAGAAACAAGAAGGGCCCAGCACGTATGAGCAGGATGGTGCCAACTGGCCATGCTCAAAGTCTATCTAAATTGCTTTCCTTGTGCGATTTTCTTAGGTTTCTAGACACTAGTAAATTTCAGAGCTGGGTAGAGTCACTTGAGACAATTAAACCACAAGACGCCACAGCATCAAGTCACCCAAACAAGGGTTTTAGAAGAGGACCAAGTGAGCTGGAGAGCAATTGTCACAGGTTCGGATTCCTTCTCTTGAACTCTTCTAGAAAACATGGAGGAAAAAATAGTCATTTGGGTATTTCTCAAGCTGATGTGCTACCTCCCCCACCAAACCCCAGGTTCCGTGTGTTCGTCATGTGCCTACATGAGTAGGGGAGGGATTGCTAAAAATACGATGCTACTATTATGAACCAATTTAATAATTTTCAAAACATTATTTTATTTTACTTCTAATTATCTAACTGGAATGGTTGTGTTAAAGCTGGAAGGACCCCCCAACAATTTTCCCAGTCTATGTCCTTGTCAACTGTCTAGTTTATGAATATGCCCATTTTACTGATGTGACAGTCAAGGCCCCAACGATTAAGGAATATGCTAAACAATTGTAGCAAAAGGGAATGCATATTTGAGCTTTAGGGATTTTCATATATCTGAAAGTGTATATTGCTAATTCTTATGATCTAATGACATAGAGCTGCAGGAATGGGCAGCTTCTCCACTTTCATTTGTTACAGTACCTTATTTGCACTACTTGTTAGTATGTCATCAGAATATACATTCTTTGAATTCTCTGGTTTTATGTAGTTTTTTTCTTTGAAATAATTCCCTTTTCTTTTAACCCCCTAGGGGATTACAAAGAATTTTTATTTGGCTTAGCTGTATTCTATATTTTTTTAAATGTTTCAAAATTTTATTTAAATTCTAATTAGTTAACATACAGTGTAGTATTAGTTTCAATCCTTGAAATAATTCTTAAAGCACATCTACACTGAGAAATAACTTTTGTAGTCACATTTCAAATGTCTTAATATGAATCCCAAGTTAGAACTATCTAATGTGGACTAGTGTCTGGTTTTCAATGGTTTTTGTATAGAAATATCGGATTTTTTTTAAAAAAGATTTTGTTTATTTATTCATGAGAGACACACAGAGAGAGGCAGAGACATAGGCAGAGGAAGAAGCAGGCTCCCTATGGAGCAGGGAGCCCAATGTGGGACTGGATCCCAGGACCCCCAGGATCATGCCCTGAGCCAAAGGCAGACGCTCAACCACTGAGCCACCCAGGCATTCTGAAAACAGCAGATTTTTGTAAGAACACATTACGGGCAGAGGGAACAGCGTGAGCAAAAGATCAGAGACAGGGCGGTTGGTCAGCCTGGGATGATGAGATGGAAGCCACTGGGGTCTGTGAGGCAGGCAGAGGGGAGGCAGCAAGGATTTGAGAGCAGATAAAGGAGCACTTTGTTCTGTGTTTCAGGGAGGCTTAGCTGGCAGCACTAGGAGAAGTGGATGGAATATGGGGAGACTCACAGGGGGAACAGCTGGACAGAAATCACAAAGACCTGAGTGGGAGAGAGCAAGGCCTATGTCAAAGCAGTGGAAGTGGAGAACAAATGAGAAATGCCCTTAATATGAACTTTTGCCTCTTCTCTCCTCCCTCTCCTTCCAACTGGACATTCGGAGCTCAAGCTTAAATGTCAGGGAATGGAAGAGCTTGGGTCTTGTAACAGGCCATGGGCCAGTAGAAGAGGAGGTTGCCTGCACATGTTCCCTACACGTGCTGTTGAGCAGCGGTGGGACACATGGCTGTGAGGGCAGCCCGGCAGAGGTGTCCTGGAACCCAGTAACCTATCTCAGCATCTCTTTTCAACCAGGTCTCACTGTGGGCAGCAAGGAGATCCCTGGAGGTTGGAAGGCAGTAAGCGTGGGCCAAATGGGAGCTCTGTTGAGTCTGCTGATTGTTGTTTATTCCCTTTAAAGACAAAATCTCTGGGTTTAGCCAATCCAACAACCATTCTCAGTCTCCTCTCCTTAGATTTTCTTGACCACAGAACTGTGGAAAACAAAATGCTTGCCTTCCTGCCTCCCTCTTTCTAGAAGTGGCACAGGATGCTGCTTGGCCAGTGTGGTACAGACCAAAGAAGCGTGTACAGTGGCTTTTGGAAAACCTTGTGTTTCCTTGTAAGAGGCACGCGGGCACTGGCCCTTCCTGTCTGGCTGGCTGGGTTGAGTGCTGGAGCCATGATCCAACAGTGTAAAGATGGCAGAGATGGCATGTGCATTGGCAGTTGGGAGGAGGGATGGGATGACCATGCATCTTTGATGACAATACTAGCAGAGCCTCCCTCGGGTCTTGTCATCTTGGAGAAATGAAGCTCTATTGTTTCAGGCTCTGTTAGTAGTTTTTACTGTCACACATCCAGGTGTGTTCCTACATGCATTTTACCTTCCTTTCTTCTTCCTTGGGAGCTGAGCACTTCCTAACAGGTGTATGTCAGGCTCTGAGTATCTAGAATCAGATCAAATGTCTCTGTGGATGTGGGAATTCTATATAATATGCTGCAGTTGTCATGTTACCTTTGCTTTTATTTTCAGGTTTGGTAATGATCTGTTTTTTTAAAGATTTATTTATTTATTCTACAGAGAGAGAGAGAGAGAAAGAGAGAGAGAGCTGGGGGAGAGGCAGAGGGAGAAGGAGAGAGAGAATCCTCAAGCAGACTCCCTCTGAGATCATGACCTGAGCCGAGATCAAGAGCCGGCTGCTTAGTCGACTGAGTAACCGAGGTACCCCTTGGTAATGTAAACTTAACATCAGCAATTGCAGTGGTGATAATGTCCAAAGTGGCATCTATTGTAAAACTTTTATCTTTAAAAATTTAGCTTAAACATTTTTTCTTGATGTAAAAAAAATCTGCACAGGGATATTTATGACAGCTTTATTCATAATTGCCAAACACTGGAAGTAATCAAGATGTCCTTCAGTAGGTGAATGGATAAATAAACCAATACATCCAGACAATGGAATATTATTCAGCCACTAAAAAGGAATGAGCCATCAAGTCATGAAAAGACATGGAGGAAGCTTCAATGGTTGTTGTGTAGTGGAAGGAGGAGCCAGTCTGAAAGGACCACCTACTGTATGACATTAACTATGACATTCTGGAAAAGGCAAAACTATGCAGACGTACAAAGGTCAATTGTTGTCAGGGGTTGAAGGGGAACGATGAACATGTGGAGCATGGGGGCTTTTTAGGCAGTGAAACTACTCTGTATGATGCTGTAATGGTAGATACGTGAGATTTGGCAAAACCCGTACAATATAAAGGGTTGTGAATGGCCCCTAACGTAAAATGTGGACTTTGGTTCATAATAATGTGTCAGTATCAGTTCAGCAGCTGTAACATAGTGCCACATTCATGGGAAGATGCTACTAATAAAAGAGTATATGGGGCCCCTTTTTACTTTTGGCTTAATTTTTTGTAAACCTCAATCTGCTCTAGAAAATTAATATACTTTATTTAAAACTTTTTTTATTTGAGTATAGTTAACACACAATGTTATATTAGTTTTAGGTGTACCACAAAGATGTCCCTCATATATGGAATCAAAAAAGCAGTAAGTGTGTTAGAAATTAACATTTTATTATTGAATCTGGTAAGGGATAAGTAGGGAGTGCTATTAGCCAAAGAGTTTAAAAGCGTTTCTGGAAGAAGAGAGAGAAGAAAGACCCAAAGTCAGACTAAACCTAATATAGCAAAACCTATATGTAGACTTTATTGCATTTTAACTGATAAGTTTCAAGCCACACAGGGTTGGTAGTTCTACAACAATCCCCAAAGACTGATTCTTCATGTCCTAGGTCTCCCCAATCTGGTTCCTAATTTCCTCTAATGCTAGGTTTGAAAAGCAATGTGGGGGCGGGCGGGAGAGGCTGCTTGGTGTTTCAGGGGTGAGAGGGTGGAAAACTCACAACTTTTGGTTAGGAATGTACTGTAGCCACTTTAATTTTTATAAAATTAAAAAGTGCCTGAAGAGAGACACACACAAAAAAGTTTATTTAGCAAACGGAATGAAGCTAAGCAGGAAGAACAATGAGATATTCTGGAAGCCTGGCGGCTGGAAGCCTCACTGGTTGGAAGCCTGGTGGCTGGGACCCTGGTGGCTGGAGCCCTAATTGCTGGGATCCAGGTGGCTGGAGCCCTGGTGGCTGGGATCCTGGTGGCTGGAAGCCTCAGGGGACTTGAGGCCTCAGGCAAGGCAGAGCCAGGCAGCCAAGGCCCGTCTCCCAGTCCTTCCGCAGAGCAGGGAGTTCAAGGGTGTGGTTTCCTGCCTCTCCCAAATTTCTCAGGCTGTTGCTGAGGTTTCTCTATTTCTTTGAGAAGACAACAGTAAAAACCTAAGGGAAAAAATTTATTGCAATATTGAAGAAAAACCCCAACAGAGTAGGTAGTTTCAGGCCTGAGGTTGGGAGTGCACACAAACCCGGGAGCTGTGGACCTTCTGGTGAGTCCCCGAATACTATACAACATAAGTTCAAATCATCGGTGATTTTTCACAGTTCCCACCTCTAATTCTGGCAAAATCTTGTTATGGTTTTGTGAATCTGGTTTCATGAGGAGCTGTAGGATTACGGCCAGTGAGAGCCATAATTTAAAAGATTCAGAATCTTTTAAAGCAAAGTTGGGGAGACAGGATGTGCATAATTGACAAACTGACGAGAACAGTCCATGGCAGAGGCAGTGGCAGCTGTGCGGTAGGAGGCAAAGCATAGTGGCTAAGCGGAGGCCCTAGTGCCAGGATGCCTGGGAAAATGATTTCATTTCTCTGTACACTGTTTGATGAACATCAACTACTTTTTGTAAATCATTCCAACAAGCATGTGATAAAATACCAATTGAAGAGTGTTGACGAGCTAGCTCGAACCGTGCCTTGGGCTCTGTAGATTCTCAGTAAAAGCTTGTTGAGTGAACAAATGGGACAAGTATCCTTTATTAGGATAGAAGAAGGTTGTGACTTGCATCGAGAAGACAGGACTTGGCGTGGATTTGGAAGATATCCAGTTGTGGACAGGAGAACCGAAATTAAACTAGAAGAAACAGCAAGCAGAGGACACCGCTGATGGGCAGTGATTGACCTATAGAAGAACCTAACTATAAGGAAAATTGGAACTGGATTGAAAAGGACCTGGAATCTCAGGCTCAGGTGTACACATTGGCTCGTGTGGGTGAGGTTCAAGGAAGAATAGTCTAGCCTCTCTCGTGAGATCGATTGGAAGGGCAAGCACCTGTTGGTAGAGAACCAGAGATGCTGTGGCAAGTTAGCTGTGAGACACTGCAGGCTTAAACCAGGGCGGTCTGCCAGGAGCTCAGAGAATGTTCTGAAGAATGCATCTCTGGGGGGACAGAACCAAGTCTGAAAGAGATACTCTACCTAAGATGAAGTTTTGTGAAACTGGAGAAGGAAAAAGAATATAAAGGTATATACTCCTGTGGAAGACATAAAATACATTTGGAAGTGGAGTTAGCATACTGATATTTGTTACGTTGCCCGTGACGTGATCTGTCACTTTAAAGAGGTGGTGACTCTGGTATGATGTTTGGTCAGTTCAGGAGGTGGCTTTTCAGATCCTTCCCCACTGGGGGGACACCCCAACCAGGAAGAAAGACCTCTAGGGCCCTGGCCTGCCCCATAAATGGACTCTTAGAGCTGGAAAGGATGTACAGTGATACAACTATAAGAGCCAAAGGGGTCATTCCAATCTGTAAGAGAGGCATGTCCAAAGAGATCAATATCTTTCCAAAAAGGACACAGAGATTTTATTAAATTGGGGCAAGAGACCAGATAGCTGTCCAAACTTACACTTGAGTTTTGCATTATTTCATTAGATTTTCCCCATTGGTTTTGTTTACATGTAGTCCTGAAGCATCTGAAGATTTAATTAGATCAGGCTTTGAATCATCCTTTACTACAGATCACTCCTCCCCTGCCCCCATTTTTTTTTTTTTTTTTTTTTTTTTTTAGTGCTTTTGACTTCTAAGGTTTGGCTGAAGACTAACATAGTTTAAATTTGTCCTCATGATCCATAGGGAACCACTTCCAGGCTGGCTGCTTTCCTCCTCATGGGAAAGGCCCCTTTCTACCTCCCAGATGGACCTGTTCTTCCTAAGTATTGGGAAGTTCCCATTAATGTCCACTTGCAGAAAGAGCTCTATGTGTAACAAAGAATATTTTTTTTTAAAGATTTATTCATTTATTTGAGATAGTGTGTTCATGCAGGGGGAGGGGCAGAGGGAGGAATTTCAAGCAGACTCTCCCCCTTCGAAGCTGAGTGCAGAGCCTACCATTAGGCTCCATCCCACAACTCATGAGATCATGACATGAGCCAAAATCAAGAGTTAGATGCTCCACTGACTGAGCCACCCAGGCACCCCTGAACAAAAGAAGTTTTCAAGGGGAAAGAGCCACCTGTGGGGAAGGTCTTTATGAATTGGAGCTCTTGCCTGGGTGTTCTTTCTAGGGCACTTACAAACGCAAAACAGGTAGATTATGCTTCCAGCTGAAGATAGGGTTGAAAGGAGGAAACTCATCTCTCATTCTTTTGATAGAAATCATGAGGTAAAACCGACAGAAGTGCTCAGTGTGCAAATAGGAAACGTAAAAGCAACTTTGAACCATGCTGCTCTGAGCGAATTATGTAGAATTAAAAACTTATCCATATCAAGCCATATAAGCCTGTTAAAACACTTAGCAAAGATTGTACTGTTGTGTAAGGAGAAAGATTAACTACTCTAGCATTCTCTGGGTCCTCCTAATAGATCACAGAGGATATTCAATCTTATTTTTAATTTTGGAAATTTGAAATAGGTCAAAGAAAGAGGCCGTATTTTCAAGTCAGTCTAACTTTCCTTTTTAAGGAAGATGATATAACAGCAACAAGGAAATCCATCTTAACAAAGGAAAAATAAGAGACTGAACTAAATTGATGCAAAATAATTATTTTTTAAGAAGTGTCCTAGATGAGTATTTGAATTTTCCCTCATATTTTGGCTCACCTTATTATGATATAATTGCATAATATTCTATATTAAATAAAAATATTTTCTCACTTTTTCCCTGGGTCATTTTTATTTTCTATCAAAAACAAAAACATCCAGAATTATTTTAAGCTCAAAAGATAGCTACAAATAATGCAATTTTATGACATCTTACTTTCTCAGGATTCACATAGGGTCCCTTTGGTAAAAATCCTTTTCATCAATTTTCTTAAGGACTACTCATCATCTTTTGGTAATCAAATCATTTTGTTTGAAGAACCTGTCCCATCCACACCCTTGTTGGTTCTCTCTCCCTCTTCACCTGGTCTGACTGCCAGATCCCTATCTGTCAACAGGGCGTGAGGACAGGGCAGTCCTTCTATGTCACTCTTGCAGACTTCCATCTCTTGGAAGAGTTACATTTTTTATTTCATGATTGATTGGCCTTAAATTTTGTCCTGATGTGTCTACATTGGTAAAAGCAGCAAAGACTGACAAGCAAAGGTATTAATAAGATGTTCCCATTAAGTGGGAGTGGTTTACCTAGGGACTCAGATTCCTTAGATACTCAATTCCTTGGGGAAAATGTGTTTCATTTTTTTTGAAAGATTTTATTTGTTTATTCATGAGAGACACAAAAAGAGAGGCAGAGGCACAGGCAGAGGGAGAGGCAGGCTCCCTGCAGGGAGCCCAATGCGGAACTCGATCCCGGGACTGCAGGACTCAATCCCGGGACTCCGGGATCATGACCTGAGCCAAAGGCAGACATTCAACCACTGAGCCACCCAGGTGCCCCCTTGGAATGAATTTGAAAACAATAAATGTCAGTATTGTGATGTCAGCAGTAAATGAGTTCATATATGATATCAGAGGAGAGGTCAGCCCAAGCTCCTTTTCCTAGCTCAAAGGGGCCATAACCTATGAGTCCGAGGCAGTCCTTTTGCCGAGGGCAGGCAGGGGTGGGATGGAGGTTGGCCGGTGGACCCACACTAAGCCCAAGCCCAGGAGTTCTGTTTCTCTTCCATTTAATGATGTCTTTATACTTTCTTTCTGTCCTGGGTACTTACTTCTCTGTATAAATGTGTACGGGACGAGTGCCTATCAAATATTCCTTATCCAAGAGTCACCTGGGATCATTAAATGCGGGTTCTGATGTAGTGGATCTGGGTGGGGGAGGGCATTGGCGGTGCATTTCCAGAGATGGCTTTCCTGGTGAGGCAGACACCGGCCTACGGGTGGCACCTGCAGAGGCAGTGCTATAGGGTTCATCTCTTGTTGCTGCATTTGGGGTTCACCTGTCCACTGGGACTCCATCCAGTCCCCAGAGGAAGGCAGATAATGCAAGCACCCTCTGCTCACTTTGTGTGTGGGGGGTGGGAGGGAGTGTTAATGTGAAAAAATATAGCAGAGAACCCACCACCCAATTCACTCAGAATCTCTGCAGATGAGCCCCAGGCCTGGTGACCACAGTGTGTGGCCAGGCCTGAAGTTCTCAGATGTGAGCCTGCTTGAGAATCACCACAGCTGCCCCTCCCCTGAGTTTCCAGAGATCACCTCATTTTATTTTCACAATGGTACTTCAAGTCAGGTATTACTGTCCTCATTTTATATACAAAAGTCCTTGAAGCTTGGGGAAGTTCCTTGACCAGTATAAGGTCACAGAGCACAGAAGCTGGGGAACTGGGGAGCTGGGATGTGAACCCATATGGAGAGGACTCTTAGGCCAACAGAGCAGCAGTAAGAGGCATGTCCTACTCTCCAGAGCCAGGGAGAAGATGAGGTCTGACTTTTTCCTTCTAGAAGGACAGAGCTGCAGCTGGGCCTTCCCGACTGGTGGAGGCACCAGCAAGGACATTGAGGATGAAGCTTCTCCCAGATGTCCCCCAGTTACTCCTCTCAGGGTGATGAGGAGCCGGAGGATGGCAAGAGGAGGCAGCCTGGCCCTCACTCAAAGGAGAGTCATAGGCCGAGTCTGAATCCAGGCGGTAGTTTCCCAAGTCTGCACCAGCAGTGTCAGCATCACCTGGGAACATTAGGGATGTAAATTCTTGAGTTGCACCCCCAAAACTTCCCCCACTGGCAGATTTCAAGCTACCCATGGGATATCACCAACGCAGAGTTGGGAACAGATACACACAATTGGCTCTTTCAAGTGACAGCCAGTGGAGGGAGGGGGCCCAGCACGCTGCCACAGTTACTTCGGCCCTAACACAACATCTGTATGCCTAAAATTAAGTGTGTCGTGCAAAAGCGAGTGATGGAAACCACAGAGCCCATGGCAAAATGGGATTAGGGCCACCATGCCCTAAAACTTGATTGGTGACACATAATAAAAGGATAACAACCCAATAAAAATGGTAGTTTGCACATATTCACTGGTTAAGAAATGGCATAACCACTGCCATTACCAGGTCATTTTGAGAAGGTCACCTTGAAGACCTGGAGTTAGCTGTGGAGGGCATGTCCCCTGGGGCCACCACCCTGTCTATAGGAGGAAAAGAACGAGAGAGTGAGGCACCCAGAGAGACGGGACAGCAAATGGGACAAACTCGAACAGGGGAGGGGAGGGAACCTCCAGTGAGGGAGGGCCAGGAGGCTCTGGGCCATCCAGAGGAGGACTGGCATGAGGGTCATTTGCACCCCACAGAAAGCTGTGTCCCCTGATGTGGGTGGGTGTGGCTCACGGGCCAGGTGACATGAGTGAGTGTGCGATGGGTGGGTTCCGGCTGTGTTCACCTGGCTTTTCAGGGATGGAATCCCCTGGGGAACAGGTTAAAATTCACATCTGTTCACATTGCCCCCTGATATACAATCCTGTTGGAACAAATCCTCATTTTCAAAATAGACTTTAGAGCTGGACTGGCTGTATTTACACCACAGAAATTGGCAAACTCTATTATGAGTTGAGGTTTTTCCCTCCCTGCAGCACCCACACCTGCTGATTGCAAAGCATTTTATGTAGTGGTTGGTATATAGTAAGTGCCTAATCAATGGACAGAATTTTTTTAAAAGATTTTATTTATTTATTCATGATAGAGAGAGAGAGAGAGAGAGAGAGAGAGAGAGAGAGAGAGGCAGAGGGAGAAGCAGGCTCCATGCCAGGAGCCCAATGCAGGACTCGATCCCGGGACTCCAGGACGGCGCCCTGGGCCAAAGGCAGGCACTAAACTGCTGAGCCAACCAGGGATCCCCATCAATGGGCAAAATTAATAGCACTTTTCCCAAGTGGACATCAGGTGGGATTTGAATGGAATAAGCTGTAACTAAAAGTAGACGGGGCAAAGGCAGCTAAGCAGAAGCCCTGGAGCTACAGTGGCATAGCCAGCACAGGTGTGCACATGTGCTTGGGGCCTCAGGTAGACAGAGAGAGAGGAATAGTGACTTCTGGAACACATCTACCTCCCCCAGGCCTGTGGGTGCGAAGAGACGCTAGATGTGTCACAAGTTCTTAGCATCTTTTATAATTATTTTCAAACTAGAAACAAAACAGAATGACGAGAAGCTCCCAGTGAGACTTTAATTATTCTGCGAAGGTATTTTTTTCATCCTAAGTTGTCATTTTTAACTCTCCTGCCACCCCCCTAGTGCCTCCGTGGTTTACTACGGCATGTTTCTTGGCAAGTCCGAATGGGGTGTTTCATAAAGGAGGCAGCAGCAGACTTCTTGAGCAGGATTTGTAGGGGGAAAACCAAAATGTGCAGGTTTTCATGGTGTTTGCATCAAGCACGAGATGTAAAACTTACTCACAAGCCATGGTGCAAACAGCATGGTAAGATGAAGGCTGCTGAGTGGGGAAGGGAGCAAAGCCCCCCGGGAGAGGCCTCTGCCCGGAGAGTCTCAGGAAGGCCTCACTGATGATGCGGGATTTGCATCTGGCCCTGAGGAAGCAGAGAAATTGCAGGAGAAGGACGCGTGGACAGAGTCGCAGGTGGAAATGCCACATGCCCTCCATGCATGGAGCACTAAGGATCGGAATGGTTTGGTTTGGGAGACAGCTTATGAAGGGGCGTCTGCGTACCCCGTGCCAGACCATGCTTAGCAGCGGTGGGGATGGGGCGCTTTCTGTTGGTCTCAGACAGGCTCGCATCAATCCCCCTATTAGAGGCCCACTAGTAATGAGTTCTCAAAGCTCCCGTTTTGCTGAACACCACTCCAAGCGAGCATCCTCTCATTGAATCCCTACAACACCCCACGAAGCAGGCTACACTCCAAACCCCTTCCATATGAGGGCACTGAGTCAGGAGGAGTGTAACTTGTGTTTCGGATTTGAGGGCACAACCCAGGCTGCCTTTGAGGCTGGGCTCCTGACCTTCTCATCCCACTGCCTCTTCTTCAGTCCACATCAAGAAGTGCTGGGATGTGTCCGCCGGCTGGCCCGAAGCTTACGGTGGATCGTGTTTCCTGAAAAGACTCTAAGAAGATGAAACACTTTCAGTTCTGTGTTTTTTATTGAAAAGAAAAAGAAGAATAATGCTGTGTCGGAATGTGGGCAGAATTACTTCTATTTCCCTATTTCATCAAAGACCGAGGCTCCTGAACTGTGGATATCATGAGTTAGTACCCAGTAACTAATCTCAGCTGGCTTTGTGCAAGACGTTTTAAGAGACGGAGGCTGTGGGCTGAGGGCTGTGGGCTGAGAGGGTGGGGAGGGTAGGAGCTCTAGGGAGAGTCCCCCAGAGGCACAGGATAGACAAGGTCCCCAAGAAAGATGGTCAGACCCTAGAAAGGGGTGCTCCAAGGGGGCGTGTGCACAGTCTGCAGGTGAGCAAGCGAATACGGGTATTATACACCCAAACCCATCTGTGCTGAAGCGAGAAAGGGAGCGTAATCAGCATAGAGGCCAGGCCAAGAGCCTCGCAGACTCATCGCGATGGAAAACCGGGGCCTCACGTGAGCTTTCCAAGAGCAAATGGATTCGAGGCAGCACTGTTGTTTCCAGTTGGTTTCCCCTTCCAATATGAAATGGTTTGGGTTAATTTTTTCCCTGATTACGCTTTATACTTGGCCTAGTTGTTGGCAAGGAGCAGCCACTACGTCTGTGTGCTCCCTTGATTAGTTTCCACCGCATGTGTTTTAACACAGTCTTCCGTTTTCCACATTTATTCAGGCCAACCCTGTGTGCAAAGGCTCAATCTAATAAAAATTGAGTCCAGGTACTGCAAACTGGAAATGTACTAAGGACCCTATAACATATTGCTGGAAGAATCTTTACTCTGAGTGTGAAGGAGACCCCTAGTACATGTTCTTGAATAATAGAGCCAACTAGCGCTCATGTGCCTGGCTTTGGGATGCCCTGACAGAAAGGCCTAGATGTTGTCAATGTCTAAACTTTACCGATTGCCACCGCTGAGCCCTGAGAATCCTAGGACTTCCTCAATCACAAGGCCCAAGAACTCAGGGTGGATGGTGATTGGAGGCATCAAAATGTTCAGCAGCAAAGACTGCCCCCATTGCTGGAGCTGCTGCTGTGTGATTCCCCATGGGGCCTTCTGGCCCAGGAAAAGATGAGGATTTCAGGGGGCTCCTGTGAGTGGTAAATAGGATTCTGGAGTTAGGCGGCCAAGGGCGACACATCTAGTCCTACAGGCTACGTGTCACGTAAGTGTAGGCAAGTGACTTAACCTCAGGACGGTTTTCCTCACCTTCAGCTTCTGAAGGTCATTATGAGGACAAAGTAATACATTCAATATTTCCAGCATTGTCTAATACCCAGGGTAGATACTGTTTACAGGAATAAAAATACCAGAAGAAACCAAATAATACAAGTTAAAACAACTCACCTGTTTCATTTCTTCCTTTTAAAAATTGTATATGAAATTTACAAGATGCATTTACACAAATATTTTCACCAATGCAGATATGTGAGATCTCATAAAGCTGTTTCTCTTTTTAAAAGATTTTTAAAAATTTTTTAATAATAAATTTATTTTTTATTGGTGTTCAATTTACCAACATACAGAATAACACCCAGTGCTCATCCCGTCAAGTGCCCCCCTCAGTGCCCGTCACCCATTCACCCCCACCCCCTGCCCTCCTCCCCTTCCACCACCCCTAGTTCGTTTCCCAGAGTTAGGAGTCTTTATGTTCTGTCTCCCTTTCTGATATTTCCTACCCATTTCTTCTCCCTTCCCTTCTATTCCCTTTCACTATTATTTATATTCCCCAAATGAATGAGACCATATAATGTTTGTCCTTCTCCGATTGACTTACTTCACTCAGCATAATACCCTCCAGTTCCATCCACGTCGAAGCAAATGGTGGGTTTCTTGATCTATGGATGTAAATATATATACATATGCCTATGCAGGTATCTTTCACTATAAGGAAATCTCATTATCTGAACTTGCTACCTGAACTCAAGAACAAGTGGAAAGAAGAGAAGGGGACATTTGTACATAGCACATGTGGCTTCTGTGTTATTGTTTGCTTTACAAAATAAGGAAATTAGACATATTTTCTACATCTTGGTTCAATCAGAGGTGCTTCCTAGAAATCTCACAAAATCAACTCGTCTATTTTAACTAATTCTTCACATTGGCTGCCTAACATCCTGTGTTGTAGATGTACCGTATCATTCTCCCATCAAAGGGCATTTACTTCATTTCCAGTTTTCTGAGGCTACAAACAATGCTGCGATATTCTTTTTCTTAAAAAAATTATTTATTTATTCATGAGAGACACAGAGAGAAAGGCAGAGACACAGGCAGAGGGAGAAGCAGGCTCCATGCAGGGAGCCTGATGCGGGACTTGATCCCAGGACTCCAGGATCACGCCTTGAGCTGAAGCCAGGTGCTCAACCGCTGAGCCACCCAGGGATCCCCCCATAAATATTCTTATACATACATCCAATGTACCGAAGACTTGACTTCTCTAAATAAAATTTCATTTGCAATCTCTAAACACAATTTCTGTTTTCATTTCCTTCAATCCATCTTACACACACACACACGCACTCACGCACGCACACACACCACACCAGGTAACCTGGTTATTTATAGCAAGTGTTTTGTTGTTGTTTTTGCTGTAATAGCCTGAATACTTCTGGACTTATTTATATCTATGTCTCAAGTAAGTTCTTGACAAGGGTTTCAGGGACCCCTTTTAGACTCCTAGGTGGGTTCTCTGGGGACCTGAAATTGTCCAATGAGCACTAAGGACCAGTGTGCCCTCACTTCAAACTTTTACAAACTTAGTAACATTTTAGCCAAAAGTTGGCTTTATGGTATGTATTCAAAAACATACTGCATTTCAATAAAGTAGGTAAGCTATACACAGAATAGCCATTTAAATGAAAACTTCGAAAGATATGAGCTGGTGTCCTCTTTATTTGAGTGGGAGACTTAATCATATTTATATAATTTATTCAGGGATGCCCATAACGGTCAATGAATGCTGTGCTACAGTTTTATGAAAGAGTGGTAGCTTTTTTTAAACTTAAATTTGCATTTGGATTTTTGTTATTTTTTAAAGTTATTATTTATTTATTTGAGAGAGTGTGTACAAGTGGTGGGGCAGGGAGCAGAGGGAGAGGGAGAAGTAGATTCCCCGCTGAGGAGGGAGCCCGACATGGGTCTCAACCCCAAGACCCTGAGATCATGACCTGAGCTGACGGCAGACGCTTCACCGACTGAGTCACCCAGGCACCCCCAGCTGTTTTTAAATTGAAGTATAGTTGACAGTAATGTTATATTAGGTTCAGGTGTACAACATGGTGATTGGGCAAGTTTATATGTTATGCTACCTGGTACAAAGGTATAGCTACCTGTCACCCCACAATGCTCTTACAATACTGTCGCCTGCTTTCCTACATTGTGCCTTTGATCCCCGTGACTTAGTCACTCCACAATTGGAACCCTTTATCTGCCTCTCCCCTTCACCCATTTTGCCCACCCTCCCACCTCTTCTCCCTGGCAACCACCTCTTTGTTTTCTGTATTTATGGGTCTGTTTCTGCTTTCTGTTTGTTTTTCATTTGCAGGTTTTTGTTTTTTTTTTTTTAGATTCCACCTATAAGTGAAATCAAATGGTATTTGTCTTTCTCTGACTTATTTCACTTAGCGTAGTGCTCTCCAGGTCCGTCCATGAGGTGCAAGACGTCATTCTTTTTTACAGCCATGTAATATTCCATTGTGTGTATAGCACATCTTTATCCCTGCACCTGCCAGTGGACGCTTAGATTGCTTCTATATCTTGGCTGTTGTAAACAATGCTGCAATAAACATAGGTAAATAAATATTTACCTTTTTTGAGTTAGTGTTTTCATTTTCTTTGGGTAAATGCCTAGTACTGAAATTGCTGGATCATAGGATAGCTCTATTTTTAATTTTTTGAGGAGCCTCCATACTGTCTTTCACAGTGGCTGCACCAGTTTGCATTCCCACCAACAACGCATGAGGGTTTCCTCTTCTCCACACCCTTACCAACACTTGTTATTTTTTATCTTTTTTATTTTACCCATCTTGACAGGGGTAAGGTGGTATCTTTTTGTGGTTTTGATTTGTATTTCCTGGTTATCAGTGATGTTGAGCATCTTTGCATTAGTCCGTTGGCCATCTGTATATTTTCTTTGGAAAACATTCAGGTCCTCTGCCCATTTTAGATTTTTGGTTTTGATCTTGGTTTCAGTGTTGAGTTGTATAAGTTCTTTATATACTTTGGATATTGACTCCTTATTTAATATACCACTTGGAAATACCTTCTCCCATTCAGTAGATCACCTTTGCGTTTTGTTGATGGTTTCCTTCACTGTGCAAAGGCTTTTTATTTTGGTATCATCCCAATAGTTTATTTTTGCTTTTATTTCCTTTGCCTTAGGAGACATATCTGGAAAAATGTTGCTACAGCCAATGTCAAAGAAATTACTGCCTATGTTTTCTTCTGGGAGTTTTATGGTTTCAAGTCTCACATTTAGGTCTTTAATCCATTTTGAGTTTATTTTTGTGTATGGTGTAAGAAAAAACAGTGTTAGCTTTTGATGGCACAGCTGTTCTGTTCATGTCATCAAGTTGTTCTGATTTTGAGCTTGGTTTCATCTGGGTGTTTTACTTTGAGTTACTGATGTGTTCACAGTTGTGGTTCGAGAGAGCCAAAGCTCATTGCTCAGTTGACAAGGGTTCTTGACTGGTTGGGGGTAGGGGTGGGTAGAATGTAATATATTGAGACTTTTGATATTTCTGGTCCAGTTTTTGACTTCTGAAGTCTTTGCGGAGAGAAAAGAAGAGAGAGAGAGACTAATACATGACCTTTCTCTGGTGTGGGATCTGTGCAGCTGTCTGGATTTTTAACAGACACCCCATTTTGTGGGGTGAGATTAGGCAGCATTATTTTGTACATCCAAAGCTGGTTTGTAGGGTTCTGAATTTAGGCTTTGACAGGTAAAAATGTCTGAAATTAGCAAGACTGTTTTGATTAGCTTTTATTAAAAGGCCAGTTTGGCTTAGAGCAAGTAAATTCTTAATTATATCCTGTTTATAGAACTTGAGTAATGTTTTTTTTTTTTTTTAATTGTGATTTGCTGCTCTTGACAACAGGCTTTGTGGAACTGACAGTGGCTCATTCTCAGCCTGTTTTTATCTGTTTGCCAAAACAACTGTTTGCTATTCTCTCATTGGATGGTTAACTATTGGGTCTTCATTCATTCAACAAATATTTATTGAGTCCTACTATGTGCCAAGCACTGGAGCGCCTGTAATGATGTCTAGACATGTACTGGGCCCACTCTTCTAATAAACATTTCTTTCATAAGTTGTGGGAAAATGTTGTTCAGAGACATTAAAAAAAAAAAAAAGAAAGGATCTATTAAGGGCATTTAAAAAAATATGTCAGCTTATTTTGGGTGCAATATGGTAACACGTTCCAATGCAGAGTTGTTTTAAGAGAATGTGAAAATCTCATCATTGGAATGGCTTAGGAGAAAAGTTACTTAGTGAATTAATAGAAGCGAGGTCGAAGAGGAAAAGAGACAGTTAATAAAATATGTTAGCTGATGCCTTCTTATCTTGTACTGTGGCAAAAAAAAAAAAGACAAGTAAAAGTCTTATCAGTTCTCAAGAGGGCACCTCCTGGACCCTCTGTACTGAGGGTTAAAGAAGTGGTGGGTGGCTTGGGGGGGTGGACCTCAGGGATGCTGCACAGGGGCACCCATGGGGGCCAAGGAAATCACAGTCACCCCTTAGGTGGATAGGACTTTGGTCCAGCGTAAGTAAGGAGTCCTCTGAAATTTGTACAAGCTGTCCTCTGAAAATGCGATCTGTGTTCACCCCTGATTAAAAAAAACCAGCTCTGCGATCACAGCCAGGATCTTGCTCCCCTCAACCCACTCTAGGCAGAAGAGGTCTGGAGAAACCAACCTTGGAAGAGTAGGACTGAGTAGCACTGCTGGGTTGAAAGGGAGGATCCTGGGACATATCAAGCCCCCTCCCACCATCCTTGCTCATCCATCTCTACCCCTTCTTTT
This sequence comes from Vulpes vulpes, assembly GCF_048418805.1. Lineage (NCBI taxonomy): Eukaryota > Metazoa > Chordata > Mammalia > Carnivora > Canidae > Vulpes > Vulpes vulpes. Next base: position 67,737,367 of record NC_132780.1, read on the forward strand.
CCTCAGTTTGCCAACATGATCAAATCTCACTCCCACAGCAGAACTAGAGAACTGTTCTCTTGCATTGTCCCTCTCCTTTCATGTCCAGATCTCCTCATCCCCGATCATTTGCGTTCACTCCTCAACCTACATCCTGTGTGTCCACACTGTGGACCAGGGATGCAGATCATCTAGCAGATGCCCCAGGTGTTGATCCTTGTGACCATCTCTTTTTCCTCCTCCCTTCTCAGAAATACTTCTTGGATCGCTTGACCTCACTCTCTCTTGTTCTCTTTCTGTGCATTCATTAACTCCCTCTACTCTGCCTGTCTATTAAATGAAAGTGATGTTCAGGGCCCTTTGTATCTGTTACCTCTTACCCTATGTTCTCTCCATGGCTCACATCCATTCCTGGATGTACTTTGTTTAATCTCCATTGGTGTATCCCCAGCTCAAACCCACGAGTTCCATCTGACATGCCAAGGGCTCATTCCTCTAGAATTGCTCAAAACCAAATGCTTGATCCTTCCTCCTCTCCGCACTCACCCCCTAACCAATCCATCCATTTTTTTTCTTCTTGTATTAAAAGTATTACCATCCTCCGACATTTATAAGCTGAAAATCTGGAAGCCTTCCTGATTTCTTGCTCTCACCCATTACCTATGTTCAAATAACCCCGCACCCACCATTTTTCTGCCATAGGAGTATCTCTCAAACACCCCCTGCCCCCCATTCCCAACATCCTTGCCTCCATTTAGATCAGACTCATCTTCTGCTTGGGCATCTTGCCAATCTCCTACAGGCCCGTCGCCTCTCTACTGCCAAGAGTTCCGAATTCACATTCAATCCCTGGCTTTCTCCTGGTTCAACCTGTCAGTGGCTGTGCATTGACTACAAGGCTGCACATCAAAACAATGCCTTTTGTCATCTACCCCACCTGCTTTCCAGCAGCCTCCTCCCCATCTCTCACATGCACACATACCCTCAGTGCACTGATGTCTCTGGACCTTTGCACACACTTTTTCTTCCTTTGGAACCACTTCCCCTCATCCTTCCCCCCTTCCCTTGTCTACTTGCAGTCTTCTCATTCTTCAAAGAAGCAACCCAGACATGGCCTGACTTGCACAGCCTTCCCCAGGCCTCTCTTGCTGGAGCTCCTTTCCCCAGGCCCTCTGCATAGTTCTGTGCTTGAGGATGTACGAGTCTGCATTCGCCACTAGATGGTGAGCTTCCTCAGGGAAGAAATGGCATCTTATCTATCGCTGCAGCTTCATGGGAGCAGTTCCTGACACAGGAATCTCCCTGAGTTTCAAACTTGTCCCCTTCTTAAACCTTGGGGAAGTCACTTGGATACATGTTTCCCACTTTATTTATTTTTTAAAAAATTTTGTATTTGTTCAAGAGAGAATGAGAGCCTGAGCAAAGGCAGAGGGAGAAGCAGACTCCTCGCTGAGCAGGGATCCCAACAAAGGACTCGATCCCAGGACCCTGAGATCATGACCTGAGCCAAAGGCAGACACTTAAATATTTCCCACTTCAACATAATGGAGAGAATACTGCCTTCCGTCTACCTCATGGGATGTGTGACTCTAAAATGTGACCATGTATGTGAAAATGTTCCTCAAACTGAAGTTTATATACAAAAACAAGGTATTATTATTTATTGTTGTTGCTATTTTGTCCTACTTATGGGTTTTGGACCTCACACCTCATTGTGAAGCAGTAGTGTGTCATTGTGGAGAATGAAGGGTAGAGTGAGAGCCCCCCCCATGGCAGTCCTGCGCTCCCAAGAGCTGGCTGAGCAGCCGGGAAAGCAGGATTCCTGTACGGTCTGTCTTCTGTGCTTCTAGAGAAGCGTTATGTTTCAGTGGCCACTGGTTTATGGCCATTCAGAGAGACAGGCAGTAAAGCAAGATGTAATCATAATAAATGCAGAATTAATTAGAAAAGCGAGGCAAAGAAAAAAAAATAAAGATTATGGAGAAAGATGCACCCTGAGTCATTTTTGGGTCCCTAGTGGTGAAAAATAGATGGTGTAGACAAGTTGAGGGAATGAAGCCACAATTCCAGGCAAAAGTATCACATTCCAACTCCAAGCAGTGGATGTTCGGGTTTCACCATTTGGCTGAAGCTCAAGACCCCGGAACAATGAGGTGACAAGAATTATTCAGAGAAGGCAATTGATATTTCAGCATGAGAAATTGCCAGGTGGAGCTTTGCCTGCGCCCCAGGGTTCATGATCGTAGCGCCCTCTTGCTGGGCTCTGCATGCCCTGTGTTTCCTGCTAAGCCGCCGTCCTGCTTCGGAGTTCCTGCCCACAGCACTGGGAATATAAGCTGGGGTTTCACCCTGCGTGCTTAGTCTAGAATGTCACATGGAGTTTTTGAATGTTTGTTGCATATACATTTTTCCTATATACATGTTAGCCTAAAAGTGTACTGAAAAATCTGTACACTCCGTCAAGTCTGGGCTACAAGAACAAAGAGGCGTTCTGTTGACACTTCTTTAACCATGGAGATCTTCCTCGGGTGCACGTCTTCATATTTTTAAATGGAGTGCCAGTCTCTGCCTCCCACGTGAGTTTGCATAAATGTACATAATAAATGGACAGTGATGCTTTATTTTTTAATATATTCTTCCCTTGGCAGTCGACACATACCTATTTTCGGGAATTAATAGCAAAGATCTATTTATGCTAAGTCCTTTATCCCTACCAATGCTGACAGGAGAAAAACCAGGATTCCCCAGTAATATCCGAATTCATTAAACAGTGGCTCGGGGCTATTTGCTGGGTACCATGTAAGGTGCTTAAAAAGCTACATAGGATTTAGTTTCTTTCTTTCTTTCTTTCTTTCTTTCTTTCTTTCTTTCTTTCTTTCCTTTTTTTTTTGTTTCTTTCTTAAAGGAACCCACCGTCTAGTATGAAGGAGACACTAAGTGTGTAGTTACAATGCAACACAAGAAAGATTTTCGTAAGTGTGTGTTGGGATACAGGAGCAGAGAGGAGGAAGCAACCTACTTTCCATGAGGAAATCGTGAATGGCTCAGAGAAGAGGCAACATCTCAAATGAGTGTCAAGGGGTCGGTAGGGAAGAAAAGAGATTTTAGGTATAGAGAGAGCGTGCAAAGCCCGTAGCTGGAGGTGTGAAACAGCGGCCTGTCGAGCAGCAGGCAGGTTCCACTCAGCTGTAATAAAGAGGAAGTTTCTGGGGGAGGCAGGAATGAAACTGGCTTCCTGTGTGTTCCATACAAGCCCTGTTGTCTCTCACATGGCACGTGTAACACAGTTTTGTAACTGCCTGTTTGCTTATCTGATTCGCCCACCATGCCCTTCAAAAGACGCAGCTCAGTGCCTGGCACAAAGTAGGTGTTCAACAGATACCTGTTACGTGGGGTCACATTACCAAGGGCTGCAGACCACAGGCATGTCTCTGAGTCTGGACTTGCCCCACTTGTTACCGGCCAGGGGACACTATTCATGAGCTTTTCGGGAGGGATGTGACATGATCAGACTTCTGTTTGCAAATCCTCTTCCTGCTGACTGGGTGCGTATTGCCTACGGTAACGGGTGTGCTTGTCTTAGTATCAGTATGGACTCAGCCCCCCTCCTTGTATGTGTTCCGACAGTGATTACAGAACATTTACCGTACAGCAGACACTTTTCTTGATTAGTAAGACAGAAGGTCGGCTTTTGTAAGAACGGGGAGCCTGGCCAGCGGGTGGAAATAAGGGACCGATAATGAACCAGTGAAACAAGTAAATAAGAAAGATCATTTCAGGTAGCGAGGACTATTACAAAAAACATAATAGAAGGTAAGGTGAGGGGTTGTTACATGGGCTTCTGAGAGGAGGTGACAGGTGTTTCTCTGCGACCTGAATGATAAGAGGGAATTAGGTTTATGGGTGACTCGGTTAGAGCACACCAGGCCGACTTTGGCAGAGACCCTACACTGTCCAACAAACTCCAGTTGGATGCACAATCCAGTCTTCCAGGACGCAAAGCCAGGCATTTCCCAGTCTCCCTATGGGGGCGGGGCCGGCTGGTGACTGGGTGCTGGCCTATGGAAGGGGAGCTGCTTCTGGGTCCCACCCGGGAAGCTGTCCACCGTGGCCCCACTATGCTCTTTTGTCCCCTGCTGGGGCTGCAGAGACTCTCGGGCATGACACCCACGGAGTTGGGGTGTTGGGTCCCTGAATGGCGACATAGAACAGTGTGTTTTTCCCTCTGTGTAATCAGGGAAATGACTCTTGGTTGGCCATATTTGGCTCATGAGATATTTTCTCTCCTTCCAATCTGGAAATATTCATTCTTAAATGTGTTAGATCAGACTTTCCTGGGAGCAAGGCCACTAGGATGGCGCTGGGACCTGAAGTTACAGATATTTATCCAAAGCTGGTAGTAATGGATCCTGCCAAACAAGGATATTTTGATTCTGTGATTTTCTAAGAGCACACTCAGGCACATGCCCACGTCCCTGCTCCCAGGAGGGCTGCTACACTGGACGGTGTCAGAGTCGCCCCGGCGCCAGGAGCAGCATGCCTAGACACGAGGTGTCGGAATGTTTCTGGCCGCACTTTAAAGAAACGTCTGCGTAATTCCATGGGGGAAAACGTGGAACTTATCCAGAATGCCAGGGCAAGAAAAAAATAATCTTCCTCGGATCAGTATCCACTCTGCCCTTCCCAGAAACAAAAAAATGTGAGAGGGAGAAGGCGTGCGTTTTATCCTGAATACTTCTCAGTTTCCAGATCCTTCCAGTGCCATCAGCAAACCTAATCAATAGGGGTGGAAGCTGCTTAGTGCTTTAAGAACGCTCGTTTCCAATCTTTTTTTTTTTTTTTTTTTTGTACACCAAGTGCCTTACAAATAGTTCTTGAATACATAAGTGGAGGAAAGCTGTGGGTGGAAATGATTTCTTGGTCACTGACCAGCGTGTGCATGGATTTGATGCACGGGAGTTACTGTCATCTTCCCAACGGCCTCCCATGAGGGATGGATCATTTCCCTGCTAGAAGAAGAACCAGAGACTCAAAGAGGCCGTTCACTTGATGAAGGACACACACCTTCGGAGGAAGAGTTCAGGTTGGAAACCAGACGGACCTGCTCCGCTCCTGAATTCTTCGGTGATGCCAACAGGACTGGGCCAGCAGCTCCTCACCCAGAAGCTCCCCATCTGCTCCTCCTCTGTTCCCCAAATACATTTCTGGACACTCAGTGCCTAGTGTCTGAGTAGTTGTTCGTTGAGGGAAAAGCGCATGCCCCTTGGGGGACCCAGGGCCTACCTTAGTTCCCAACACTTAGGAGAAGGTGCCCCACAAGTGTCTGTTGAGAGTGAATTTGAGAGAGCCAGTGATGGCCGGAATCCCCCTGACCAACACCACGGGGTGCTGGCACTGCCAGCTCTCAAACACGAAGACCTGCTTGCACTCTTTCCCTGCAGAGTGAGTGCTGGGCAAGAGATCCCCCTGTTCCCTCTTGAACCCTCCTGAAAACACCTCCATTCTTTCATTCTAGCAGGATGACCAGGTTTCGGGGGCACCTGTAAGTCACAAGGGAGTGGGAGCTATTTACTGCTCTGTGCTCGGCCAGTTAGATGGCGGGTGTCCAAGCACTTGCTAGCCTGACGGCTCACTCAGACTCTGCATAGTGGCTTCCAGAAGGTTCTGTGGAAACCCTGTATAACCTAGTCTTCTCTAGGGCTCTGTTAAATTCCTTGAGGCCTATTAAGTCTAATCCTCCAATAGATCTGTACATAGTTCAAGTAAGAATGAAGCTCATAGACTCCTAACTCTGGGAAAAGAACAAGGGGTGGTGGAAAGGGAGGTGGGCGGGGGGTGGGGGTGCCTGGGTGACGTGCACTGAGGGGGGCACTTGATGGGATGAGCACTGGGTGTTATGCTATATGTTGGCAAATTGAACTCCAATTAAAAAATAAATAAATAAATTTTAAAAAAGGAAAAAAAAGAATGAAGCTCATGCAGAGTATCTTTGAGGTCTCATTTCTGACTTACAGAAGACCTCTATTCAAGTGTCTGTAAGAATGCACACCTGTGCCTTGGGCTTCGTCTTGTGTACCTATGTCTGAGCATGATGTGGCTAGAGCCTCAATGTACTAATTTTGCGTACATGATACGTATTACATATATATAGTTATATAAAAATAGTAACCATATTTTTAAATGCTACATACAAATTATATATTATTGTATAAATACAATAATATATATATGAGTGCATATTTTGCACATAATAAAATATAATTAATATAATTAATAAATATAAATTGTCCTCCTTAATAATATGAATGAAAGAAAAATGAGAAAATACAGACACAAATAGGAGAAAATACAAGGTCTCCTGGTTTCTACCCACAGGCCAGTATATTGAATACCTTTGCATATGTTCTTCAAACCTCTTGCATCTAGTCATTTAAACATTTGTATCTTTTCAAAAATAATGTTTTACTGTAATTTCAAAATACTTTTATACTGTAATTTTAATACATAAACGTCAATAACTTATTTAACCCATCTTCTATTGTAGACTTTTAGCTATTTCTAAGAGTAGGGTGACAAAAATTCTTATGGCTGAATCTTTAATGGCATCTTCAAGGATGTTCTTATGCTGAATTCCTGGTCACGTAACTGCTGGCCCATACTGTTTGGAGGAGCTTAGTAAACCTCTAATAAATTTGTTCGGCAGCTAGTGGTTGAACAAAAATCCGACAACCTTTCTCCCACCCTGGCCAAGCTATTTTATGCAACTACAACATCTGTAGAAATGCAACAGATTTCTGTTAGACAATTAAATCCTCTTTGATGTTAGGTAGAAGATCTTAATTAGAAAACAGAGTTATTCTCGGTAGCTCTGATGTTGAAAGATCTTTGCAATGACCAATGAAGTCATTTGAGGACAAGGAGAGCGGAGTCTGTATGACATGCCGTGGATATTTAGCACTGGGTGGGATTATGTGGAAAGTCTGATTCTTCTCGGGTTGGATGCTGTGCTCTAATTGCCAGGGGCTGGGAGCCCGGCTTGCTTTTCTCTTTCCTGTCTCTGGTGCAGGGACCTGCAGGGAGAGTGTGAACATAGGGTGTGTCCAGACTCACGGCCAGGATTTCCAAATTAACTGCAAACTCTTGAGTTTTTTAAAGGTCAGACTTTTTTGTGTGACTTTTCCATTTAATATAGAACTTTTGCATTTAAGAACTATTTGGATGTTGACACAAATACTATGGAAGGAGTCAAAATGGGATGGCTTTCTCAACACTCAATGACACATGCACACTTAGTTCCAGATTAATATAGCTACAGGGTGTCTTTTGCAAGATAAGAAGGGATGGGTTTAGCTCCAAGCAAGAAGTGTGTGCCTTCTTAGCCTAACTGGCTCTTCACACAACCTCCAGTCCTGCCTTGGATTGAGGTCCAGGATCACACGTCAGTGACGTGTGGCTGGTTCCTTCCTCACTTCGCTCTGCAGGGAAGTCCTGCAGGTGGACATCAGGGGCAGAGGCACCAGGAGGTTGGCATTAGTAGAATCCCACCTTGCTCACCTGCACTCATCTGTGTGTGTGCACAAGTGCCATTCACTCACACACGCAGAATTGTTTGGCCCCTGTGATAATCAGCATACAGAACAGCTGTGTCACAAAGACTCCCTTCTGGCCCAGCGCCCACCTTCTGGCTCATCGCCGTCTGATGACTACTGACTGCTCTCCATCTCTACAGGTTTGTCATTTCGCTAACATTCTGGGAATGGGGTCTTCTAGCATGCAGCCTTTGGAATTGGCTCTTTGGGCACAGTTCCCTGGAGCGTCACCCACATTGTGAGTTTGCTGCTGAGGAGCAGTCCGCAGTGTGGACGTGCCACAGTTGACCCTTCACCTACGAGAGGACAGCTGAGCCCCTGCTAGTGTTTTTATGACCGCAGATAAAGCCGCTGTGGCCGTAGGTGGGCAGGTGCTGGTGTGAACCTAAGTCTCCGCCTCCCCGGAGTAGATGCCCAGGAGTGCGATGCTGGGGTCACAGGGTAAGTGAATGTTTAGTTCTGGAAGGAGCAGGGAAACTTTTCTAGGGGGGCTGTGCCATTTCACATCCTCACCAGCAATGTGAGAATGATGCAGCCTCTTGGCATTCCTGCCGCACTTGGTGTTGGCACTGGTTTTGGGTGGTAACCAGCTGATGGGTGGTGAGGACTCACCGTGACTCGTGTCTGCATTGCCCTAATGCTGAATAATATCCACCATCTTTTCGTGGGCTTATTTGCCATCTGTGTCTCCTCTTGAATGAAATGTCTGCTCCTATCTTTGTCCATTTTCTAATTTGATCATTTTTTTCTTTTTCTTTTTTAATCTATTCATGAGAGACACATAGAGAGAGGCAGAGACACAGGCAGAGGAGAAGCAGACTTGCTGTGGGGAGCCAGATGCAGGACTTAATCCCAGGACCCTGGGATCACGAACTGAGCCAAAAGCAGACGTTCAACCACTGAGCCACCCAGGTGTCCCAGTCGTCTTCCTTCTTGCTCTATTTCAACACCCTGGACACTGACCAGCCCACCCAGGCTCCCTCTCTAACACTCAGCACTTTCTTCACACGGCCCCAGGACTCCACACTCTGCTGGATTTTCTCCCAAACTCACTGGTCTTCTCAGGCTCCTGACTGCTCCTTCTCTATCCCAGACCTCCTAATGTGGAAATGTCCCAAGACTCACTCCTCTGTCTTCTTGTCAACCTGTACTTACTTCCTTGAATGATTTTACCCAAACTCTTGGCATTAAATGATTATCTACACAGTAACAATTGCCAGATTTATATCTCTTGTCCAGACTTCTGTCCTGACCTCCACACTTCTATATATGCTTGGCATCTGGGTTCTCTGCTCTCCTTCTGGGTATCTAGTATATACTTCAAGTTCCTATATCTAAATCTCAGTCCTTGACCCATTCCTGCCCCAAACTTTCTTTGCTTCAGTCTTCGTTATCTCAGCTGATGGCAATTCAGCTCTCTTTGTTGCTCAGACCAAAAATCTTGTAATAATCTTCAACTCCTTTCTTTCTTTCACATCCCATGTCTGATCCACTGAGTAAATTGTAGTAACTTAACCTGCAACATACATCTGGAATCCTACCACTTCTCATGACTCCCATTGCTACTGCCCTGGTCCATCCTCTGCCGTCTTGCACCTGGCTTACTGCCTCTAAACTGGTCCCCCCCACTTCTACCCTTGCTTCCCTACAGTCCAAACTCAGCACAATGGCAAGAGCTAGCCTGTTACAATGTAAGTCAGGTCTTGCTTCTCAACACAAAGCTTGTCAATCCTCCTTATTTCACTGACAGTAAAAGCCAATGTCCCTCAAAGAGCCACAAGGCCCCACACGATCTACCCCTGCCTTTCTGAACTTAAGTCCTACTGCTCACTCCATGGCTCACTCTTATGGCCAACTGGTTTCCCTGTTGGTCTGTGACCACACAAGCCCTCACTTCTCTTAGGGCCATTGCACTGGATATTCCTTTTACCTGGAATATTCCTTCCCAGGAGTCTCCATGTATCATTCTCTCATCCCCTTAAAACCTGGGCTCAAATGTAACCCTTCTAACTGAAAATTACTACACTATTTAAACTAGGACACTATTCACTTCAACTGCAGTCCCCAAATTTCTCTTCCTGTTCTTCCTCATCCTGTTCTTTTATCCATGGCATGATCACCTCTAATATAGCAAGTGATTTTTAAGTTTATAGTGTTGTTCTTATTATTTGACTTTTACCCTCAACTTCTAGAATGTTCAGTTCCCTGAAGGCATTGATCGTGGTCATTTTTTTCCCTGGTGTATCCTGTTTGCTCAATATATATTATCTTCTTGAATAATATAAATGGGGGGCACCTGAGTGGCTCAATTGATTGAGCATCCAACTCTTAGTTTTGGCTCAGGTCATGATCTCAGGGTGGTGGGATCAAGCCCAGCAACACGCTGCATATATATATTTAATATATATATATATATATATATATATATATATATATATATATATTTGAAAGAAAAATGAGAAAAAACAGACATAAATAATAGAAAATACAAGGCCTCCTGAATTCTACCTATGGACAAACACAGAATACCTTTGTATATGTGTTTGTTGAATAAGTAAACCACCACCACCCCCAGGTCCACCCCCAGGTTGTTCTTTTTTGTGCTTTCTAATCTGATCATCTAGGACTAAATGCCTCCAAATTTAAGTCTGTTTCTATCTATCTATCAGCACCTGAAGCCTACTTACTTTGGCTCTTACCTCTCAGCTGATGGAGCTATTCCAGAATAGTGGCAAGGTGTGCAAGCAGGGGCTGGGAAAGACAAAGTGAGGACATCGGAGATCCACAGCCATTCTTGTGGAGAAATGGCCATGTGTACAGCACACTTCAGTGCCAGCAGGTCCCCATGTGGCTTTTCTATCCCCAAGAGTTGGTTTGTCATGCCTGGCAACGCCTATCAGAAGGAACGGGCCTGCACTCAAGACCAGAGTAGTGACAAAGTCAGCCTTCAGAGTCTTCTGTGGGCATGTATGTTTCCCTTCTCCAAGCAGATCTTGATCACACAGAGGTTGGAGAAGGTGCTTATTGGTGTTCTGAGAATGTGTTTATTTAACTAATAATAACTGAGCACTGATTGTGGTCTAGGCACTGTCCCAAATGATGGGGATATAGTGACATAGGACAAAAGTCCTGACCCATGGAATATGTTCTAGTAGATTGTTCTGTGTAGAATAAGTAAATTAACAAATACACAAGTAAAAACATTTCAGATTATGGTAGGCATAGCGAGATGAGAGATTACTGAGAGGTTATGAGCACAGAAAACAGGGATGGAAACGGCAAAAACAGTTTCTTAAATCAATTTTAAAATATAACAAAGGTTGATCATGCCTGTGGTTGACTTTTTGTCCTGGAATCTGTACTAAGCAGATTTGTGTGTGTGTGTGTGTGTGTGTGTGTGTGTGCGCGCGCGCACGTACATGCACACAAGAACCCAACCCTGGTAGATAACCATTTTGGTAGTTGCTCAATACAATTATTCCAGAGTTAGAAGACCAAGGGCCTCATTCTTGAAGGTAAAGGTTTTCTATAACATGGTCTTCCCTCCAGACTATCAGAGGATCATAGACACAGAAGATTGTCAATAAGTGTTATTGAAAGGAAGAAAGAGTGTGAGGATGCATGAGTCCAGGTAGGTAACAAAGCAGAAAAAACATAAGTAAATGTCCTTGAACCTGGTTTATAGTTTAGATCAGGGATCAGGAAACTTTTCTTGCAAAGGGCTGGTGGTAGGGGTGCCTGGGTAGCTCAGTCAGTTGAGAGTCCAACTCTGGACTTTGGTTCAGGTCACGATCTCAGAGTTGTGAGTTCGAGACCTGAGTTGGGCTCCACACTGAGTATGGAATCTGCTTGCGTTTCTGTCTCCCTCTGCCCTCCCCTCTCCCCATGAACTCTCTTTCTCTCAAATAAATAAATAAATCTTTTTTTTTAAAGGGCTGGCAGCAAGTATTTTGGGTTTTGTGGGTCACACAGTCTCTACTGTAACTACTCAACTGTGCCTTTGTGGTATGGAAGCCGCCACAGACAACATGCAACCAGATGAGTGTGGCTGCATCCCAAAACTGTTTGCCAGATAGATAGAAAGCTGACAGTAGCATGTGACCACTGCAGATTAGTTGCCATCTTTTACGATGATTGAAAAGAATGATGTGTAACAATATGAGCCAAACCTATAAAGACACCAGAGACTTTGAGGCATGTAAACAACGCATCACCAGGGTAGTTTCCTCGTTGCCATGAGGTTTCTGTAAACTATCAACAGCAGGATTTCTGGCCTGGTTGCACTTTTATTAGAACATTATATTTGCTTCCCTCTGCATGATAAAGTTCAAGGAATGTTGGATAGGTAAGGTTGAAGAGCCACTAAGTGATTATAGTTCTGAAAATAGGATTGTAAAGATAGCTTAAGATGGTTGGCCTGGGTTGGCAAACTGCAGATGGCAGGTCAGTCAGCCCAGGGACTATTTCTTTACGGGCTGCCAACAGCATTCTCTGCATTCTCAAAGGATTGTCAATAGGAGAAGGAGGGGTAGGATGGAGAGGAGGAAGAGGAGAGTATGTGAGTGTGACGGAGATCCAAGACTGTGATGTGACCCACAAAGCCTAAAGTCTTTACTATTTGGCACTTCCAGAAGTCTGCTGCCCCCCTAGTCTGCTAGAGAATGGAAAGATCACGACAGAAGACACTTGGTCTATGGTAGGACAACCACTCAGTCTTAATATGAATAGGCCAGGCCATTCTAGGTGGGTGTTGTCTGGACAACCTTCACACTTATGCCTCATGTCACTGATGATGCTTGTACTTACCTGGCCTGAGTGAAGGACCCAGCGCGTCTGCACAGGCTGCCCCATTCCAAGAGATGATGTGTGTGTTCCTGCCCTAGGTAGGGAAACATCACTTTTGTAATAAGAAAGTGGGCAGGGACAAGAGTCTGGCTCTCGGATTCCCATCTAAGGAAGCTGGTCCATTCAGAGAAGTCAGGCATCAAACCACTTAAACTTACTGGCATAGCCAAAAGAAAAGTTGTGATCATTAACGTGGGCTATTATGGAAGGTTCAGGAACTCCCTTATCTTTCCATGTTTTTTCTCAAGAATCTAGTCAGTGTTTTAAACCTTGACAATTTGCCACATCTGTGGGTACAGAAGAATGTGATTCTTCCCAGAAGAATGTGATTTTCATCCACGCTTCTGCAGTTTGGTAGGAACAGATTTTCCATCATCTGCCATTGAAAACAATTCTCTGTAACTTATCACAAGGTGGCAAGCACATCCATACAGAGAATGTGAGAGTCTGTGTAACTCATTAGTGTCATTCACTTCCAAGGTGCCCACACTGACTCCCCGGAAGGAGCGCCTGTGATGCTCAGAAAAGCCTGTGGACAGGAAATTATTGCAGTTAGCATGTTTGTAGGAAATAGGTTTCTAATATCTGACACCAAAGCCAAATTGGTTTTAAAAATGTAAATTAGCATGCTTTATGTTTTACTATAGGTCCATCATAAAAATAGAATATTTAAATCTTTTTTCAAATGCAGATAGTTTAAATGCAAAAATCAGTTTATCATTCAAACAATTTTATTGATAATTGAAGAACATGCTGTGCATGAGTAGAGGCAGGGCATAGATGGGACTCGGTACGTTCTGCGTGACTTTGCTGTAAACCTAAACTGCTCTAAAAAATAAAGGCTATTAAAAGGAGTGCATCCATGTTTAAGACCACCTTCCAGAGAATTCTATACATGGTGAGACTATTGTAGTTAAAAAATGCTCACAGGTTCTAATATGCAGTGTTCAAATTTACTTTGTCACTCTGTATTTTCTTAGCCCATCCTGGTCTTATTGGATTACACAATTGCTTCCCTTTTTGAAGTATTAGTGAATTAGTTTCAATGGGCTTCTTTATTCATCAGAGACAGAGAGAGAGGCAGAGACACAGGCAGAGGGAGAAGCAGGCTCCATGCAGGGAGTCTGATGTGGGACTTGATCCCAGGACTCCAGGATCATAACCTGGACCAAAGGTGGCGCTAAACTGCTGAGCCACCCAGGGATCCCTCAATGGGCTTCTTGTACTTACTGAGCATGTACTGGAGGATGAGGAGGAAGAGGCAGAAAGCCAAGAAAGCAGGTGGGAAGGCAGACAAATCAAAAGGGTGGATGGAACCAACATCACAAACCCACACACACGTGGATGTTGGGCTCCTGGGCTCCAGAGGCCCAAGTGACGCTAACAAGCCGGGGCACGGGCTGACTCTGATCATGGTGAGGCCTAAGAGGAAGGGGATGACTTGCTGGGCACTGGCCGCACCTGCACTTGCCCCACTTCCAACATCCTATGTGTCCCGCTAAAATGACATACGAGCATCTCACTGGCTCTCCTCTATTTCCTTCAGTTGATCTGCCCTTGGTGTGGCACATGGACATATTCTTGCAGAGGCCAAGCCCTGACTCCTCGATGTGACTTGACCTGACTTGGAACATCACCACCTCCTATGTGTGGTGATTGTGCCGGGTGTGTGGCAGACATGTCCACAGCCATTCTTTCTCCCTGCTTCCATGCTGCTGTCAGAATGCCAACTTTGCCCATGTTCTCACCTCTCTGTGTCCTGGGTCCATGGATGCCTGCCTTCTGCTCCAGGGGCTGATTCATAATTGATCTAAGCCCATCATGGGTTAGCAATAGTCCAGCATAGGCCTGGCAACCCCCACCCCCGCCTGTGAGGCAGGAGACGGCTGCTGGGAAGACACCCCCATCTCTGGCCCCCAAAAATGAGATTTAGGGTGGGGGACATGACCCTCTCTTCTCCTGGGCTGAGCATGGTGCTGGGAATTATGGTCACTGTCATACAATCAAGAAGGAAATCTGAAGGAATATCAGCAAAGCCAACCGGGGGCCCTAACATTTTCAGCTGTTTAGTTAGTCAACCTTGAAAGCTTCCAATCCCAGGCTTCAAATGTGAAATACCAAATTCAAGTTATTTAAACTATTTTTCACCAGATATTCTGCTGCCCGTAACTGAGAATATCCCACCAACACAGAACTTGAACGAGATGACCCTTTGCAGATCCCCATGTGGTGGAGACAGAACCGGACAGTGTCTCTTAACAGAGGATGTTCGTGTTTTAATTGATTGTAATGACAATCGGGTTGGTCCACATCCACACAGAGCAAGTGAAAATTTAAGTTGTTTGACAACTCTACCAAAGAGACAGAATTGTTAGTAATTGCTGAAGACCAACAGAAGTCAGGGGTTTTTGTTTTGTTTTGTTTTGTTTTGTTTTGTTTTGTTTCTGTTCACGATCTTTGAATCAAGAGCCATGCAACATCACCCTTGGTACAAATGGAAGTTCAGGGTCCCCGTGAATCTGAGCCAAGTGGCGGTGGAAGGAAAGCCATGTTTTCTTTTCCCCTTTGTCATTAGTTTGGGCTGTTGTGTGGCCATGCAATAAGACTGGACCTGACATTCCACTTTTGAATCTGAGTACTTACTGACCCAGGGCAGAAAAGAACATGTGGAAATCAAACTTGGAATTAGGTCATGGAATCTCATGATGCTGACTGATATTTTACCTTTTTGGTACTGGTGAATCTGGTAGAAACATGTTTGCATCTACAGATTGCAGATTAGGAACTGGCATTCGTTCTGGCAATGGCTGACGATGTTTTGTTTTTTTTTTTGTTTTTTTTTTGTTTTTTACAATATTTAAAGTGGAATCACTATACAGTCCGGAATTAATGTTTCCATAGCAATGCTAACGTAGCCACTTTATACAAAAGTAATTACTCATCAGTTGTTACTGTTTGCATCTTAATTTATTTTTTAAAGATGTATTTATTTATTTTAGAGAGAGGACACAAGCAGGAGGGGCAGAGGGAGAGGGATAATCTCAAGCAGACTCCCCACTGAGAGTGGAGCCTGATGCAGGGCTTGATCTCACAATTGTGAGATCACAACATGAGCTGAAACCAAGAGTCAGATGTTTCATCGACTCTGCCACCCAGATGCCCCTACATCTTAATTTAAAGGCCAGTATTCACCCCTGATGATATGGCTGGATTCAGCATTTTTAGGAATACCTCCATATTTAAATATCTTTTAGAAAGGGGACTCATATATTATAAATCCAGGGTTACTCAGACTTCGAATTGTTCCAGAAAGTCAATCAAAAATAGGAATAAAAAATAATGATCATCACACTGTCAGTGATGCTCTCATCTTTGAATCCCAGTGTTTGAGCATACTGATGGGAGCGTGGAAAGAAGCAAGAAGGCTGAAGAAGCTTTGAAGTATCCATATGGCCATGATCCAGGCTTTTAGCAGTAACTGTGGCTTTTAGCAAAGCAAAGTCAGAGCACATTGGACCACAGGATCCAGTGACATCACATGTATCCTTCTCATTTTTATGGGAAGCTCTGAGTGCAGCAGCTTCTAGGGCTGGCCAGGTCACCGGAAACAGAAAACCACGAAGGGAGAGGAGTGCTCTGTACGAGGCAGTGTTTCCTCATCCTTTCATGTTGCTGCTTCTTAGTATAGAGAAAAATGTGGGCTGAACAATGAAAAGTTACAGCAGGAGTGGAAAGGCCTTCCCTCCCTCTCTAGTCCTCTGTGATTTCTGACTATTATGCTAGCGTTCACATGGAATATATGTTCTGAATCAGATTTTGGGATTTCATTGTATTTTCTTGTCTTATTCTCAAATTATTTCTTGTTTTATGATCATAAATATTGTTAAAGCTGCTGTTATTATTTTTTAATCGTTACAGTGTGGGAGAAGGGACGCTACCTTCTCTTCTTTTGTCTTCTCCCTCAGCCACAGTTCGTACTGATATGTAGACAGCCTGATAAACCAGGCCTCCTCAGCCAGGCCTTGGGTTCTCACACTTCCAGCTGAATACTCGTAAGATGAATAAGCAGTCAGATGACACATTTTCCTTTTGCAAAAGAAAATTGGTTTTGGACACACTCTGTAATTGTACATTTTCAAGTTAGAACTCCATGCTGTTTGTTAAAAGCCCCCTTCGGGTTAATTACAAAGTGCCTAAATGATATTTGATTATTTGGGAAGCAAAATATACATTAGGAGAGTGTTTTTGTGCCTTGAAACCAGCTGAATGGCATTCCATTCTCTAATTTCCCTTCTGTTCTCTACATCGTGCCCCACATCTGCACAGTCAAACAAAGCGGTGCTGTGACAAAGTGGGGAGTAGCACGGAACCCCCATTCCTAATCTAAGATTCAGGCCTTCCACGTACAGTAAGATGTCCCACGCTCGCATAGCCATCTCTCCTACCCATTTGTCACATGTCTGGTACTGCCCCTTAAGCCATTGCGCACTCACGGAAGTAAAGACAGAATGGCACAGAGCTGGGTGTGTCTTCCTGCAATTGGCTGTCATGTGATTTGAATGGAACAGTGGTTTTGTATGGTTCATGCAACTCATCAAGTTTTCCCACAGTGGCCCCTGCTGCCTGTGTTGGGTGACAACACGACTGGACACTTGCCATTTTGCCCTGTCCCTTGATGCTTCCGTGGCGCTGTTCTGTATCTCTCACAAGCTGCCGTGTCTTCATTTTGGCCTCTGTTCTGCAGCTGGAAGAAATCTGCATGGGGTGACACAAGGGGCAGCTTGGTGAGTGTTGTGAACCCTTGAAGGCTAATGATTCTTCAACAGCCAGATCCTGGAATTAAGATGATGAAATGGCCTGATGACTCTCCATGAAGCCGTGCCCAGTACCTCCACCCTGTAAGCCTTGGAGGGCAACCCTGAGATGTGGGGACACCCAGGAGGAAATTTCCACTTGTTTTCCAAGTTAGTTTAGCTCACTGGTGACATCATAAGATCACTATCACCTAGGCGATAGAACCTGTTGCTATGGGAACCTCAAATCTGTGATAACAGTGCTTCAAAATGTTGACAGTTGGAAAAGCCTCCTTTTTTCTGGACTGTAGGCCCATAGGGGTGTGTATAGAGGGGGCAGGCATTTGTTGAAAACAGTAGCATTTAAAAATTGTCAATATATACTATTTGGAGATAAATAATTTGTGAAACTGAAAATATTTAGAATATTGAGATTTTTGGAAAAGTATCACCATCCTGCTACACTGAATAAACCTCTCATGTCTTAGACTCCCACAGGCCTAATGATGTCAGAGTTGTTAAAAGAAAGATATAAAATCTCCTACGCAAAAGAAGTGTAGACATGTCAGATGGTATATCTCATGCAAGTCTCATGCTGAATTTGAGTTTATGCAGACTCTTGATGTGTTTCTTTGACCTCATGTTTCCCATGCCCTTAAAATGGCTGGTTTCACACTATAAGTTATTGAATCATACCAGTGATCTTTCCTAAAATTGTGACTTAAGCCATATGCCATATCCCCTCATACATGCTTATGTATTCATACATAGATGTGTGTGTATGTATAGACATATATATGTAAACCCACGTATGTAGTAAATACTCACCATTCATGGTAGTTCTGTTTCATAAAGTCACCACAAACATGAAATTAGCGAACACTGGGCCATTGCTCCTAGGGGAAGTGCAGGGTTGGCTTTCTGCAAACCTCTGTTCACACATTTTTGTCCACTGATAAATGTAAAACTTTATGTGTGTTTCTGATTAAAAACACCTTATTTAATATATAGTGTTGATTCCATAACATTGAACTCATGGCCAACAGCATACTAACTCATGCCTGAACAAAACTTCTCTAACACATATACTTTTTCTATAAAGCCCTGGACAGCACTTTGGCAAACACCACGCATCCCGCCCCAAACTGTAGAATATGTGGCGCTAAATAGACCATATAAGGGGCACTTATTTATAGTATGAGAGCTGAAATAAGAAAGCAAAGCACTGCCTCATTCAGCCTCCTTGGGAACATGTGCATAAAGAAACTCAAAGACTTTGTCTCTCTGCACGTGTTCAAAAATGAGCAAAAGCACCACAAGTGCTGATTTGGGGTTTACAAACAAATTTTAGCAAGTAGGCAAATTCACAAGTATGGAATCCATGACTAATGAGGATTGACTGTGTGTGTGTATGTGTATAATCTTCACACCCACCAGAAGATCCAGTGGTGAACCATTTGGAAGTAGAAGGGCAGATCCCTGCCCACACCTGCCGAGAGAAAACACACGCAGCCTTGTCCTTTGAAAGCCCCTCTCATAGCACCCTGAGAATGAGTTCTCCTCTCCTGGGCTCTTCAAGCCCTGACTCTAATCCTGCTCACATGACAGTCATCATGCCCATCCAGTGTTACACTTTCTCCTGGTATGACATCCCATCTAGGCTGTGTAGATGTGGAGGGCAAGACAAATGTCCCATCCCAAATGGCAGTTCTCTGCACCTGGTGGGTGAGCCACACATGAAGAGTGACCATGATATAGAAACACACATGTCAGGGAGCCGAAGGTGAGCAAGGCCTCATTTGAAAGGATGTTAATAGACCTGTGTCTCTCTGTTCCATGTTTTTATTTGTCTGGTTTACCAGCTGCCCCAGCCTTAGTGTCATTGACAGTAAAGAATTAGCAGCCTGGAGGCCATGCCACGTCTTGTCTCTATGGTCACATAGGAATTGGCCATCAAGTCTCACCTAAAGAATAAGATTATTTATTTAAGGGAATTCTATGGTTTTAAAGTCCTTTTTGGAAAAACAAATTAATCATGTGATTCTGAGAAACAGATGGAATTCTGCTACAAGGTCCTTGCATGCCATATGGGGAAACCCCGCTCTCCTGGAAGGCCTCAGGGGACAGCACAATCGTATTTTTCATTTCTCCATTAAAAGGTAGATGTGTTTTCATTAAAAAAAAAGTACTGTTTTGGAGGAAAGTATGTTGATGTTTGGGGTTTTTAGGAGTTATAAGAATTTTTGAGTTCTAAGAGCACTGTGATTCTTAACAATGCTTTCATAACCTCAGGATTAGACAGTCGTTTTGTTTTATTTTGTTTTTGGTAACTGAAAAGGCATAGTCTATGTTAGTCACCACTTTGGAGCATGTGCCATTTGTTGAGTATGGTCCTAGCTGCAATGTTCTAATAATGCAAGCTCTGCAGGATTCTCATTTCTCAGGTGATGAAACCAAGGCATGGAATTGTGGGGACATCTGATTAGCAGTTCCAATCCAGATCTGCCTGATGCCAAAATATGCACTATTTTTCCTCAGTTTTAAAGAGTTAACAGTCTAAGTTTGAGTTAGATTTTAGTCTCATCATTCAGAATTTTTTTTTTGCAATTTTTAACTCCAGTACGGTTGCAGGATCCACTAGTATATGGGAACAAGGAAACAGAGGAAGTGCATTAATTGTCCTAGGAACTAAAGCTTCATCCCTTTTGCAGAATCAAATTAGACTTCCAAAGAGGGAAAAAGGCCCCCCCTCAAGATGTTATTAAAAGAAACTTTCAAATATCATTTTTATTCTGACAGTATTGCTCTTAAGCTGGTGCACACACACACACTATATATATATATATATATATATATATTAGGTGCCTCGTGAATCTTCCACTCTGAAAGCACTGTACTTAGCAAATTTGTCAGCAGTTTGCTTAGATGCAGTTTGACTCTCTTGATGAGCAATCAGAGCATTTCCATCTGTTTAGCAAGGGGATCTGAATGTACGCGCATCCCCGCTGCTCAGCCCTGCCTGGGTTCTGGCCTGACCACCAGCATCTTGCTTGCTCAGATTTCGACACTTTCCTGAGTCTTCCCTGCCATCGTTGGCTGTGTCTTTTCGTCTCCCAATCCAAGATAGGGTTGTTCTATTGCATCACATCATTCACTCAACATGTATTTATTGACTCTTCTACCTGCATCCTTCCCACACAGATTCCCCAGGAGCTCACCCCGGAATGCCAGGAGCAGACACAGGGGAGGGACCCTTGGAACAAACTCCAGGGCTGAGAGATCTGAAAAAGCCACCCATTCCTAGCTGGATGGGGGGCACCCAAGTGGGAGTTTCAGGCCTGCTTCCAGTCACACAGAGCAAGAAGTTATCTATAGGAGAAAGATATGCAGGGGACTGCAAGAGGATGGGCCTCTGACCATGACTACCTCTACCCACTAGCACTCTCTAGAGCACATGGGACCTCTCCATCTCAGAAATACCATGGTGGGGGAAGGGGAGCAAAGCTTCAAGTTCCTGCTTTGGCCTCTTCCCATTAACCTTGGTCAAGCCTTGGGCTTTGCTGTCCTTCTCAGGTGAGGTCTTTGCAATACCAGGAGAGTCCACCACACAGCTCCCTGGGGCTAACTCCCACTCTTTGGGCTGTGCCCCTGCCTTGAGAGTCATGTGCAAGTCCAGAAAAGCAGGCCGTGGCCTTGTGGGATAGCCTGGGGCACAGGGCAGCCAGTTATAAATGACTTCTTAATGTTGCTCCCAGACCTTTATAAAACATCAGGCCATTTGCTTCAGCTGATTTTATCATGAAGCCATATGCACACAGCCAGGAGCCTATTTTCTATTCATTTCCTATGGTGCCAGAAACTGTAGTGTCCACACAGTGAGGGACTCTAAAAATTTGTTATAACTTTGGAAAATTTCACACCCAACCATCTCCCACTGTCAACTCAAGACCTACCCACAGAGTAATTCAAAGCCTAGATTAATAGAAAGACATCTTCCCCAAGTTCTCCCTTTCCTCTCTGTGGCACTGTCCTCACCAGAGGGCTCAGTGACAGTATGTCCTGCAAGAGTCAGGCCCCCAGCACCAGCCACAAAATTCAATTTCCTTCCAATGGCTGTGGCTCCTTCCATGGCTTCCAAATTGGACAGAGCCAACGCTGAGACTTTTGTGTTCCATTGTCTCAACATTCCAGCAAACTGTCAAGATGAAGCTTTTGTGGAGACGGAGAAGCAACTTTTCCCAGAACCCAAATTCCCAGCAAGGAGGCTCTTGCCATCCAAGGAAACTAGAAACCTGGGAGAGTCTCCTTAAAGAGATTCTCTGTGAACCAGGAGCCAAAATGATACTGTAAATAGGCAAAACTTGGAGTGGGATTTTATTATGAAAAATTAAAGTAAATCATCATATCTTCTGTTCTCAAAAGTTAGGTGTTAGTTTCAATTATGAGTTAATTCTGAAAGTTTTCCTTACTCTTGGTCAATGACCTCCCCTTATTGTTTATTGCAGTATTAGGATAGAATTTATCACAGGGATTTGCCAATCTTTTCCCCAACTTGCACAATCCACAGCCAGAAGTGTCCCTCCATCCCCTTGTTTTTTTCTTTTTTTTTATAAATTTATTTTTTATTGGTGTTCAATTTGCCAACATATAGAATAACACCCAGTGCTCATCCCAGCAAGTGCCCACCTTAGTGTCCCTTCTGTTAAGACAGTTGAGACCCTCTGGCCCCTCCAAAGGGGTCAGGACCCTGTGCCTTCTCTCTGCTCAAAGGTTTTGTCTTACAGTTACTACCCTGTATCCCAGCAGCTAATTATTGCCTGTACTTGATCATTTACCTCAACACAGAACACTGCTCCTCAACATAAAACATTGTTTTCTGGCTTTAATAAAACAATCCTCCAAAATCCCACAGTCACCTCCAGCTGCTGCCTGGCTTCTCTGCTCCCCTCGGAGGCAGACATTTTCATCCCCACATCCTCAGCCTTCCATCTCTATATGCAACAAAACTCTCCTCTCGGAGCTTCCCAGTGTCTCTGTCTCCCAAATCCAGGGGCCACGGCTCCAGGCTCTTCTGGACTCCTCGACAGCATTTCAGCAGAGCTTCCCCCTTCTTCCTCCTCTGAGGGGACTCTTCTCTTGGGTCCTGGGACACCTCCTGTTTCCTCCTCTTTCCTAGCATTCTCAAACCTCTGTCTGCTGGGTGTTGGAGTACCCAGGGCTGTAGCCACACTTTCTCCCCGGGCAATTTCATCCAAGATTGTGTTTTTAAATATCATCTCTATGAAAGTGATTTCCAAAGTTTGACCTCTACCTTTTGTATTTTCTGTGAGTACCAGACTGATATCCAACAACTTTCTGGACTTTTCCATGTGAATGTCTCTCACTGAAATTTTGAACTTCACATGGCCAAAGGAGAATTCTTACTTTGTCCTCTAATTGGTTTTTGCTCTCCAGTCTTGCACACCAATCTCCAACTCAAACTAGCCATCCCCTCTGATCTCTCTTCCTTCTATACCAATCACATCTAAATCTTAGAGAAATCCTGTTGCCTTTACTCCTCATATCAGTCTGCTTTCCATCTCCACACCTGCCAGCCTACTCATCTTCCACTCAAGTCCGCTTTCCTTCTGGGATCTGTCTCCTTGTCCATTGTGGTTGCAGAAGCCAGAGACATTTTTTTAAAAAGACCTTTTTTATTTATTTGCAAGAGAGGGGCGGGGGGATGAGCAGGGGAGGGGATCAGCAGAGGGAGACAGAGAAGCAGGCTCCCGCTTTTAGGGAGCCAGACTCAGGACTCAGTCCCAAGACCCTGAGACCATGACCTGAGCCAAAGACAGACGCTTTACTGACCAAGCCACCCAGGCGCCCCCAGAGACATTTTTTAAAAAACCCAAACCACATAAAACTCCATTGATTAATACTCTTCAGCGGGTTCTCAATGCACAAGAATGAAAATTCAAACTCTTTACCCAATGCTCCTTATAAAATTCTACAAAACCAGGACCCACCCCCAACTTGTTCACTCCTTCACCCTACCTCAGTTTTCCTGGGAAGTCTGGCAACAGGACTTGGGATGTATTAAATACAGGACATAAGGAAAGCAGTGTCAAGAATGAGCTATGCTTCTGCCCTGCTCCAACCAGTGTTGGTGACATGCAGGCTTGGTGCTGTAACAGAAGGTTCACCAAAAAGAGGTTCAAATACAATAGAAGTTTATTTCTGCTTCACATGCCAGTATAAAATGTGTGTTTCTGGTCCAGTCAGATCTCCCTCATTCAAAGATTCAAGGGCCCAGGCCCCTTTCACCTATGGCCCTGCCACTCCCAGGGACTCAGGTGGTCTTCATCCAGTCTGTGGAAGGAGAAAGTCTGCAGATGGAACATCTGCTTATTTGTCTTGGTCTGGAAATGACACCTGGCACCCCACTCACGTTCCACTATTGGGGCCAGCTCTGAGGCTGCATCCAGAGGCAAAGTCCGGGGGTGGGGGGCTGCCACTTTCTAGAACTCTAGAACGCTGTGGTTGGGGAATCTAGCTAGCTTGGCCACAGACAACTGCTCTCTGACATGGGGGCACAGACCACTGAACATAGCTAGTATGTGATTTGACATTGGGAGTTCACATGACATCCATCAAGGTAGATGTTTCAGGGTGAGCACTCTATACATATGATACCAAAGACCACCGATCAGTTTGGATAAAAATCAATTAGACTTTGAAGCCAGAAGCACAAATCAAAAGAAAACCCTCATTTCTTAGAATGTGTTTGTTTTACTTTTTACCTACTTCAACACCATAGAGATTCAGCCACCAAGGCACAGATTTGAATCATGATGTGCATTTTGTCGATCTATGAGAAATCAGGACAGTGGTCAGAAAGATAGGCCTGTGCCAAGATGGGTGGACTTCCTTGAACAAAGATTCTGGAAAGACTAGGAGCTTATAAAACAGAGTGTAATCTGTACATACAGTCAATGCAGGTTTAAAAAAAATACTTGTCTTCATTTTATTAAGTTTGGAAATAATCACTGATCACCACTTCCTACAGCTCACATAAACACTGTAAGAAGGTGACCCATTGCTGGTAACAGACAGTTTGGAAAGCAACTTTGACAATGGACTGTATAAAATACCTCTAGATACTCAGCCCTGAAAAGTAACTATCAGATGAGCTAACATCTTGGACTTTTTTTGTGCTGAGTGGTAGGGACAAAGAAAAATTTAAAAATGCATGCATTCTGAGGAATAATACCATTTGGCTGAGCAGTGAGAATGAAAATGGATTCTCGTAGTGCCCTCAAATGAGGTCCAAGCCAAAGTAGGAACGCCTGTTCAGGGTCCATGGAATGGAGAGGGGTGGCCCCCTGACACAAGGGTGGTCTAAGTTGAATCTTAAAAACAATAGCTGAGCAAGTCAGAAGGGTATTCCAGACAGAAAAAAGAGCTGAAATTAAGTCACGGCTGCACAAATCGGCATGATATGGTGAGGGAACCCTGAGCCATTCTGTACTAGTAGAGGGTGGACAGCCAATGGACTGAGGCTGGTGAAGGTAGGAGGCAGGTAGAGCCAGGCCATGTGAGGCCAACAGCTTTATTGAGGAGCCTGGGCTTTATGCCGTGTGCATAGAAGCCACTGCCTGTCTGAAGCAGGAGAGGGTTGAAACACTTCAAAGTGAATTTGAAGAGATGCATTGCATGGAGTTAGGAATAACAGAGGAGAGAAAGCCAATCCTTTGCTGTTTGGTGTGGAGGTCTGTTCATTTGTGCACATGTCAGTTCATCCAACTGGTGCTTAGGAATCCTCGGTGTTGTGCAGGGTGCTTGGTGTGGTGTGGAGATGCAATTGAAAATTGGTCCAGTCCCTATAGAGAAAGTGCTTCCAATGGGTGAATGTTCCCTTGTGGAATCATCCAAATCTGTTCATCAAGAATTCAGTAGAGAGCTCAATATGTATGTCAATGTGGAAAATATGGGGCTCACACCACTCTAGATCTCATGCATCCTTGGCTTTCTGCTTCTGTTGACCATGTACGGTGAGCGTGGCTGGCAACAGAATCTCCCCACCAAGTAAGAGAGGGCTCAAGTCTGGTTTCGGTCCGTTAACTTGCTCAGAACTTTCATCAGCTCTTGTTGTCAATACTCTGGTTAATCTAGGAAATGCCACCTATTTACTCAATGTGATATTCACTGTGTTATCTCATAACCAACTGAATGCATGGAAAGGTGCTGAATGAAGGCGAAGTTGGCCATTTGGCTTTATGGATCAGTGATTGAGTTTGGCCTCAAGACTAGAGCTTGAGAAGGATAGACTGATCTTTGTCCTGATTTGTCCTAGAGCCTTACTTCCGTTGTTAGCCAGGATTCTCTGAGTGGGAAGAAATGTCTTTAACTTCAGTCTCTAATGCTGTCCAGTTAGATGTGAGTTTGTACACACATGAAGGAAACAAGACTTTCTGCCCTCAGGCCGGATGTCCTCACCTTTGAGTGACAACTGGAAAGATCTGTATGTGTGTCTGAAGCCTTCCCTGTGGTTGCCCAGGCCTCCCCCTTTCCTCTTGAGGTTGGGCAGGAGGCCCCCGGATTCTAGGTGGCCAGCCCTGGCAGCGAGTGTGTGGGGGTTCAGCTTCCCTCTCCTGTAGCGTCACGGTTGCCTTAGCTCTTGCCAGCATGACTTATCAGATTACCCTAACCAATCAGCCCTTCCGAACTAATTACACAAAGGGCCAATGAAAGATTAGTGTACAAGGAGATTCAAAAAGAAAAAGGAAAAAACCAGGTTGCTCAGCAACCTGACTCCGTAAGCAGAGGGAGATGCTATTTTTACACTGAGAAGGTGGCTGCAGTTGGTTTTGTAGCAAACTCCTTGAGGGAGCAGAGTCCTGGCCTCAGCCAGTAGGATGACCTCCTGAAGATCTGGGAAGGAGCCCCAGAGTCTGGCCAACATGCACATCCCCATCTGGGAGGGTATCGTGCCTCTGGAGACCCCGTTTAACATCTCTGGTTCATCGTGACCTCTTCACAAAGGATTCCATGTGAATTATGGCCCTTAGAGGGCCCTATGCTTTTTCCGCATAGCACATGTCAAAATTTGTAATTATCAAGGTATTTTTAAAATTTTTTATGAAATAGCTCCCTATGCACGAGACTGGAAGCTTGCCATGGGTAGGGGCAGTGCGTGCTTCTGTTTACCCTGTGTATCTCTAGCACATGTTACCTCAGCTGGGGCTCAGTCAGGCTCAATCGGTCTTCATGGAATGGATTAATGACCAAGTGAGAATGATGACCAGTATTAGTGGTTTGGATCTGATTGGCATTAAATGTCCACTCTGGTCACAATGTGGCAGAGGATCATCTCAACAATGTTTTGTTTTAAGATTTTATTTATTTGTTTGAGAGAAAGAGAGCATGCAAAAGGGGGTTGGGGGGGAGCAGAGAATGAGGAACAAGCAGACTTTGCACCGAGTGGGGAAACCAACACAGGACCATCTCAGGACTCTGAGATCATGATCTGAGCCGAAACCAAGAATCAGACACTTGACCGCCTGAGCCACCCAGGCTCCCCACAACAGTGCTTCTTTAAGTTGAGAACAGAAGACTTTCTCAATAATAAAATACCTTGATTCTGGCAGCCAATAATCAAACGTTGTTCCAAAAATTAGTCAACATGCTTGCATTCACAGCTCTCAAACTTGTTGATCATCATTCTGTCAGGCATTCTTCTGGAGGCTGGGAAGAGTCACACAAATTAACCAAGTCCCCATCCCCTTGGAGCTCCTGTGGGAAAGAATAGCAGCAGTGAATGGAGTAGCTGCCAGGTAAGAGTCTATGGAAGAGAAGAGCAGCTGGAGGACCCGTGTGCCCGGTTGCATGGCAGAGGAGAGGCCTAGCCAAGCCACCTGTGCTCCCCTTCTGGGGTCTCTCCACCCTGCACAGGCTCCTTCTCCCCTCGGGATCCTCCTCAACTTTCCAGCTGCCACTAAGCATTGGAGGCCCCGCCTCTCCAGGCCACTGATGGATTTTTCCTCTCTTGGCTAGAAAACCATGTCTCTCTAGATGGTTTCACCCACTCTCAAAAATGTATTTTTAAATCCACTACGTGAATACATACGTGAACGCCTCCCAAATTGCTGTTGTTGTTCTGAAGCTCTCCTCTAAAGCCTAGCCTGTAAACCAACTGTCAGAAGCTCTGGCCAGATGTCAACTATTTCTGCGTCGGGCTTCCAAATGCAGCAGATCCATCCTTTTTCTAGGCACTTAGTTTCATTCTTGGACACCCTAAATTGGGAGGAGGTTCATTTTGTTTCTTGGAGTTCCTTTCAGTTCTGGAGCTACCAAAAAATGCCCCCCTCCCCATTCTTGTCCAACAGATGGTTAAATTTCTTGAGGTAGGTCCTGTACCTGTTCTCATTTGCGCCACGTCAGGCATTGCGCCAGGTGCTTTGGTCACTGCAAGGAGGGCGCAAAGCATGTCCTCCAGCATCTCAAGGTCCATGGGGACAAGAGCAGGCCTATTTTAGCTGGGACAAGAGGTGGCCTCAGCACGGAGACCAAAAAACAGGGGCCCCCAGGAGATGAGTGCTCGTGGGGAGAGGTCCTGGGGCCATGGGGTCTGGGTGGCTCCACGGCGGGAGCGCAGGTGAGCCGGGGTGGGGGGAACCTCAAGCCCCAGGAGGCAGGGACACCGAGAGAGCCGTGAGCACAGGTGAGAAGCAGGAAGCGAGCAGGGCCCAGCAGAGCCCAGGATGGTATGAAGAGACTGCGTCGGCTTCCTGGGGCCACGGTAGCCAAGTCCCACCCACTGGGCCTAACCGGCAGGAACGTGTAGTCCCCGTTTTGCAGGCTGCATGTCCAAGATCAAGGTGTCAGCAAAGCCATGCCTTCCTTGAAACCCCAGGGAAGGATCTTTCTGTATTTTTGTCAGGTTCTGGCGGCCACATCTTGCCAGGATCTGCCTCCTTCTCGGGGCCCCTTCCTTCCCTCTGTGGGGGCGTCTCTGTGTTGTCACGCAGCGTTCTCCTCTCTGCATTTCTGTTTTCTCTTCTTGTAAGGTGGCCAGCCACATTGGATTGGGCCCCCTCACGGAGTATTTTAACTTGATTATATGTGCGGAGTCACATTGGCAGATCCTAGGGGGTCAGGGCTTCAACACGTCTTCTGGGAGAACACAGTTCAACCCACAACACGTGGGTGGAAATTAGATACAGAGAATGGTCTGGAAGCAAACCTGTGCTTCTTTGAAATCCAGCCAGGCTGGGGAGTGCAGACTTCGCTCCGTAGGCC
Source organism: Vulpes vulpes (assembly GCF_048418805.1). Taxonomy (NCBI): domain Eukaryota; kingdom Metazoa; phylum Chordata; class Mammalia; order Carnivora; family Canidae; genus Vulpes; species Vulpes vulpes. Next base: position 67,765,853 of record NC_132780.1, read on the forward strand.
AGTGGCTCGGAGTCCCAGCTATTCATCGGAAACACCTGGCAACCTTTTAAAAATGCAGATGCCCAGACTGTGCCCCAAGCCTGAATCAGAATCATCCTAGATATGACACTTTTAAAGTTCCCCAAGTGTTTCTGGCAGTTAACCAGGGCTTAGAGCCACTCGTCTGGCTAAGGAGAACCTATTAAAAGGTTTTCTCCTGTGATGATATAAGCTTTAGTGAGCCCAGAAGTCTTGAACAGTGATAGATACGTGTTTTCTAGTGTTTCTAGAAAATGTGAGCCTCCAAATGGAATATCCTCCTCGGGCTACAGTGGCCTGCCTAACCACAGTGGGGGCTCTGACCAGCTTGCTCTGCGTCTTCCTCCATGCATGTAGCAGAGAGTGGGGGGCCCTTTCGCAGTAGCCCCATCTGCCCCTGGCCCCCTATCAAATTTGTGATTCTCCTGAAACTCCTCCCATGTTCTTTCCCCATGAAGACCTGTAAATCCAGGCTTTCCCTCCCCAGCACTTGTGCAATTGATTTTTGGATCCTGAACACGAGCCGTGGCATACATCTCTGTTTCACGTTACCTTGTGGTTTTAGTCAAGTTTTGTAGGCTGGTGAGGCCTTCTGCAGTTCGAGTCTCATTTATCACGGTAGCTACATCTCGTAAGTGTGTCACCTGCGGGTTTGATAAATACATCTCTTCTGGCATCACCCAAATTGCTGCGAAGCTGTTTAAACATGTCACAGGGAGAGACACACGTTATTCCTCTAGAGACTGACCTCCTCTGACCATTGGCAGATCCACTTGGGGTCCGTAGTTCCTAAATCCGCTATCCTGCTGAACTGACTCTTACTCAAGCCGTATTATATTCTCAGAGAATTCTTTGAAGCTTCCGTCATGTAGGAAGTGCCACAGATTCATAACTGGTCCTCGAAGTACACAACAAGAAGACCAAAGAGCAGCAGGCAGGGTTGACCAGGGCTGTGAATACATCAATTTAGCTGCAACAAGAAAATGCAAGCCACAAACATTTGCATTGTCAACTTTCAACTGAAAGCGATGGGTAAGTCAACTAAGCACCAAATGACCGTATGCTGAGAAATAAATATTATTATTTAAATATTTTATTTATTTATTCATGAGACACACACACACACACACAGAGAGAGAGAGAGAGAGAGAGAGGCAGAAACATGGGCAGAGAGAGAAGCAGGCTCCATACAGGGAGCCTGACATGGGATTCAATCCTGGGACTCCAGGATCACGCCCTGGGCCGAAGGCAGGCCCTCAAATACTGAGCCACCCAGGCGTCCTGAGAAATAAATATTAAAAGCCCACATAAGGATGCCTAGGTGGCTCAGCGGTTTAGAACCTGCGTTTGGCCCAAGGCATGATCCTGGAGTCCTGGGATTGAATCCTACATCAGGCTCCCTGCATGGAGCCTGCCTCTCCCTCTGCCTATGTCTCTGCTTCTCTCTCTCTGTATCTCTCATGAATAAATAAATAAAATCTTTTTTTAAAAAAATCCCACATAGCTTAACTTTTTAAATTAAAAGCTAGAGCATGACATTAATGTTGCCACAATTCCAAGACCTACTTATGTTCCATGTCATGCCTGGAACGGAATGTTCCATTCCATCAGAAAACCTTTAGTGAACTCCTGACACACATTTAGCACAATCCTGGGTACTCTGCAGTAGACTCACATGTGGCTCGCTGAGAAGAGAAAAAACACTAAGGAACACAGGATGAGCAACTGGAGGACATCTGGCTGCACAGCCGTGTGGCTGCACAAAGTAAAGGGGCGGACAGATCTGGCTCAGACACTCTTGCAGCAGTTGATTGCTGTGTGACCTTTGTCAGGTCATTTAGCCTCTCTGAGCCTCCTTCTAGCCATCAGCTAAGTGTTGGCCACAATAGACACTTACCTAATGAGACAGGGAGAATGAAGTGGGAGCGTGTGGCAGGAGTGTGACCAGGAGCGTGCCCAGTACAAACCTGCTGATCAAAACATCAACTTCTCTAAGAAAGGTTTCACAACTCAATGTAATATGTCAACCTGAGCCAGAACAAGGGCTTCAGTAGGAGGATTGACAGAATTTGAGTGGTGGCTACGGAGCAGTTAAAATAGTTGTTTTGATGTTGCGTTCCTGATTTTGAAGATCGTACTATGACTTAGAACATTTGGAGAAACATTTGGGGAAGGGCACACGAGAATGCCTTATATTCTCTTACAACACTTTTTTTTAACCATTTCTAAATGAAGATAAAGAAACAGAAGCATCAACTCCTTTGACCCATGTGTCTATCACACCCACTGAGAGCTCCCAGGGATACCAGGGAGACAGGTATAGGATGAGACAGTTACAGAACCACACAGAGAGGGGACACTGTGCCACAGTGCAAGCGGGGCGCAGGCGACACAGGCGACAGACAACTAGAGATGGCAACCTGCAGCCTTCTAGGGTCCCTCTTGTCAACACCAGAACATTCTCAAGTTCATGGTCGGCCTTCCCGCGGACAGAATCACTGCTCAGGACCCCGCAGTGGGGACAAGCCAGCGGCTTGGACACAATGCAGGCAGTGGTCCAGTCTCCCCGGGATGATTCCTGGGAAGTGTGAGGTCAGACACTCATAGGACAAGCAGGCAATAGCAGAGCTTGAGGATGCCAAGGGAGTTGCTGAAGGTCACGGGTGCAAGATGTAGATAGAGCAGCCCACGGGCGATGGGGAGCCAGAACATGGGCTCTAAAGCCTGCAAAGGGCAGCGAGAGCCAGGAGCCCAGCAGGGCCACGAGCACAGAGCTGTGGGGAGATGGTTAGCAAGGCCGGTCACCAACCACTAGTATTTTTCATCAACCGTTGGCTCGCTTGGCAATCTGGGCTCGGTTTTCCTGTGGCCCTTGTACCATAGACGGCATGGCGGGAGCAGCCCTGGTGAGGCTGTAAGCAAGTCTTCGTTTTGTCTGATGGCTTGGACAGCTTCAGGAAGGGAGGAAGGTGGGGAGGTGGCCCTCCTGTGTCCCTTAGTGGCCAGCATCCCCACCCAATCTCCCTGCCTGGCCAAGGTCTCACTTTGCAACTTCAGCTCCTGTTGACCACCCCCTGACCTTCCAGCTTTGGCCAAGAAGCTTGGGACTGGAATTGCAGTGGGCAAAGGTCCAGCAGCTTTTGTTCGGAACACACATAAACATTCATCCTCATTCACTTGTCTCCTTCAAAAATTATCTTCTGGTACTTCATGCCTGGGACATGTGGGGCAGCTTTGGTAGAGGGAATTATGTTTTGTAGGGCTTCTGATGGGTGGATACTGGCAGCTGCACACCCTGCCATATTAAAAAGAGAGAGAGAGAGAAGGAGAAGAAAGACAGAGAACAGGACTCAAGGAGGGTTTTCCCTGCATAACCAGAGAGATCACTTGTGGAATCTCTGTGATTACCAGAAGTGACCCCAACGCTACTGACCACACATCGTTGTCCCTTTCAGTTGCTATCACAGAACATGAGACACCAGGGGGCTCATAAACAAGAAACATTTATTTCTCTCAGTTCTGGAGGCTGAGAGGGCAAGACCAGGTGCCTGTGGGGTCAAGTTTAAGCCCTCTTCCGGGTTTGCAGACAACCACCTTCACACCGTCTCTTTACCTGGTGGAAGGGGTAGGAGAGCTTGCTGGGGTCTTCTTCACAAGGGCACTACCCCTATTCATGGGGCTCGACCTATGGCCTAATCACCTCCCAAAGGTGCCTCCTCCAACACCATCATGTTGGGAACAGAGCTGAGTGACAGTGAGCACCTGGGGTCTGCTGGCATCTCCAGGCTTCAGATCCATCCACACCTGAAGCTGTGACCATGAACTTACATTTACATGAATCAAAACACTCTCAAATGAGATACAGATACAGGGGAAAATGCTTTGAATGTAGAATTGCCATTCTTGAAGTACTTCCTGATTGTTTGCAAAGACCCTTTCAAATATCTTTAAAATGAGACAGAAAATCGTGAGTCTTTGTGGAATGCAATGGATGACATGTCATCAGACATTAAAACACCATTTTCAGCTCCAGCCACTAGACTCACAACATGTTTAAGGGTTTATTAATTTTTTAAAGATTGTGTTTATTTATTTATTTATTTACTTATTTATTGAGCATGGACGGGGGAGAGCAGAGAGAGGGACAGAGAGAGAATCTCAAGGAGACTCCATGCTAAGTGGAGAGTGCTACACAGGGCTTGATCTCATGACCCTGAGATCTTGACCTGAGCCAAAATCAAGAGAAGAGCCGGACACTTAACCTACTGAGCCATGCAGGCCCTCTGAGGGCTAGATATTTTAAAAAGACAGTCTATTAGAAAGAAAATGATGGAGGAGTTCTGTTTTCTTCTAAAATTTGAGGGGCCATGTGACATTTTAGGATGTGAGGTAATGAGTAATACTGACACTGTTGACCTGCCTACCTGGCACTGTGCAGTGTGGGAATCCCTTCAAATAGACAAATTAGATCCCTTCTTTCCTTAATTTGAAAATAATGACAGGTCTTCCCTTGTAGATCTCAGGCAGTAAGGAGCTAATATCATTGTATCATGAGTCATACCCCATTTATTCTCTGACTTCCTCACTTGGACCCCATTCCATCGCTTGCTCTGGTTGTTTCCTCAGTGAACAGCAAGGGCTTCTATGTGCCCCTGAAAGTGTGGGAGTCTGATGGGGCCTGGTTCTACCTGCCTAGAGGAAAAGGATTCACCTATAACCATTTTTAAATTAATTGCTTAATAAATTAATTTTAAGTTCAAGCAAAATTGAGCAGAAAGTACAAGGAGTTCCCATGGACCTCTTGTCCCCTCCCATTACCTCCCCTGCTGTGGACATCCCGATGAACCTCCACTGACCCACCATTCGCTCTGGATTTAATGGAAGGCAAGTGGCTGCTGACAGAGCTCATTGACTTCTCGTGAGGTCTCAGCACGGGCCCAATTGCATCAAAAGTCAAGGATTCAGAACTTGATAAAAAGCTAGAGGCATCACCCCAGGGGCTCTTGATTTAGTACCTGCTATCTCTGTCGCAGGCCCCATCTATCTACAGATTTTCCTGCTTGAGAAGTAAGTGCCATTGACAAATGTCCTGGCCATTTCCCGTCTTCCTGTCACAGGGGGCCATCCTTCCGGTGTTTGCTGCGACCCCACGGGAACAAAGAGCAGGGGTGTTTGCGTGTCCTCCTCTGGGTTAAGTCTGAGATTTACATTTGCATTAGGACAACACGGAGCCCCTTGAAATCTGTGAAAAGGAATCCTTAAATTACATTCAGCTGAAGTTGCAGGACACTGGTTAGAACTGGCCCCGTGTTGGTGCAGGCCTACCGGACATACCAGTTAGCACCTGGCACGGAGCCTGCTCAGGAAAGGCATGTGGGGGACAGAGCAGGGAGATGAGAACCATGTGCCTCTCAGGTCCCTTGAGGAGAAAAGCTCCTGGGCCCTTGGGTCTAGGGGTTCTTAGAGCCTCTCATTACCTGAAGAGTCCCGATATGGAAGACTCTGGTATGGGTGGTGGAAACACCAGAGAATTTCTGAGATTGTTATATCCTGGAGGTAAGAACAAGAGAGCCTACGGAAGTGCCAGGTTTATCTGTGTCTCCTGATGTGGGCCTCGACGGGGTTAGCCACTGGACCTCCCAATCCAGATGCGTAGTCGAGGCAGACCAGGGCTAAGACAGAGCCACTTGTTTTTGTTCTGTGGTGACAGGTGTATCTTACCAAGAAGTGGGAATGTCATTGCTCTGGGGTGTGTTACACAAGTGGGCACATCAGAAAACAACTAAACCAAGAGTGCATTTGTCTAAACAGTTGTGCAAATGATTGCTTATATGATTATAGCTTTCTCTCTGCATTCGTGGTACCTACAGGTCATTCTTGTCGACAGGGGAAATTGTGTAGTGAGCTATCGTGATGGGACACCAGAGATCATGCCTTCCTTTATTTTTTTATTTTTATGTTTTTAAAAGATTTTACTTATTCATGAGACACACACACACACACACAGAGAGAGAGAGAGAGAGAGAGAGAGAGAGAGGCAGAAACACAGGCAGAGAGAGAAGCAGGCTCCATGCAGGGAGCCCGACATGGGACTCGATCCCGGGACTCCAGGATCAGGCCCTGGGCTGAAGGCAGCGCTAAACTGCTGAGCCACCTGGGCTGCCCAGATCATGCCTTCTCAAAGGGGTGGTGTCAACTCCAAGGGAGCAAAGGTTGCTTGGAGGAGGCATGGGGAAATATTAGATATTACCAAGGCTCGTGGCCCCTCAACCCTACACAAGAAAAACTTATTTCTTCATGTTTAATTTCTTGGCTGGGTTTTCTTAGGTCCTCAGCAGCGTTGACGTTGAGTTCATGATACATAAACATGCAGGATCAGGGCTAGGAGACCGTGGTGAAGGTATGGCCATGATTGGAGGACTTGGTTTACAGCCAGTTCTCCACCACGTTTGCGAATATGCATGTTTTCACTATTTACATATTTTACCCGAGGTTCATTGTACAACTTCTGTCTGAGGATTGGTGCTCCTCAACAGCTCAACTTCTCTAACTGGTGCCCTTTCCCTCCAGAACGCCAGTGACTGTCTTAGAGCCTCTGTCCTATCCTCCCTAACACTTGACTTGACTTTGAGTGATATTCATTGTTTTTTTGTTTTTTGTTTTTTGTTTTTTTCCAGATGCTTGTTGCTGCTACCTATCTGGTAATGACCTAAAACAATCTTCTTGTTCAGTTTGTGATCATGGTGTAAATTTAAACCCCACACCAGGTTAGCCCATGCTTACAGGTTCTCACCAGAGCTGTATTTTTTTCCTCTCAAAGAACCAAGACCAAGATGGACCATTTTCCACCATCTCCTTTGGTAGGTCTAATTTTTTCCTTGTTGACACTCTCCCTGGGGAGCTCCTGGTTCTGGCTTTATAGGGGCCCCTGTACCTTGGCTCACTTTGCACAAGCCGACCGTCTCCTGCCTTCCTGTGAGGTCACTAGTCTCATCAGAGGCAGCAAATACCCAAGCCTGCTCCCAGGCCCAGAGCCCCAGCACCAGCTGGAGATCCACTCTCCCACTTCCACTTCCACTAAGGAACCCAACCGCACCATTTAAAGGATTTTTAAAGCGTTTTAATCTAACATTTTTAGGTTTTGTTGTGGCGAGACTTTTCAGGCTATCTGCAGATGCTGCAACAACCGCCAGAGATGATTGCGATGTTGTTTATCTTTATAGTATCCTTGGCATTGTGTACAGCTTATTACAGGCATTCAATAAACATTTGAGGTGATAGGCACACATTCATAAAGTTATGTAAAATATATAAACTCTCATACTTAAACTTAGTTATCTGTACCATTGCTCTTTCTAGATAGGGATAGGAGTATCAGAGCAAATATTTATACATCTATCGGACTAAAAGAGTGTGATAGGTAATTCCACTTGGTCAACCTGCTTCTCCTGTCAGCCCATGATGCACACATGTGTCCATATACACCAGAGATGACACATCTCAAAGGGAACAAGAGAGCCTAATTGTTGACTTAGCGTTCCTTTCCTCTGAGGGCACACGCTATGAGAGCAGGGGGCATGTTGTAATAGCCTAGGGGGCTTCGTAAAACCAGAAATGCCAACATCTACTCCTCAGACCCATGGACTCTGCATCTATAATTAGGTGACCCCTGTCTCCCTCCAGGGGTTTCCAGGTGCTCCTACCCTAAAGCCTACCATCCAAGCCACCATATGCACAGTCAGGCGGCACCTCCACTCGGGGAAAGCCTTTACCTTTCTGTTCTCCAGCCCCCACCTTATCCTCACCTGTGTTTCAAGAGGATTTGAGAAAGAGATATTAACATACATCTTGAAAGCTTATTAAGTCTGAAAAAGCACCACATACACACCTCCAATGTCTCGTTAGCGGTCCGGCCTGGCTTCTTTGCTGGGTGCACACTTCCACCTAGTGGCTAGCTGCTGCACGAGCGTGCGGACCGTCGCCGGCTGCAGGTCCCCGCAGAGCACACCCACACACACGCCCACGCGGAAGCCGCATCTGCCACCCTCTTCCCTCCCTCTGGGTGGTCCTTCCCCTGAGTTCTTTGCTGGGTTCCTTCCAGTTATGCTCGGAGCCCCCACCATTGCCGATGTCTGCCGTAGTTCCCCTAAACACAGTCTGGCACATTGTGGCGCTCGGTTAGTCCGATCTGTTACCGTGCTCCTCAAAAGATCAAGGACACTTGATGTGGGTTCGTTCCTGGGCTCCGCTGTAACTCTCCGAAAGATAATTTTTACGTAAAATTCATTTCAGCGACATCGGGACCAAGGAGTCGATATCAACTTTAGATGTCTTTGTGTGATTTAAAGAAACCCACGTGATTCAGATGGACCGAAGTTATGTGCGCAACGTATTTTTTTTTTTTTTTTTGAATTGTATGGTTGAGAATTTTAGAGGAAAGAGATCGTGTAGGAGGTGGAAAGATAAAGGATACCAGTTGCTGGTTACAGCTCTGCCACTGGCCAGAAACTGGTAAAAGAGGCTTTTTTCAATCAAAGCTTTAGGAAACTTTCAGGAAGAAATGAGGTTTCCAAAATGTGAGCCCCAGGTCCCTCTGCCTTCCTCCCCCAGCTGCCCGAGCTCCAGGCCTCCCAGCAAACAGATGCCATGTGTGCTGGGACCCACGGTCTTACTTCTGGGGAAAGTGGTTTCCTTGGCTGAGAGTTCACACGTTCTCCATCGGCCCCCTCCTCACCGCACTATCAGGACACACGTGTGATCCCACGCTTGCACACTTCTCCCCCACGCCTCCCCTTACTTCCCTTGACCTCCTCCATGTCCCTCTCATGATGGCTGTGTTTGGGGTGGAGGCAGGGATTCATTCAGCCTCGCAGATGCTTTAGGTTCCATTTGGCTCCCTCTGTGGGGTCTGCACCCCTGGAGTGGCACACAGGCCCCTGGAGGAGGACAAATCCAGGCAGGGAGCTCTGGGTTGGAGCTGTAGAGCTGAGGGGTACCAGGAGGCCTCGAATCTCCCGAACTTGAGATCAGGGTATGGGCCTGGATCCCACTATTTGAATTCCGACATAACCTATACCTGTTCACACACTGAACATAGTGAGCTCTAGGAGTTTCGTCTGCAAGGCATCAAGGCTCCCCAGAGGCTGATGGCAGCACGGACTACTCAAAGGCAAGCACAGGCCACCTTGTCTTGGAGGCACATCAGCCTGGCGGTGAGGACAGTGGAGGGACAGCGGGTCCTCCTGGCCTCATGTGGCCTGTGCCACTCCCCCTGAGCCTCAATGGGAACGCAGGTGGAAACCTGCTGATGGAGGTGGCTATGCTTTTCAAACCAAAGGCAGGCATGCTTGATGTATGCCCATCCTGGGTCTAGATTCCTTTAACTTAGTCAAATTTCATGGCTACTTTTTGGCTTGGTTTTATTTTATTTATTTTTTTTAAAGATTTTATTTATTTATTCATGAGAGACACACACAGAGAGAGGCAGAGACACAGGCAGAGGGAGAAGCAGGCCCCATGCAGGGAGCCTGATGCAGGACTGGATCCCAGGACTCCGGGACCACACCCTGGGCCAAAGGCAGGCACCAAACCGCTGAGCTGTTCAGGGATCCCTGCCTTGGTTTTATAATACACAATGCTATTGGGGATCGATTTTGATGCATCCATTCATAGAGCACCAATATTGTGCTATTCTGCACTCAACACCAGCTTGAGGGCGAGAGACAAAGGTGTCCTTGAGGATCTCATGGTCTAGTTGCTGGGACAGACACGCCAACAAATAAGTGTAAGGAAACAGAAGATGTTCCTTGAGAGGTCTGTCAGGTGACCTCTAGAATCAAGGGTTAGTCTCCTGACAAGATCAGTGTTAGCCCTATGAGTAGAAATCTGCTGCATATTCCAGTTTATTTAAAGCTGAATTGTGTCACCAAGATCAGTGGGTCTTTTGGCCACAGAGCTTGATCTTCCCTGGTCAGTCTGTGGAGTCTGATGAGAGGGAAGGTGCATACAGGTGGGCGTGGGGCCAGGTGCTGGGAAGGTGGGGGCTGCCCTGTGGGTCCTAGCCTGGTTCCAGGCACCCAGCCACCCAGCAAACCTCTCTGCCCAGGTGCTCTATTTTGCATGCAGTACAAATAACATCCCTGGGCAGTATTTTTCCAACTGACTTGTCCTTTTGCAACAATGAGGAAAATTGTGAGGGTGTCTGATGGGGCGCAGAGCGATTGAGTAGACAGGGAGAGAGAAAACATCGCTTGCCCTGGTGCCATCATTATTCCCTTCCTTAGTTTAATTGTTCCCTAACCTGGAAGTTGCTCACTACTCTGTCCTCAGTTAGGAAACTGTTTCTGAAGAATGTAATTTGTCTTTATCTAGAAAGTATTTTACTGTCTTTCCAGGTGGACTTCAGACATTATTTATTTAAATATTTCTGGTTTTGAAGGGGCAACGGTTTGAAACTGGTTGAGATTTCCTGTTCCTTTTAGCCAGTGCATTGCCCAATATTCTGATTTGGTAGAGAAGGTGAAATTCACTGGAGAAGTCTAGAACTCGTCCAGATGTCTTACATTTTTCCCGGATAGACAACCAATCTTGAGTCCCTTACAACTCTGATTTTTGTTTGCTCTTTCTGTTGTTCAAAAAATGTGGCTTTCGTCGTTTACGAACAAAAAGGAAGGCTTATGAAACTTACATGGGAAGCGTCTCAGACATCAAAGCTCTTACGAAATGACAGAATGATGGGTTGAGTGTGAATGAATGAGGAACATACGGATTAAATTTCACTTGAAATGCACATGGATTTATAAATGAGGGAGAAAAGTACTTGGCAAAATGTGCCTAGGGTTTTCCTGGGCCCGGAAAGTTTGACAAATGCTCCGTAGTATTTGGCCGGACACACCCAGCTGCCAGTGGAGCCTGTTCCCAGGGAAAGGTCTTCGCCTGGTATGATGGGAAACTGAAGCTCTGACACCAAGGAATGGGATTATCACCAGGCATCGGCAGGCCTTGGCCCAGCTGAGGCAGAGAAGCTCGGAGAGAGGAGATGAGAAAATGAAGGACCCTACACTTGCAGAAATGTAAGAAGACTCATTGGGGTAGCATGGTCAGGAAAGAAACTCTTAAGTTAGGAATCTCACAGAAAAGTGGAGATGTCTAGGACGAGATGAGAAGAAACTTGTCTGCATCCAGCAGGTGGCCCAGTGCCATCTCATTGAACTCTGAATACGCATCCCATCAGGATCAGGGACGGATATCCACGTAGTTTCAAACCTCCCATCTAGTAAACATTCTGTATCTGTCTGGGTCCGATCAGGTGAGAGACATCACACAGTCATCTGAACAGGGGAAATTTAGCCCAAGCAACACTGTCAAAGATCTAATCCAGCCCATCATTACTGAGCATGGAACGGCAATGAGTATTTATTGATGCTGACTCTACCCCTCCTTTCAAAGAAGGACTGTCAAGGGATTAAAAGGCTCAGACACCATATGGCATGGTGACTAGGAGAGCTGACCCTACAGTCCTCAGCTTGGGTTCACCACCCACTCTCTAGAATAAGACCAAGGAGGTCAGCTCCTTTCTGAGAGTAAAATCTTACTGCATTGCTGTGACAGCCTATTTGAAGGCCTTGAAAAGTGCCTGGTTTCCTGGTCAATGCTCAGTAAATGTCACTACTGTTACTTTTATTAATTTCTAGTCCATCCCTAACTAAACCAGGAACCTGCCTTGAAGAACTCGGCTCACTTGATCTATAGACAGGGTGCGTGCTTCCTACTAATTTATTAGTCTTACCTTTTCCACTATGCTTTTCAGAGACAAATACTAAACATTTTTAAAAACAGGAAAGATCTTACTCTTTACAGTGAAAATGGGACACAGCCAGCCCATGGAGGAAAGTACCCTGAGTTTGAGCATGGGTTCTGGGGTTTAGAAGCCTGCTGCTGTATTATGAAGCAAAGCTGGATTCTGAACCTCTGTGGGGGTGGTGGGGTGGGGAGGAAGGAGCTTGTAGAAACAGATATGGGGGACACCGTGGGTGGTGTTTGCTCATGGCTTTGCTCATGATCTCTCCAGGAAATCCACTCAAGCTACAATAGCATTGTCCAGTTTTTCGAGTCGAGAGGGCAGATGGACACTTCAGCATCTCACCTTGTGTTTCCTTAAATGGTATTATTAGGAAGTGTGAAGGGTTCTATAGATTAAGCACCATAGGTATTTTCAAAAGGGAGATTGGAGAGGCACTTGGATGGCTCAGTCGGTTGGGCATCTGACTCTCGATTTCAGCTCAGGTCATGATCTCAGGGTTGTGGGATGGAGCCCCACATCAGACTCTCTGCTCAGCGGAGAATCTGCTTCAGATTCTTCTCTTTCTCAAATAAATAAAATATTTTTTAAAGGGAGATTGGAAAAAGGAACCATCTACAAAGAACACGATTGGGGTTTTGTCATTATTGCCTGTTCATGTGGTTATGAATCTGAGAAGTCTTTTTTGAGCATGGTTATCAGTGTGGCCCACACTGACCTGCCAAAGGCACAGAAAAACATTACCCTGGATACCAAACTTGAAGTAGCTTCACTTTCTTTTCCTTTTCTGGATGAATTTTTGCCTACATTCAAACCCCAAATTCTGCCTTCAAGATTCTTTACAAGCTTTCCTCTCTAAATACTTGCTTCCAACCACTTGTCCTAAGACCTCCATATATTCACACTTACTATTTCTCAAGTCAACCTTGTCTTTTTCTCCCTCCAACTTTTTACTTCTTTATTTTTTAAATTTTAATTCCAGTGTAGCTGACATATTAGTATAACAGTGTCAGGTGTACAATGTATTAGTGATTGTGCACTTCATACATCACCAGGTGCTCATCAAAAATGCTCCCCTTCATCCCCTTCTCATCTTTACTCCTTCTCCCCACCCTTCTTCCCTGTGGTTACCATCTGTAACCAAGATGTGTTCTCTAGAGTTGAGTCAGTTTTTTTTATTTGTCTCTCCCTTTCTTCCTTTCTTTCTTTCTTTCTTTTTCTTTCTTTCTTTCTTTCTTACTTTCTTTTTCTTTCTTTCTTTCTTTCTTTCTTTCTTTCTTTCTTTCTTTCTTTCTTTTTCTTTCTTTCTTTCTTCTTTCTTTCTTTTTTTTTGCCATTTGTTTCGTTTCTTAAATTCCACATATGAGAAAGGAAGAGATAATATAGTATTTGTCTTTCTTTGGCTGGATTATTTCACTTAGCATAATATTTTCTAGATCCATCCGTATCATTGCAAATGGCCAGATTTCATTCTTTTTGATGGGTGAGTAATATTCCATCATATGTGTATGCCACATCTTCTGTATCCACTTGTCAGTTGCTGGGTACTTGGAGGCAGCCTCAATTTCGACATTGAACTTGGTTGGGGAAACTGTTGATGATGATGGAGTTCCTATAGAATGGGGAGCTTTTGCATGGAAGACCTAAGATTTCTTTCCTTGAGGGTTTTTGGGGTTTTAAACAATTTTGCCTGTCCATTTGGGATTCATCACATATAACTCAGGTGTTACTTAGATTTCTCTGCCCCTTGGGTTCAGAATCCAATTGAAGTTCCTGGGCCTACCTCCTCTGCTTCCATCCACCACATACAGTGATCCCACTCTTAGGCGTCTGCACAAACTGGGTGGAAATACTGGGGTGGGTATGCATTCCTAACTCTCATCTCCATTTTCCTTTTTTAAAAGCTTTTGCTTATTTCTTTGAGAGGGAAAGAAAGAGCACAAGCAGGGGTAAAGGAAAGGCAAAGGGAGAAGGAGAAGACTCCCCACTGAATAGGGAGCCTGAAATCCTGACCTGAGCTGAAGTCAGATGCTTAACTGACTGAGCTGACTGAGGTGCCCTCATCTGCCATTTTCTATAGGAAATCATACATGTACATCTCAAAATAGACCTTCTGCCACCTTCCTGGAGGGCAAATACAGCCCCACCCACAGAGCCCTTTCCACTCAGTTGCCTCCTGGTATAAGGCAACATTTCAAAGATAAAATTTAATTAATACATTTGTAATCTTTGATGAATAAATTATATCTGGAGTACCTAGCATGATAATTGTATGAATGAGACAAATTATATACAATGCAGTGTTAGGATCCTAATTAATCAGGTAACCTCATGCCTGTAAAAGATGCTGAGAGACATGATACCCAGGTCATTTCTATATTTCAAGCTAACATCTGTCTTAACTCCCTATTGCGGCTGCAGGCCTGTACTCACTCTGGAGGCTGCAGGGAAGAATCTGTTTTCATGGCTTTTCCAGCTTCTGGGGGTACCCACATTCCTGGGCTCATGGCCCTGAAAAGTGAAAGCTTTTCACTCCAGCCTGTGTTTGTTATCACATCTCCTTTGTCTGCCTTTGGCTCTTTTGCCTCCCTCTCATAGGGACCCCTGTGATTCCATTGGGCCCACTGGATAAGCCAGGATCATCTCTGCAAAGTCCTTGCCATCTACAGGACCACATCCAAAGCTCAGGGATTAGGATGCGGACATCTTTGGGAGGCCATGACTCTATCTACCTCTTTAAACTAGGGAAAATGAGTCTATTCAAGATTTCTAAATAGGTCACGTCTGCATTCCTTGTCCTGACCCTTGGAGTTCCTACAGTGTTTTAGAAACATCACCCAGTGATGGTGAGGGCCTGTCTGGTGGTACAGAAGTGGTTGATGCTTCTGAACTGACCTCCCTTGTTTACCGACCTTGTAAGGAGGGCTGTCCAAAAAAGCCATTGAATATAGCTTGTTCTCTGATTACTGAACTCTTCCTCTTAAAATGGCTAAAGAAATGTGATGTCTGTGATGACTTGAAAAGTCTGGTCAAAACAAAACAGAGGCCCAGACTTTAGGCTCTCACTTCTTACTGGCCATATAAGAAGGAGGCATCTCTGATTTGGTTTTGATCTCATTCTCAAAAATCAGGCAGATTTTTGTGCAGGACTGGGCAGTGATGCCTGAGGAGTCTGTCCAAAGCTCAGTTTCCTCTGGTCAGTGTGATCAGCAGGTGCTTTTCCTTGGAAACACCTCTGAATTCTGACTCTACCACTTACTGCGTGTGTGGTTTTTAGGGAAATTAAGTGGGTTAATAAACTATTATTATTACATTTAGTAAATGTAATAAATAATATTTTATAAATATATAAATATGATTAATTATATTTAATGGTTAGTATATTAAAGTATAACTATTAACTAATATATAACTATATATTATAATGATTATAATGTGATATATATTATATATTATTACATAAATTAATAATTAAGTAAACTAGGTTCTCTGAGTTTTGTTTTCCTTCTTCCATAGAGCAGGGATGATAATAATTCTGACATCCTGAGAAGGTTGTTGTGGGAAGCCAGAATAAGATAATGTATGAAGAACTTAGCTCAGTCACTGGTGCATAGAAAGCTCTTAGAAAATAAGTATTACTCTGTTTAATTTTATAAAACTATTGTGAAAAGTTACAGTAGATAAGGTTTTCTGTGGGCATTTTAAAAGATTCTACTTTGAAAAGTGATTTTTAAAAGGCATCACATGAATGGATAAAGAAGATGGTGAAAAAAAAAAGAAGATGGTGTAGATAGCTATGATGGACTATTACTCAGCCATCAAAAAGAATGAAATCCTGCCATTTGCAACAGTGTGGTTGGAACTAGAGACTATTATGCCAAGCGAAATAAGTCAGTCAGGGAAAGACTATTATCACATGATGTCACTCATATGTGGAATTTAAGAAACAAAACAAATGAACACAGGGGGAGGGAAGGAAAAATTAAATAAAGATAAAAACAGAGAGCCAAACCATAAGAGACTCTTAACCATAGGAACAAAACTGAGGGTTGCTGGAGGGAAGAGGGGTAGAGGGGAAGGGGTAACTGGGGATGGGCATTAGGGAGGACACTTGATGTGACGAGCGCTGGATGTTACATGCCACAGATAAGCCACTCAATTCTACCCCTGAAACTAATAATACAGTATATGTTAACTACATTGAATTTAAATAAATAATTTAACTTTTCAGGTTAAAAAAATATTAAAACAAAATAAAATTGGCCCACTTTTGCTAACAACAGCATCACATTACGATGCGTGGAAGTGTGTAGAGGTTTCAGGAGTCGGTGACTGGCCGAGCCACCTGCCGACCCACGGGTGCTGGCGCAGGACACGGTGGCCAGAGGTGGGACGAGGGAAAGGGAGCAGGTGGGGTTTACACGTAAGCCTGGGGCATCCTGTCTGCATAGACTCCATCCATGGGAAGTCCACAGTGAGGACAGAGCCAGAACAGGAAGAAATGCCTCATTTCCTGCAGGAGACTAGACTGCGGGGCTTGTCTGTGAGTCGTAAGCTCTCAGAGCCAACGGGACTCAAAACCATTAGTCACTTTGAAAGCAGACAGTGCCTCGAGGAGGAAGCAGAAGTAATCATTGGAAGATCCTCTTCCTGCAACTGCGAGCATCAGACGCGCCTGCAGCCGAGGCCAGGCCGTTGCATCTCTGAGCAGCGCAGGCCTTTGAAACGTTCATGCAGATCCACAGACGGGATGAAGTGGGGGGGGGGGTGAGGGCAGCACGGAGCCAGAGCCCGTGGCCTGAACCTCTACTCGCTTCCCTGTGCCCCCCCCCCCCACCTGCCCTCTTCCCGCGCTGGGACCCAGGCTAGACCCCACAGCGCAGCGAACCCAAAAGGCCGGCGGAAGGCAGGCAGCCCCAAGCTCGGTCTCCAGGCTTCTCTCTGGGATGTTAGGATCATCTGTGGCCTCTGTTCCGTGACGCACGGAGGTTTGGCAGCAGCCCTGACAACCGGGAGGCTGTCGGCTTTTAACCCTGAAGATCCCGTGGAAGTGCTAGCTCTGCAGCTGCGGCTTCTGACTCTGGGGAGGATAATACGGGGGACTATTTGGGGACAAACACATCCATTTCCTAGGCTACCCACCTGATTGCTGTGTTTTTCAGTTTTCAGATACTGACAGTCAGATGAAAGTCTACCAAGAACCCGGGCCCCATTTTTGCCTGTTTCCCGCAGTGCTAAGACTTGCGCTGTTGGCAGCTTCGGTGTGAGTAGTTAATTCATGACTCTGGGTTTCCTTCGAAGAGAGATGAGCTAGTCCTCAAATTAGAATGCGTGCTCCTTTATTGCAAAAAGGAGCTCTGAATTCAGCTTTTTTTCTCCCTTTGACAACGTCTGTGATGAGGTAGTGGGCACGTCACTGGTTGTTTTTGCCTTTTTTATAAAATATACATATCCGGTTTTTTTTTTAAGATTTATTTATTTATGATAGAGAGAGAGAGAGAGAGAGAGGCAGAGACACAGGAGGAGGGAGAAGCAGGCTCCATGCCGGGAGCCCGATGTGGGACTCAATCCCAGGACTCCAGGATTGCGCCTTGGGCCAAAGGCAGGAGCTAAACTGCTGAGTCACCCAGGGATCCCCTACATATCAGTTCTTAGGGAGACCCTCCCCCTGCTTTTGCTCCTCCGTGTCCCAGGCCACTGCTGGCTTCCTGACCTCGGGGCAGGCAGGCTGTGTTTAAATGGCCTTAGAGGACATACACTGCTTGTCCTTCTCCGATTGACTTATTTCACTCAGCATAATACCCTCCAGTTCCATCCACGTTGAAGCAAATGGTAGGTATTTGTCGTTTCTAACGGCTGAGTAATATTCCATTGTATACATAAACCACATCTTCTTTATCCATTCATCTTTCGATGGACACCGAGGCTCCTTCCACAGTTTGGCTATTGTGGCCATTGCTGATAGAAACATCGGGGTGCAGGTGTCCCGACGTTTCGTTGCATCTGAATCTTTGGGGTAAATCCCCAACAGTGCAATTGCTGGGTCGTAGGGCAGGTCTATTTTTAACTCTTTGAGGAACCTCCACACAGTTTTCCAGAGTGGCTGCACCAGTTCACATTCCCACCAACAGTGTTGGGAAATATCAGGAAGGGAGACAGAACATAAAGACTCCTAACTCGGGGAAACGAACTAGGGGTGGTGGAAGGGGGGAGGAGGGCGGGTGTTGGAGGGGAATGGGTGACGGGCACTGAGGTGGACACTTGACGGGATGAGCACTGGGTGTTTTTCTGTATGTTGGTAAATTGAACACCAATAAAAATTAATTAAAATAAATAAATAAATAAATAAATGGCCTTAGAGGCCCAGGGCGTCTCCTGGTGTCCGGCACGTATCAAGCACACAACGAATGTTTGTGGTACGATTACTTCAAGAGCTCCTAAGCAAATTCCAGATATTGAGAGTCATTTTCGGTTCTGATTGCAGCTGCCAAACTCAAAGACCTACCTCCTGTTATCTGTGAAAGCTTCTCCAAAAAGCCACTTTGTGCAAGTGTGTTGTAGTCGAGCCTTGGGCTCGCCATCAGGAATATTGTGTTCCAATTCCTGCTCTGCACTTTATGGCTCTTCCATCACAAATGAATCATTTAATTTCTCCAAAACCCAAACCCCAGACTTCAAAACCAATAGAAGAGGCAGGCAGAGCAATTAGAAGTGTCTCTTAAGAAATATCTCCGGGCTGAAACAAAAGAAATCAGCAAAAGAAAATTGATCTTTCTAGAAATCAAAAACCAAAAAAAAAAAAAAAAAAAAAATCATAGTAAGTTATCTCCATTCTCACAATGACAGAAAAAGAAAAAAAGAAAAAAAGAACAAGATGTGTGTTCAAAGGAAGCACTGAAAAGTAGAACCTGTGCCAGTTGCTAGGACTTGAGCAGCTTCCGGATTAAATGCTTCTCAAACCCATGGCTTCCATCGTGTGTTGATGGGTCAGGATTTGAAATCTCAGTTCTTTGAAGGCTAGCAAGTCTAAATCTGTCTATAGTACTTAAATCATTCCCAAAGGCTCTCAGCCATTCCTGTGTGAAGCTGAGCCAGTCACAGAAGCTATTGGGCACCTACTGTATACTAGGTATCCGTACCCAACCTGATGGGTGGGTCATGACGGATAACAAATAAATATAACCAATGTGGTATTTCCATGAATTTCTCTATTGTTTTATACAGAGGTCTCAGTTACGACAGGAGTGAAAACACTCGGGTAGCTTGTAGTACAGTCCAGTGATCTCAACTGTGTCCAACACTCTAGGGAAAGAGACACAGGGTCCCTACCTATCCTGATGTCATTTTGAAACTATTGAGAGTATACACACAAGTATGTCAGAAACCCATCATTTTGGAAGAATTAGAGAAGATGTCAATTTATATACTAATTACAGGGTAAGGTCTGGACCCAGACAGCTGACCGACACACACATCAGCAATCCCCCAAGCAAGCACTCCTTTGTGATTGCCTTTCCTCACCTTGTTGTATTAGTCTTTCAAAAAATTGTGCACATTGCTTTGCTTGAAGTCATGTGTTTTCTGCGTCCTGTTCCTCTCTAGGAAACTGACCAGTTTTATATTAACCAATGTCCCTACTGACCTTGACCTATGTCCCTTCTTGGACCAAATACTTGTCTGCTTTGGAGCCCTGGGGAGGCAAGGGAGCAAACAGAGTTATGAGCTTCCTTTGGGAATTTGAGGTCAGCTCCTGGGAGGGATTTTGACATCTCAGGGTGGACCAAGTGCGTCACACTGAATCTCAGATCCACCACTGAGAATTTGGTAGAATTTTTTAGTGGGTTTGAGATATATTTAAGTTTTTCCTCTACTTCCTAATTTTAATCAAGAATACTGTGGACTGTGCAGACTTATGCAAAATATTGAGAGAACATATAAAATGCATGCTAGTTAACATTCGTCTCCAGCACCATAACTTATGTAATTTTTATTGATTTTAGAACTGTATTATAGTCACCTAATGACCATTTCTGACAATGTTACTTTGATTTTATTTAGTAAAACCACCTTTCTTATCTTGCACAAAAGAAGAAATGAATTCATAGAACAAATTCACACCATAGTTAGTATGTCTCAGGAGTTGGACCTCAGATCTGAGAACTGAGCTAAGGCCCCCTATGCTAACTCCAGCTGAACTTTTTTTTTTTCTAATGCCAAACAAACCCTTGCCCTCCGTGTGGGTGAGCCTGCTACCAGGGGAAAGGCTGCATTTTTCTCAGAGCTCCCAGCTTTGACTTTCCTCCACATTTGAAAAACGGGGTTTGATGAAGACAAAATGAGAAACTGCAATGTGTGGGAGCCGTAAGCCCTAAAGTATGTGTGTGAGGTACCATTGTTGCTGTGGTTTCTTTCTCCATTTCTTTCTTTCTTTCTTTCTTTCTTTCTTTCTTTCTTTCTTTCTTTCTTTCTTTTTCTTTTTTTTCTTTCTTTCTTTCTTTCTCTTTCTTTCTTTTCTTTCTTTCTTTCTTTCTTCTTTCTTTCTTTTTCTTTTCTTTTCTTTCTTTTTTTCTTTTTTTAAGATTTTACTTATTTATTTGAGAAAGAAAGAGATAAAAGTGAGCAGCAGGGAGAGAGAACCTGAAGCAGGCTCCACACTGGGTGTAGAGCCCGGCACGGGGCTAGATCCTACAACCTTGTGATGTCGTGACCCTAGCCACCATGCGGCAAGCCGCTCTGGCTCATTCTTTTTTTTAACTGTTTTTTTTTCTAAAACATTTTATTTATGTATTCATGAGAAACACAGGGAGAGGCAGAGACATAGGTAGAGGGAGAAGCAGGCTCCCTGCAGGGAACCCAATGTGGGATTTGATCCCAGGACCCCGGGATTACACCTGAGCTGAAGGCAGACACTCAACCACTTAGCCACCCAGGTGCCCCCCCAAAATGGTATATCTTGATAACAAGAATTTTATGCCCAGTTAAAATACTGATATTAATCCCAAATAAATGTGTGTGTGTGTGTACATGCATGTGCACATGTGTGTTAAGGAAAATTTTTTAAACCCCAAAAGTAAAGGCTAGCTGTAACAAATCTGTTTTAAAAATGAGATCAGCAGATGTTTGCTCTCTCTTAGGGGCAGGGTTGAACTTTAGAAAACTGTTGCCTTTCAGGCTCTGAATTTATAATATGAAGTGATGAATTATCACCATTTTGCAGATGTTCAAAAGAAAACAGAGAGGCTAGCTGACCCTCCCTGCAGAGCAAGTTAAAGTCAGAGCCAGAAACCAAACGAATGCAAACCTCCTTCTCCCGTCGGGTTTTTGTTCTCATTCCCAGAAATATTACAGTAGTATTGTTTTTGGTTTTGGATGTGTTGAGAACTCACCATTTAAGGAGTTCAAAGAATTGGTGGCTGAGGTACGGAATTTTAAGCGAAGGAGATGACTTTGACGCAATCTCCTGGGAGTGCTCCTGCTTCCCCCTCAGGCAGGCATGAGGCCAAGAAGCAAACTTTGCACATAATGGTGGAAAAACTCCATTTTCCAACAAATGAAGGATTTGACCTCATTTGCTTCCTCTGCCAGGCGTTACCCTCAACAGACACAATTCTTGCTCCAGTGCTGAGACCTAGGGCCTGCCTGGGAATCAGTGCTGAGACCTGGGGCCTGCCTGGGAATCAGTGCTGAGACTCGAGTAGCCTTGGAATCGACTCCATTAAATGCTCAGAGTCCCCTCTCTGGGCGTGGTTGACTGCCACTGAGCCCCTTTGCCTTGTGGTCCCAGGACATCTCCATCCCTCTGAAGGACTCCTGTTGAACCTATCTACCCTATATCTAGGGTCTCTATGGCAGCCCTTCCCTCCCCGGGGAACCTCCTGTATCCCCTTAACTACCTGAGCTCGTGTTGAAGACAACACAGTCTCCTTTTCAGTGTAGCCAAACTTTTGTTCACAGCCCAGTGACTCACCTGCCCCACCTGAGCCAGTCCTTGCGGCCATGGGAACAAAATCACTGAATAGCATGAGATAATGGGGAGGGAACCTCCACTGGTGCTCGGAAGGGGACAGTCCTGCCCATGTAGTATGGGTTAGGGGTAGGTTTAGTAAACTCGGGGTCCTACAGAAGGAAGGGGGGATAATGCTGGAGAGGCAGCCAATACGTGCCCCCGGCCCTCGCCTGTGTGGTCAGTGAATGCCGGAGCACCCATAGCACAGCAAAACCACGTTGTATTGTGGTCACCGAGGTCCCGAATCTCAGTCACACAAAAGTGAGAGCTCTCCTTGCTGCAAAATACTTCCGTACTTCTCAGTAGGTTTTCTAGTTACTAGGTTTGTTTTTTTAAGGAAAAGATGTTTTATCTGCTTTCATTTATTAAACAAATGAAATTAGACTGTTACAAATATCATGTATGTGACAGATACCAAAGGATTAGTAAAACTAAGAATAACATGAGCAGAAACTTACATGAAGTGAATTTGGAAAGGCAGTGTCTAGCCTGCTTTGTGGGCTTCGAGAAGGCAAGACTGCATCATGTTGGACAGAGTCCAGAGGGGGTACAAGGCAGTCACTGCTGACTTTTAGCTGCTCTGCAATCTAGATCCAATGGAATTTTCCAGATTTACTATCCTCCTTTGAGAACCTTCACCTGACTTTGACATTTCCTTGAAAACCCCTTGGCTTCCACCTTTGACTGTGTCTCCCCCAGTCTCTCCCTGGAATGTTCCTGTTTTTCAACTGGCACAGGTATGACGTTGCTCTGTGAGATCGGATCTTACTTCCCCTAAGCATCTATCTCTGGGAGCAGCGGCCCCCCACCACCACCCTTGGAGCTGGCACACATTGCCTTGGGTGTTCACACAAGTGTTCTGTCACCTGCCAGGAGATGTGTTCACACCTGCCAGCACCTGCCAGTGGCCAACTTCGTACCAGTCATCTTCACCACACATCACTAGAGAAGCTCAAGTTCCATGTTGCCCATTCTGGTCTTACTCCATTCAGTTCCCTCAAAATGCCTTCTGCTGACTTCTGTGTCCCCCGGTTGCTGGTGTCACCCATCAGCTGTGTGAACTGGACTTACTCTCCACCCGATCCCATTCCTGGCATCTCGCTACATTCACCTTGCCCAGGTACTCTCATATCACCATCTCACCATGGCTAGTGGCCATCCTGTCCATGTGCCCCCCCCCCCAACTTTAGAAAGTAAAATCATGGATCCATATGTCAAAACCCCAAGAAAATCTCCATTAGCATTTTATTTTACTTGGGCCATGCTGTGTGAATGGTTTCATACGCTGAGTTTTGGTAGTCCACATAACATTCTGTTGTGAGCATTTTCCTATGTTACTGAAATTTCTCCATTTTAC
Source organism: Vulpes vulpes (assembly GCF_048418805.1). Classification (NCBI taxonomy): domain Eukaryota; kingdom Metazoa; phylum Chordata; class Mammalia; order Carnivora; family Canidae; genus Vulpes; species Vulpes vulpes. The sequence goes on from NC_132780.1 coordinate 67,789,034, forward strand.
ATTTTTATGGCCACATAATATTCTATCACAATTCATTATCTATATTTGGACATTTAATTTTTTTTTACTGTTATAAAACTATATGTTGTGAACAGCTTTATATTTAAATATTTGTTCACCCCCTCAAAGTTTCAGACTAGAAATAAAATTAATTCCTAGAAATAAAATTAATGGACTGAAATGAATAAATACCCTTAAGGCTCAGTACCTGGCAAAGAAGGTGAATGTGGTTTTCATCTCTACCAGCAACCTGTGCAAGCTCATGTCTCACTCTGAATCATTTAAAATTCTTTGCCAATTTGCCATGTGCGAGAGCTAATTCTCTCACGTTTCAGTTCTTAACTAATGAGGTTGAACACTTATTCTTTATTTTGTTCACTATTTTTCTTGTAGTTCCCGCCCTTTGTCCATTCTGGTGGGGATGGGGGCGGGCAGACTGTAGTAGGGTAGGAGCTCCTTACCCATTGTACTTTGTTCCATTTATAGGAAACACATTTCCCCACTTGGTTCTTTGTTTTTTTAATTTTGATGATCTTTTTGTTTACAATAGTATATAATTTTGTCCAAGTCTTTCATGGAAAACCTTCAGGGTGATGGGAAGGGTTCAATGTCTGTTTGACATTGTAGATGATGGCAAGATCAGATTGTCTTTCGAGAAAGGTCACCATGGCTGTTGGGTAGGGATGGGGTTGGAGGAGTGAAGGCTTAGAGTTGGGTACAGATGAGAAGGCTCAGTTACTTTCAGTCTTGTCCCCCTTAGTGATCGCCTTCTCCTCTAGACATGCAGTGTGTTTTGTGCCTTGGGGACCTTCCATGAAGCTCACGTGCCCAGCTTCCTGTATGCTCACTGGCCGATGTCTTGGTTGGGGATCCTTTGGTCACCTACTCATTCACACTTTAAGTTCACTTCCAATAGTTGCATTCACAAAGGCTCATTTTATTTCTGGGCCCTGGAAGCACCTTGCCCTACACACCTGCATACCTGCATATTTACTTGTCGTTTCTCTGTATTTTGTTTTATTTTAATGTAATATATATATGTATACGTATATGTATATGCATATGCATATGCATATGTATATGTATGTATGTGCTCATTTTTCTCTGTTTACTGGTCTATGGTGAGGTGATTTATGACTAATTCTCATATGATGAAGTAATTGTGAACCACAAATAAGAATGTAAAAATCAGCAGCTGAGAAACTATAAATAAAAAAATGCTGAGACCAGGAGAGAAAGGAAAGAAAAGCGCTATATTGTGTCACGTTAGGCAGCTGGTGTGTTTGGCCTCAAATTAAGCTCTGAGCTTCTGAGCTTCCTGCCAAAGCTCAAAGGTAAATATAGGCAGTGACGGGTTGATGGCATCAGAGGGGACCAAATGCCCCTTCTTTCTCGTGACCTAAAACTCATTTTCTCATCTTCGGCTCCAAAAATACATTTTCGCAGGGCTCCGTGTGGTTTCCCTGTGTGTCCTCCACCAGAGCCCGGGGACAGGCAGGATGAGTGTCAAAATGCTGCTGCTTCACACGCCCTGTCCGGATGCTGACCAATGCGTCAGCAGCTGCCCTCAGATGGGGGTACTCCCAGGGAACACGAATTGCTCCCCAGCACAACCTCATTGGAATTTTCTGTTACCACAGGCAATTCCATGGAGTTTCAACTTGCATGCTATTAAATGCATTTTAGAGATTAATAAGGGGTCACTGAAATGCAGGATTTGTAAGCTCAAGGTGTACGGCTGTGAGTCCAAGTCAGTGTTCCTGGGGCCTGGGGCGTGTGCCACTTGGGGGCACCTTCCCGATTTCCTGCAGGATGCCTTGTCATCAGCACATCCCCAGGTATTGTCCTGAGGGTGTCAGGATTTTACTCAATGCCTTTCTGCCTTCTTCCTCATAAACTCTGTTACTTTGATTTCATTTTCATCCTTTAGTTTGAGGAATGGTTGGGTAACTGTGTATGGCTGTCTGATACCACCTATAGGGTCTAGTACCACCTATGACCGTCTGGCAACCACCTGTGACTGGTACTACCTATGACTGTCTGGTATCACCTATGACTGTCTGGTACCACCTATGGCCATCTAGTACCAACTTTGGCCATCTGGTACCAACTTGGCCATCCAGTAGCCACCTATGGCCATCTGACAGTCATATATGGCCATCTGGTGCCACCTATAACTCTCTGGTACCACCTATGGCGTCTGATATTACCTATGGCCACCTGGTAACCACCTGTGGCCATCTGGTAACCACCTGTAGCCATCTGGTAACCACCTATGACCGTCTGCTAACCACCTATGGCCATCCAGCAACCATCTAGATCCATCTGGTAGTGCACAGGGAGGCATTCAGAGACTTGAACTATAAACCAATCTCTAAGATAAGCCTGCAGGTCTGTGCTGCTTTCAGATGAGCATCAGCGTAAGCAAGATTGCTAAAGCCTTTCTCCCTGTACCGCAAGCTGGCTCATTCAGGACCCTTCCCTTATTTTATGCTGCCATTGAAATGACTTACAACATACTCACGAGGTACGATATTTTTAAATGTCTTAGAGAATTTTTTTATAATAGGAAATCAAGTATTTAACTTCTCAAAGAAACATATTTGCTGGTTCCCCTCTCTGTTATTCACAAATTCCTCTTTCCCCGGGAAGGTGGGATCGCCTGAAGTCGCGGAGCCACCAGGCCTTTTGCCTTCACCGTTGTGGCTTCGGGACCACGGTCCTGGTCACCGAGCTATGCGCCACTCACACATAGGAAGCCTCTGGAGAGATTTTAGTGAGCACAGAAGAGAAAAGCTGTGTCCTCTGGTGAGCGTCTGACATGCACAAATCACAGGTGAAAGGAAGGGAGGTCCTCCGTACGTCTGAGTTTTGTTCTCATTTGTCTGTGAACACCTCCATCTGTAGAGAATGGACATGGAGTTCCTGTCCTGCAGGGGCACCTCTGTCACCTCTCCCAACGAAGTCTCTACTGCATCTGGTCTCTTCTCACCTGACCCATGCCACCTCTTCTCTGGCTGGAGGACAGAGGTGGCCTCTCTTTGGCCTCTTTGCTTGCCCTCCCATCTTCCCACCTCCCTGTCTGTCCTCCCCATGTTAGTCACTGCCATCAGGGGACAGGGCTTTGGAGCATGCCACTTCTCTGCTCAGAACCGTCAGCGGCTCCCCTTCTCTTTACCTGCCCTAGAAACTCGAACCCTGGCCCTGTGTCCACAGTGTCCTCTCCTAGACTCTGGCCCTCAGCCCCTGCCTCTGGGCTGTGCAACTTCATCCACCACCTGAAAAGCTCTCACAGACACCTCATGGGCTCACTGCCTCACCATCCCCATCACCCCCCACCCCCTGCCATCTGAAACACAGCCCTCCCTCCTGCCCCCCCTTCAGTTCCCTTCATAAATAGGCTGTGCATTTATGGCTTACTCTTCATCCTGTTCATTGTTTGTCCTCCCCGTGAGTACGTCAGCTCCAGAGGGCGGGGGCAGGGGGGGGGTGTCACCGCAGCATCCTGGCACCTGGCACATGGCAGGCGCTCAGTCAATGTTGATTGGCTGGATGAATGCACCCATTCATTTGTCCGTCTGTGTGCTCCAGCTTTGTCTGCCAGGTGACGGGTCTGAGTAGGCCCCAGGAGCCCCTGACGCCACTGTAGCAAACACTCTTTCTGTGGGCTGCTTGCAGCACGGGCCAAATTCCTCCCAAATAAAGCCCTTAGCTGTCGTCAGTGCCTCCGACACAGAGGGCCTCAGTCGACGTGCACAGAATGAATGGACAGCGAGCCGGGCAGAAAAATGGGTAGCTGGCCCTGACATGGTTGTCCAGGATTTTTAATTCTAATGTGCTAAAGGAAATATTTTAAAGCCATAGCCCTAGCAGAGGCTACTGATGTGCCAGGAGCCATTGGTTTGGGGAGCCCTTCAGACTCCCGCTTGTGGGTGATCAGTGATTCCTGAGTGGCCCAGCACAGATTGCTCTGTGAGCCCACACGCCCTTCAGCACCATCCTGATCGGGGGGCTGTTGCCCAGCAAGCAGGTGAATGTACGGTAGATCTTCATTATTCACAGATTCTGTATTTACAAATCCACCTACTTGCTAAAAATTAATTTGCAACCCCCACATTGATACTTATGTTGCTTTTGCTCATTTTTGGATATCTAGGGAGAGGTAAAAAATTGGGGTGGCCTGTTACCCAAGTTTCCAGCCATGGTCAAACAAGGCGATGCTCTACTTTCTTGTTACAGCTCATACTGTAAACAAGGGACATTTCCTGGTATAGCTAGTGCCCAATTTCTCACATTTTTGTGCCTTTTTTTTTGTAATTTTGCTGTTTAAAATGGCCCCCAAGGTAGAGAAGGCTAAGAAATTATTGTCTGATGGGTATAGAGTTTGGATGATGTAAATTCTAGATGTGGATGTGGTGGTGGTTACACAACAATGTGCATGTACTTACTGGTGAATTGTTGTGTATATTGGACCCCAATGTTTTTTAAAAAACACACAAAAAAGTTTATTTATTTAGAAAGAGAGTGTGTGTGTGTGGTAGGGAGGGGCAGAGAGAGAGAGAGCATCCCATACAGAGCTATGGTTATGTACTCTCTGCCACCGGCTCAATGTTAATGAATCAAATAAATGTTAAATGAAATAGAAGCACACATAACATAAGGTTAGGTCTTGAGGGCTGATGAAAATGTTGTGACCAGGTGCTCACAGGAGCCTGGCCTGCCGTTCACCGAGGGCAGGGGTTTGATATTCACCCATCCAATGTTCACTGTGACATTATAGGACATAAGACTACCTCAAATATCAGGAATCAAGTTAGTATTTTTATAACAATGATTTTCAAAGTTTACTTAAGAACCAACTGAGGGGAGCCTGGATGGCTCAGTCAGTGAAGCGTTTGCCTTCGGCTCAGGTCATGATCCCAGGGTCCTGAGATCGAGTCCTGCATGGAGCTTTCTGCTCAGCAGGGGAATCTGCTTAAGACAACAATTACTCCCATCCTGTTTTCTTGCTCCGCGCTTGCTTCCGAAGTCACAGTACAAATAGGTTTGTGTGTGTACATGAGACGCGCAGCTGCAGAAACAAGTATCTGAGAGCTTTGACGATGTCAACCCCAGGCTGTATTGTAACCCTGTGCGTTGTGCTTGACCTTCCAGGCACAAAGCAGCCCGGCACTCAGACCCCACTCCAGGGGCACAGGATTACCCCGCATGCAACCTGAGGAGACGTCTGCATGAGGCATTGTTCTGGCCTGGTTGTGTTGCTTTAGGAAACAGTTGTTCTTTACACATACACACATACTCATAGATTCACACATGCAGAGTGTTTGCAACCACATTGCAAAGGCAAGAACGGGGCTGCAAATGTGCATTTTCTTCCAGGGTTCCTTGTCCTCGGCAACTCCTTTGACCATTCCCCTTACCCCAGTGTCCCCAAGCAGCCTCGAGGGATGGGACCTAACTTTCACAATGGGGGCCAGTTCACAGTAGGGCTGGATTCACATTTCTCTGCACTTGGCACGCACTTGGGGAGACTACAGGGGAATGCAATGTTGTGCAACAGCAAAGGGCCTCAGGAGAGGTACTCCTCTCCTCCTGACCCATAGAGGAATCTGAGTCTTGTGGAAGGGATGCAAACCTTAAGTGCCTTGTTGGCTGGCTGGGGTGGGGGAGGGGTTGGCAGAAAGGTCATTGTCTGCTGAAAGAAAGTGCCGAGTGGCCTGAGGTTCAGGGCCTGGTCAAAGCTCTCTGGCCCGTATGGGAACTACCCAAGGAGATGGAGCATCAGGGGTTCTGGGATATCAGTGAGCCAGCTGGGGTCACATGTTGAGTGCTTTCTTAGGGGTAGGGAGCGTTCGTAAACCTCAGAAGGCTTGGAATTACATAACAGGGGATTAAAATCCATCAGCCCATTGTGTTAATACGTTTGTGTCAAGGGGGGAGGAATGATCTCTGCATGTCTTTGTTAGAAGATGTGATAAACTTAGAGAGTCTGATAGATGATTCTTGTGATTCTGTTGAGTAACTTATTTTAAATTATGACTGTGGTTTTTGGTTTGTAAGGTCTAAAAAGTCTAGCAGAACCTGAGATTTTCCCATGCATTCATTGATTCACTAGGGTGGTTTTACCTCTTTGGGGAGGCAATGTGAATGCAGGGGTGTGAGTGCAGGATAGGAAAGGAGGGCAGAGTGAGTTTATGAATGTAACGTAAAACACTGAAGGAAGCCTGAGCTAAGTCTGTAAATACAACTGAGTGTTTAATGGAGATTAGTTGACTCAACTTCAACAAAGGGGCACTGGCCAGAGACTCCATGACTATTTAATAACAGGTATAATCAAAATAATAAAAATGACTTGTAAATTGACCCTGAAAACATCGGGGAAATTAGATTTGCTAATTGTATGATTTTCGTAAACTGAGTTTTTATTTACAGAATAGAAGTGGCTGCCAGTGGTCTTTATTGACCCCTAAAAGACCCCTTAGTGGACATCACTGGAGAGCAGGTGCCGGTCCTTGTTCTCTTCAGCCTTTCGGAAGAGGGCCAAGACGCAGGGCTGGGGGCCACACACAGACTTGATGCCCAGAGCCAGGGAGCTAGCATCCTGGGTGCTGGAAGGAGGTGGGGTAATCTGGGAGGGTGTCCAGCGCCAGGTGGGGGCCAGCAGGGCTGTGTGGGAAGGTGCGGTTCACTGGGCCACACACCAGGCGAGCTCTGAGTTCTCTTTTCAGACGTGCTGTGCACAGAACTGTTGGGAGCTGGAAAACAGATTTCCAGGTTCACTGGGCCTAAGTGTCTGTGATTATGTCGAGTGGTTTCATGCAAACCATCGTTGGGGAAGCTCGGAATGAGAAGGTCTCCTGGCTCTTTCCCTACTCGAGTCTCCTGGGTCCGCAAGGGCTGGCTCTGCTGGCATTAAATCAATAGCAATATTTAACTCAGAGAAAACATTGTGGCAGGAAAAAAAAGGGATTTTCTGAAATTTTCTGAATTCAGGTATTTCCTCCATGCAAAAAGTGGCCACAATGATTTACCCATGGGTGACGCTGGTGCTTTTAGCTGCCAGGCTAAGAAAGGCATGAGGGTTCTTATTAATACTTTATTATTATGTTTAATTTTATTTATTTGAGAGACAGAGAGATAGCAACAGAGATAGCGAGAGAGCACGAGTGGGGAGGAGAGGGAGAAGCAGACTCCCTGCTGAGCAGGGATCCCAATGCCAGGCTCCATTCTAGGACCCCTGGAAGGCAGACGCTTCACTGACTGAGCCACCCAGGTGCCCTTCTTATTAATATTTTCAGAATTGCAGAAGCTTACTGATGAAATGTTATCGGTGCTCATTTGAAAATCCGATGTTTTTTTTTTGTTTTGTTTTGTTTTTTAAGATCTTTATTTATTTATTCATGGGAGACACAGAGAGAGAGAGAGAGGCAGAGACACAGGCAGAGGGAGAAGCAGGCTCCATGCAGGGAGCCTGATGTGGGACTTGATCCCAGGACTCCAGGATCACGCCCTGGGCCAAAGGCAGATGCTCAACCGCTGAGCCACCCAGGCATCCCTGAAAATACGATGTTTTTGTGGACTGCTACCGATGCATTTCATTCCTAACGCACCCTCCCCTGAACCTGGAAGCATAAACTCCTGATTTCCGAGAAGTCTTTGTGAGATAGGCCCTTCGTCATGAATTCTGGTTCTGATGTTTTTGCGTCTCTTTCACAATGAAAGTTGGTGTTCATGCGCGGTGTGTGGTGGCAGCAGCCAAGTACTTCCTATCAGGAAAGTGGGAAACGAGGCTGCAGAGGGTGCTCGGGAGCCTGGGGCCGTGGGCAGCCGGCAGCTGTGTGTCCACCCATGGAGTCAGGGTGACCCGTCCAGGCAGGACACCATGTAAGGTCCCATTGGCTTTCTTGTGATGCAGAACCCCTCACCCTGGCTCTCCTGAGATGGTCCAAACTGGCCAGCTTTGGGCCCGAATCCATTCATTCATTAATGTCTTCTTGCATGCTTGCATCCGCTCATCCACCCCTCACCCATCCACCCACCCACCCATCCACCTCCACCCACCTCCACCCACCTCTACCCACCATCCATTTACCTCCACCCACCCATTCACATCCATCCACCCAACTATCCACTTCAATCCACCCACTCACCCTATCTATCTCCATCCACCATCCATCTACCTCTACCCATCCACCCACCTACCTCCATCCATCTCCACCCACCCAACCATCCACTTTCATCTATCTTCCCACCTCCATCTACTCCATCCACCTCTACACATTCACCATCCACCTCCATCCACTCACCCACCCACCTCCATCCACCATCCATCTACCTCCACCCACCCACCTACCCACTTCTATCCACCCATGAGCCTGGCTTTCATGTGCAGGTCCGTGGGTGCTCCTTGAGACTCACCTGGAGGCTCATCCTCAAGATATGTGCTACCTGGCACACTGCCCACTGCTGTCTCCCCATGGGAGTCTGCCTGGCTTGTGTGCATGCCCTGCAACACATACACCCAAGGAAGCCCTCGCCAGGGGCCTGGAGGAGCCAGTTGGTGCATACCCCAGGTGGGTTCTTCTCATAGGCTCCTGGAAGAGCCCAACCCCTGTCGCTCAGCAGCAACTTCCAAAATGCATCCTCATACTGGCTTTTCCTCTGTTTCCTCTTTCACTGCCCTCTTACCTGAAGCTACTTTCCAAATAAACTACCTACACCCAAGCCCCTGTTCCAAGCACTCCTGTCAGCTGAGCCCATCTAGGCAGGGTCGTTGGCAAGTGCATTCTACCGTCTCCCCCTTTGTGTGGTTCAAGGGGCTGTGCACCCCACCACTACAACTTGATGTCCAGGCAGCCGGCCGTGTCACAGCCTGGTCTCACTCCCAGGGTCCTTGTCGTGCATTCACCTGTTCACCCAGCACCCAGGGGGTCTGCATGCAGAGCGTTATGCTGCAGACCTGACGCAGGTGAGGGACCTCTCTGCTGCCAGGGGCTACACTGGTGCCCGGGTACCTGCTCATCTGCATGCCGTCTCCTTCTCCAGAAGATATCCTCTCTCAAGGCATCTGCGTCCTTCAGCTTTGGGACCTGGGGCCCGGCTGGCCCTCAGAGCTGTGTTCCTAATTAGCATTTCCTGATGTGGGTAGTGAATCATTTGTGTCTCTGGCCATCTTCCAAGTGGTTTGGAGATTTCAGAATGCAGGTGGTAAATACCTCGGGTCATAGATGTTTTGCAACTTGAAAAGTGAGACTCAGCATCATATTTACGAAATCCAGTCATGTTCTGAATAATTGTTACATTCCTTAGAGTTAGAGCCGTGCTATACGAATTGTTGTTGCTGGTTTGTCTCTGCTAATCCATGGCTGACAGATAAGCTGATTTTTTTTTACATCACTTATGTATTATGTTTTATCACTTACTAAATTTGCACATGATAGGCATTGTTGTTTCTTTACACATCGCTAATTCACGCAAAAAATATGACTTAGTGGCACAACCTTGATTCCTTGAATGGCTATGTGAACACTGCGATTCGAAATAGTATCCAGAATGGGAAGAGTGAGCACAACCCCAATGTAAATGAGAACGGAATCAGCACATAGGATGGTTTACAATGAGCAGCTAGAAACAGACACATTTTTAAAAAAGACTTTATTTATTTGAAAGAGTGAGAGCACGAGTGGAGGAGAACGGCAGAGGGAGACAGAGAAGCGGACTCCCCGCCAAGCAGGGAGCCCAATGCGAGGCTCAATCCCAGGACCCTGAGATCATGACCTGAGCCAAACGCAAATGCTTCACCCACGGAGCCATCCGGAAACAGATGCATTTTGATAGAAAGTCTAAGTTTCTGAAATTTGGATTTTCTCAAGTCCTTACTGAGTTTGTTATGACACTTTCTCAGTTTGAGCTGTGACACCATCAAGTTACCCTTTACGTAACTTTCATTCCAACATGGTGCCCCTCTGGGTAGAGCTGATGACCATCTCCAGAACACACATGGAATGGTGCTTTCCATCATGAGAGGATTCCTTCTACACTGTAGGAAAAGAAGTTGTAAGACCATGGGGTGTTCAAAGTCACACTCAACAGCAGGAGCCTCTACATTCAGAGAAGCAGCAAAGTGAGCTCCTGGGGGAAATCTCTACCTACCAAATCACTGAGTTCAGCATCACACGATCTCAAGGACATGGAGGTGGAAGAGCAGGTGCATCATCTTGGGATGATGGGGAGCACATGAGCACACTTGGTGAAGACAAGAATGGGCAGGAAACAAGCTGGCTCATGCCTGGGGGCCGAGTGCACTACCACTTTTTTTTTTTTTTGTAACCGCATACCCATGTCTCTGAAAAAGAGGTTTTTGAAGTTAATTCAGGAGCCAGGAGCTATGATGTAACCTAGAAAAAAGTGCACCAAGGACTAGCTTTGGGGCACAGAGAAGATTTGCCACGGGGACCAGGGTGCAGCACCCTGAGAGAAGCTGGAGCTTGTCTGGGTCATTCCTGCCCTTGGTGGGCCTGCTCGGGGAGTAACCACGCTGACACAGTCCCGTAATGCTGCCGAGAGGGCATCTGTTCAGCATGTCCCTGGGGACAAAAGTCCACGTCCCCCACACTGATGTGTGCCGTGGAAAAGGGGTCATGTGAGTTTTTTTTAAAGGGAAGGATTGAAAAAATGTCTTCATGACATAGATAGATGCTACAGAAGACCATTTGTATGATTTCCAGTAGTTTCTCAGTATCTCATTCAGGATCTTGAATGGCTTACACCTGCTAAGGATAAAACAACCTAACTTTTCACATCAGGGTTGAGGCATCAGAGCTTTTTAAGGAGGCCAGCCAGTAGAGACAAGAGGACTTTGTTCCTCATCAGGTTGAAGATACGGTGAACCATATCCACGTGCTATCACCAGCTGCAGGCAGGCTCTGCAGACTCAGATGAGGGATCAATCTGCCACGACTTTTAAGTGGGATCAGCCAAATTTATGTGCTCATTTAGGATCTGCTTGTTGGCTCAGAGCAAGAAAGCTGGTGTTCAAGTTCAACCCGACACCCAGACCACGTAAGATGGCTTTGCAGCCTATCGCCACCACCAGCACCCTGGCAGTGGAGTGGGACTTCCCATGGCCATAGAAACAGTAAGAGAAAGCGACCCTGGTGGAGGCTGCGGTGGTCCAAGCCGTGATCCTTGGGCGGAATGCACACGCTTTGGGGTAGATGCTGCAGGAATCATTGTTCCTCTTACTGACGTGAAATTCTCATTCCTCAATCTGGGTTATATACTTTTTTTTTTTTTTTTAGATTTTATTTATTCATTCATGAAAGACACAGAGAGAGAGAGGCAGAGACATTGGCAGAGGGAGAAGCAGGCTCCATGCAGGGAACCTCACATGGGACTCGATCCCCGGGCTCCAGGGTCACGCCCCGGGCTGAAGGCCACGCTAAACCGCTGAGCCACCAGGGCTGCCCGGTTATATACTTTTAAAATGTGATGCTTTATTATTCTCATTTCCAAAATCCTTACAGAACATCTCTGACTTAAAGCTTTTGCGCATGTGTTCTATCAGTCTGGGATACACCATCCTCCTATTTGTGCCTGTTATAATCACAACTGTTTTTTAAGGCCAACTCAAATTCCAGCTTCTGTAGGGTGAAGCCTTCCCTCTCTTGACCTTGAGGTCCTACAATGCTACCTTGTGCTGGCAGTACTGGGGGGTTACTAGATTGTAGGTCTAGCAGAGCTGATGTACAACTTTAACCTTTGGCCCTTCCCAAAGGCTGACAGTGCATAGCACATAGTGAGTGTTCAGTTAATGCATGGTGACAATGTGTATATGGGACCAGCCAGTGTGCCCTCCTGAAGGGGGCAGAACCACTTGGGGAATGTGGAAAACCATTCAGAATACTAGCTGCGTCTCATGTTGATTCTTGCTAAGTATACAACGGTGCAATTGCTTTTCTCAATTTTGTGAGGGATTGTCACCCCGCATTTACTCAAGACCTGAGTAGCTCTTAGAAGAGTCTCAATATGAACAGGGCGTTTGCAGGACCATAACAAGGAGAATTGGAATGTGCTGTATTGATATTACATTCATTAGGGTAGAACCACAGGCAGAAAGTTGTCCCTCGCATGTAAATGGAAAGTTGTTTTTCAGTTATGTTTTCTCTTCCTTACATCTCCCTGGTCACTCTCTTTTTCTCCCTTGACCCACACGCTCAGTGCTCTGATCAGAATGTTTACTTCATTCAAGTTTCAGGGGCTCATGAAGATAAGCAACAGGGAGACTACTTTTGGTTTTGCTTTTAAGGTCCCTGACGAGATTCTCCGACAAGTTACAGAAAATTGAATGCCACCAAACATTGTTAATCATGTTAGCTTCTCACATAGTAATCTTGATTCTTTCAAAGCGCTTTAATATTGAAAAGCAAAAGAAAGTATGTAGATGAAAAAACCTGAGTGCCTTGAATCGGCTACTTAGGAGGAGACTTGATAAAAGGAGCTGGAAGGACCCAGAAAGGCAGGGGGGGAGCTCAGCGGGCCCCGCCAGCCATTTCCCGCGCTGACCAGCAGAGGGCAGCCCCATCCAGGCGCCGCGCTTCACCTTCACCCACAGAAGAAAAGCAGAGCCCGTAACACTGAATACATTTGATTTTGAAAACATACTGCATTTATAGGAAGGGACACATAACTAAAGAGAATTAATTTTAATACCATTTTACGGTATGGGAGGGGTATAACGGAATTCTCAGCTATTAACAATAAACTGCTCAAAGATTTCTGGGTTTTAAAATACCAGAGCCCCAAGAAGCACAGCTTCCTACTAATTCTACTCTGCAAACGTGGTCCACAGGCCCCGGGGGTTCCCTGCATTTCGGGGGGGGGGGGTTCGAGAGGCCACACGGCTTCTCATAAAAGTGAGAAGTGAGTGATCTTTTAGTAGGTTGACGTGGTGCCAGAAAGCACTGGTGCCAGGGCCTGGGTGAGGGTCGCGGCCATTCAACCCAAAACAGTTGCTTTCATCTCCTGGTTCCCCTGAGGAAGCTGTAAAATGGTTAACTTTGTTAGATCTTGATACTTCTGCGCATCTTTTTAAAATTTTTGTGTGACAAAATGGGAAGCACACAGAAAGCACTTGCATTGTTCATTGAGTTACGTGGACTCGGGAGAAAAGTCTTGTGCAACTTCAGGAGTGTAAGCCGAACTCACCGCTTTGTCATAAATCACCATTTTTACTTGGAAACGACTGACAAACTCTTATCATTTGGATTTGAGTATTTGGCAGGCGGCTTCTCCAAAAAGAGCAGTGAGCCTGTCACTTCAAGGAAAACAAGTGACAGTATTTGTGGCTGATGATGAAATTGAAATTTTTGAGTGAAAATTAGAATTTTAGAAACTTGCATTAGCCCACCATCAGCTTAAGCTTCTTGGCACTTACAAACTTTTCTGATAAGATGGGGATTGATACCGTGATTTTTAAATATTGTGTAACTCAGCGAACCAGTATTTTCCAAATGACCAAGAAATGTTACAGTTTGGATAAGAGTAAAAGACCACTCAAAGTTCAAGATAGATTTCTGGGTTTTAAAATACCAGAGCTCCAAAAGGTCATGAATATGGTTTCAGATTCCACACTGCAACTAACTTTTAAGAAGCTACTTCGTGAGTTTTGGCATATTATCAAAGAAAAATATCCACAATTTTCTGAAAAGGCTTTTAAAATACTCCTCCCTTTCCCGACCACATGTCCACATAAGGCTGGATCTTCTCCACAGAACTTCAATAAATGCAACATATCTCAACAGAATGAATGCAGGGGCATTTTTGAAGATTTACTGTCTCCTATTAAGCCAGACAAATTTGCAAAATGTAAAACAATGCCACCCTCTCCCTAAAGTTTTTTTTTTTTTATGTTTTTGAAAACATAGTTGGTTTTTATGTTTTTTATATTGACATATAATGAGTTCATTACTTTTAAAAAGGAATTCATAGTTTTGGCTTTTCTCTGTGTTAATTTATAATTTGGTTGTATATTAGTATGGATAAAACTTGTACCAAGGTTCTTTGGCATTCTCATTGGTTTTCAAGAATGAGACCAGAAGGTGAGAGGGCATCTGGTACAGAGCAGAGGAAGGGGGTAAGGTGGGGGACAGGATGGCCTGTTCTCCCCAAAGACATGGGGGAAATTGGAGCTGGGACCGCAGAGATGGTATGAGTTTGCTCTTGGGTGGCCCCCAAGAGGTTGCGTGGAAATCTTGAGTCAGAATCGAGGCAAACAGTAAAAGTCCAGATTCAAAACCCCACAGGGACTAGGTAAGGAACCAGCCTGGCCCCGAAAGTGAATAGTTGTGGGGGCGAGCCATGAATGAGGCCAGTGGGAGTCTGCTGGAGCTGTCACCAAATCCCACAGATCCAGGGCTCGAACCACAGAAATTGACTCCCTTCCAGGTTCTGGAAGCCAAAGTCTGAGACCCAGGTGTGGGCAGTGGGGCTCCTCCTGGGGCTGGGAGGGTCTGTCCCAGGCCACTCCCCTAGCTTCAGGGCTTGCTGGCCATCCTTGGCACCCTGGGCTTCTGGAAGCATCGGCCCCATCCCCACATGGTGTTCACCTGTGCCTGAAATTCCCCTTTTTGTAAGGACACCAGTCCAGTTGAGTTAGGGCCTCGCTGGACCTCACCTTCTTTATATCTATTTCCCAGTAATGCTACATTCTTGGTACTGGAGGTTAGGACTTTAACATATGGGTTTTAGGAAACACAGTTCAACCCATGGCGAGGCTACAGGAATCTTCTGAGCCTGAGTTGTGGTTGCTGAGTTCTACATGTTGGCCCACTGGCATGAGTGTGCCAAGGACCAGGGGGAGAGGCTTGCCTGGATGGAAGTCGAGGAAGGAGCCACTTCTAGAGGTCTCTGCCTGCACGGGCAGTGGGGTGACGCCTTAGCCCACCTCCCACTGCCCCCCATGCTCCTCCGAGGCACACCACCACCTTGCCATTGGAGCGCACCATGGAAGTGTGCTCAGCCTGCCAGGGCATGAGAGAAACAGGGAAACTGGTATAATGCAGCAGATGGAGGCCACCGCTTATTTCCTTTCCGTATCAGAGAAAGTCCAGCCCTAAAGTAATGAAGAACCCCCGCTGTGTTGCTACCAGTTGACAGTGATTAAAAACCTACATTTTATGTAAGCACCGAGACTTCTAGATGCCCTGGAAAAATCCAAAGCTCTGGCCACAATTAGTTTGACTTGTAGGAACCCACCCCTCGGGTGCCCAGGGCACCTCGCCTCAGATCCTTGACTTGCTCTTAGCCCCCGGGCACCAGGGTGCTGTCTCTCCATCAGTGGAATGAACGAGAAGTTGATCTGGTATGAACAGGGCAGGGCATGGAGGGAGCGTGTTTTTATCAACATCAGAAAGGACTGAACACAAGTTTCAAGAACAGCGGAGAAAACACATTTCTTTGTGGAAGGGATCCTTGTTCCCAGGGGTGTCCCCTGATGTGTCCCCCTTGTCCTCGACATTTACGGGTAGATGTTTGAACCATGATCCCTGAGTCCAGTGACCTCAAACACGGGTTGGGTGCTACCATGGTGAACAGAGAAGGGTGGCTCCAAAGATCTGCAGAGTAGACTAGAGCCATGCTTTTTCTCAGGTTTATGGCCTTCTACGTAAGGATTCTCTCAAAACATCTTTCTGGTGGCTCCAGAGGTGGTGGCCTTCCTCTGAGATGTTTGAATACACCCTGTGGCTCTGCAACAGAAACACTAGTGCCCACCGGGGAACACTGGTACCGTCCGGTGGTATGAAATTACCTTGCAAAGGAACAATGGCCAGGAAGTTATGAAAATAACGCAGGTCGTGATCCCCGGATCCCGGGATCCAGTCCGCATTGGGCGCCCCGCAAGGAGCCTGCTTCTCCCTCTGCCTGTGTCTCTGCCTCTCTGTCTCCCCTCTCTGTGTTTCTCATGAACAAATAAATAAAATCTTAAAAAAATAATGAATAATAAAAAAATAAAATCAAAAAGAATTTTGCACAGTTCACGACATGGTGTCTGGTAGCCGTGTGGACGGGGTAAAAGCAGTGGCTCCTGTGTCGAGTCCCCAGGGCTGCCCTAACAAATTACCACTAGCACAGCCGCGTTAAGCTACACGATACATTTATCATCCCACAGTCAGCAGGTCAGAAGTCGGAAACAGGTCTCCCGGATAGAATCCAGGTGTCTGCAGGACCGAGTTCCTCCTGGAGGCTCCAGGGCCGACCTGCTCCCCTGCCTTTCCCGGGCCGGAGGCACCCACATTCTGGGGCTCCCGGCCCCTTCCTCCCCACTCAAAGCCAGTGATGAGCAACAGCTGCTTTACTCTCTCCAAGTCACAGATGCCCTTGAGCCTCCCCGTCCCGTGTCTCAGGAGGACCCTGGGGACTCTCTCCCTCCCCCAGAGTCAGCCGAGCTGCAACCCTCAGTCTACCTGCTGCCTTTAGTCCTTGCCACGTGAGGTAATGGGGGCACACGTTCTGGGATGGGGACAGGGCATTTTCAGGGGGGCCATCATTCTGCCAACCATGGTGCCTTAAGGAGTTAGCTTGTATAGACTCAAGGAAGCAATGCCTGAGGCTTCTCCCCAGAGTCTGCAGTAGACCTGGGCAGGGACACCTCCTTGTTGGTGTGGGGTGTTCTGCTGAGCATCCCATGGCCTCACTCCCCATCTTCAGATGGGCCAGATGTGTTACCAGGCAAGTCTACAGGATGATTTTTGGTGTTGGGTATTCGGGGTACATTTACTGGGCACTTACTAAACCAGACTGCTGAGTGATGTCCGACTGCAAACGTGATGATAACAGACACAACATTTATTCAGCTTTTATTCCCCAGCAGCCTGAGGTCAAGAGCCCTACCTGGGTTATCTCCTGCAGCCATCAAAAGAGAGCCGGGATGAGGCTCCGGCATCATCATCCTCCTTGTACAGAAGGGGAATGTTGAGAGAAGTTCAGGGACTTGCCTATGGTCCCAATGACCTTAATCCCTACCGTCTACTCTCAACACAGCTTTTTTTTTTTTTTAATCTTTAAAAAAAAAAAGTGGGTAAAAATTTAGAAGAAGACAAAGCTTTGCTATCAATGAGAGGCAAAGGAGTTGTTGTGTGCTTTTTTAAAAAAGATTTTATTTATTTATTCATGAGAGACAGAGAGAAAGAGAGAGAGAGAGAGGCAGAGACACAGGCAGAGGGAGAAGCAGGTTCCACGCAGAGAGCCCGACGTGGGACCCGATCCTGGGACTCCAGGATCACACCCTGGGCTTAAGGCTGCA
The DNA here is from genome assembly GCF_048418805.1 of Vulpes vulpes. Taxonomy (NCBI): domain Eukaryota; kingdom Metazoa; phylum Chordata; class Mammalia; order Carnivora; family Canidae; genus Vulpes; species Vulpes vulpes. The sequence continues at coordinate 67,806,336 of NC_132780.1, forward strand.
CCAAATCACTGAGCCACCTGGGCTGCCCTCACCCAGTTCTTTATTTAAACTCCCATTTACTGTGAGTACTTGTTAGACACTGCTTCTCTGCAATGTATGCTCATTTAATCCTCAAAACAATCTTGTAAGTAGGCCCTGGCGGGCAGGCCTTAGAAGACAAGCCAGGCCGGGTCACTCCTCCATTCAAAAGCCATCACAGGCAGAGGAAACCACGATCCTACAAAGGTCCCCCAGATGGACCTCACCTCCCCCCCCCCCCGCCCCTCTGAGCTCCTATGTCCCCCCAGCATCCCAGTCTCCTTGCTGTCCTGGAGCATACCAGAATGCTTCTAGCCCGCCCCCCACGCACACACACATCTTTAGGGTCTTTGTTCAGAGGTCACCCTCTCTGGAAGACCTTCCCCCATGACAAAATTTACATAGCAGGCCCCATAGCTGATCCCGGTGCCCTGTCTCCCATGGAAAGACATGGAGGGTAGCCGCTCCAAGTTACCCCCGATGGAAGCTGCTGGAGAGACAAAGAGGGCAGCCCCTGCTGCTAGCTGTTCCAGTCCCAAAGCACAGATCAGGTCCTGGCACACAGGAGGCGCTCAATAAATACCTGTCAAATGAATCAGTCAGGGCAGGAATGAATGAGCTAGTCCTGCAGATTGATTTCTCCTTGTGATGCATTTACTTCCCAAGCTTCTTCGTGAGAAAAAAGGAACAAAAAGGTGGAATCACCAGTTCTGTCAACGTTCTACGGGGCAGTAATGTTGTTGGCTGGTGGCACCAACAAGGACAATTGCTTTGCTAATTGGCACTGCGTAGCTCTTCTGAAAGGTCCACGAGACTTTAACAGACTTGACCTGTACCTCTGAAAGACCGAGTTGGATTGAACATGATAACTTGTAACCAAAAGATCCACAAAATTGAGATTCAGACAAATTTGTTTAGGTTCAACCAAAAATAGGGCAATTCACATCTCAGTGGTTTAGATTTAAGCTAACTTGTTCTCATTTCCTTGATAAATTAAAAAAACTCATCCCTGTTCTTTTTTTCTTAACTGCTGCCAACTCCCACCACCCCCCAAAACACAAACAAAAAACCCATGGGCTTACCATCTGGGAGTCGGTTTGCTTCAAAGCAAGACACGCATGAGCAGAAAATGATGTCAGAGGCAAGCCAGCGTGTGTTTGAAGAAGTCAGACAATTGCATTCAACTGTTTTCAAATTTATTTAACATTTCAGCCCCCTGGTTTGATCACAAGTGTATCTTCTTCCCCATTTTTTATCTGCTTTACTAACTTGTCCATGACCATTCGTAGGTGGTTTTCTTTTCTTTTCATTTTTTCTTTTTTTTTTTTTTTTTTTTTAATTCTGGATGGTTTTTATAGAAGGCAGTGGTTTTGTGCTACCATGTTGTTGCACTTTGTATTATAACAATGTTAGAGACACGTTGGTGATGATCACGAACACATACCTAACACATCAGAAGCCACCAACTTTCAATGCTTTGTAGCCACTTGGGTCAGCTTACTTACAGCTCCTGTGTTCACTTAAAGAGTGAGGCTTTCCTAGAATAATCATAGTGATTGCTGAGAGCCTTGGCAGCCAGCAGGTTTTCTTGCCTGCACATCATCGTTGTTTGAGTGTAAATCCTAAAGGCCAGGAAATGAATGCAACGTATCTGCAGGGATTACATTTCTATGGTAGAATAAGAAATACTTATTTGGGGGAGATCCTGTCAAAACAAGGCACACTGGAGTTGGCAAGGACTTTGCCAACTTGAAAAGAGCTGCACCGGGATGTGTCTATCTGGGCCGTCCATCCTACCCACAGGCCAGCGACTCCGGCCACAGCATTTCCAACCCACACCTGGCTGGGAACATCATTCAGAAGTAGAAATGTCACTTTCTACACCTAAAAAAAAATACTTAGCACTGTGTTGGGGCGGGCTGCAGTATCTCAAAATAACAGGACGGAGATTTTAGGCTGCAGGGTTTTCTTCCCTGGGAAAGGAGGCAGGAGGGAATGCTCAGTGGTGCTGGACTCCCACGGGGTTTGTGGCATTCATTTCTCATCCATTTTTGCTTTTATTTGGTTTCCAAATTGTTCATCTCAATTGCTTACATTTCCTCCTTCCACAAACCACTTAAAGGAGAAACAACTCTCCCTGGAGTTCCTCGGAGACTTTTCTGTGCCTGGTCTTCGAACTGAAACTAAGTCCCACAAGCTGGGTGGATGGATGCAGCATGATGACAGGGAGGAGGGAGGCCCTAACAAGAGTGTCGCCCTGGTGCCTGGAGGAACAGAGCGGTTGCCAACGCCGACATCCATCCTGCCCCTGGCCTGGCTCACACCTGCCCTGATGCTGGGGTTGGGCTCATCAAAGCTGCCTGTGTTTTTGAGGTTGGAAACAGAATAACTTGCCCGTGGGAGGATTTCCCTTGTAAGGACAATTTCCTCAGGTTGACTACAACCTTGTGTACTCACTGTAACCACATCACTCAGTGCTCCCAACGGAGGGCGGGCGAGGAATGATAATCATAGGCTTCTCTCAAACTTTGGCAGCACTTCCTAGACCTGAAAGCATAGGACGTAGCTGGGGACCCCTGTCCCCTAGGGCACAGCTTTGCCTGCCCCCTGGAGGAAATGATGGTGTTTACCAAGTCTGATCTGCTTCAGCACATCAGCAAAGGATCCATCTTCTGTTAGGTCCCATAAGCCTCGCCAAAAGATGACAAAGATTGTCATGATGATGGCTGTCATGCATTCTGGAAGTTGCCCTAAAGCATCAACTCTCTTGCAGATTTATGCCTCTAATTCAGATAATTCCTCTTATTCCTTTACTCATTATTAGAATTGCTGTATTATAGGACGCCTGGGTGGCTCAGTGGTGGAGCATCTGCTTTGGCTCAGAGCGTGATCCCAGGGTTCTGGGATCGAGTCCTGCATCGGGCTCTCCACAATGAGCCTGCTTCTCCCACTGCCTATGTCTCTGCCTCTCTGTGTGTCTCTCATAAATAAATAAAATCTTTTTTTTTAAGATTTATTTATTTATTTATTTATTTATTTATTTATGATAGACATAGAGAGAGAGAGAGAGGCAGAGACACAGGAGGAGCTCTATAGAAGCAGGCTCTATGCCGAGAGCCCGATGTGGGACTCGATCCCGGGACTCCAGGATCACGCCCTGGGCCAACGGCAGGCTCTAAACCACTGAGCCACCCAGGGATCCCCTAAATAAAATCTTAAAAAAAAAAAAAAAAAAAAGAAATTGCTGTATTCTCTAGACAGCGGTAGGGTTTGTGTGTTTTTTTTTTTTTTTTTTTTTGCTTCGAGACATTCTTTTTTAGCTAATAAAAGTTTGGAGATCTCACACCTAGTCATTGGTCAACTTTACACTCATCTTATTAAGCATAGCAAAGAGAATATGATAAATCATTTACATGTTTAGCGGATGTTGACATATTTATGCACCATTGGAAGTTGTATATCAAATTATACAATTTAATGCTTGTTTCCTATGTCCAGTTGTTTCCAGAAAGCGTTAATATTTCCCTTATGAGGGTTAACAGCACATAAATAACGTCCTACAAGCAGCCCTTAAGTTTAAAGGAGAACCATATCCCTTTTGTTAAACATATTTCTTGGATCTTGAGGGTTCTGATGAGCCTTTAGCACTACTTCTCCAAATAAGTGGGTTAAATGGATTGCCCCAGCAACGATGTGACTGAAAGTGGTTAAAGATGTGTCATTTCTGGTATGTTTCCCTGCTTTCAAAATGGGTATGATTAACCACATGGGCGTGGTGTGAATGTTCTGTGATGTGAATGCTGGCTTCTCCTAACTCAGCACTCGGGTTTTCCTTATTCCGATTGTATTTCTTGAGTCCTTTCTCACAGCCACTCACATTTTATCATTTTTTTCCCCCTGAAAATGTGGTTTCTTAAAGACCCTGCTATAAGGTGCCCTCACTTCGAATTGCATCGGTGACATGGCCATCACCACCCTGACCTTTGTCATTTTGGCGTAAGTGGTAGAAAACACATAAATTGCTATTTTGTTTTTCTTTGCTTTCTTTTAGTCCAGACTAGACTCTGTCTTCTGTGGTGAAATTTTAAGTCTCAGGATCTGTAGCTAACCCCACATTGAGTGACGCTCACGTCCACACCTCCCACTTTTTGTCTCAAGTTCACGGGAACTCTAAAGGTCTGATCCCAGATATTAAAGCCGTTCCCATATTTCATTACCTGCTCTCAGTTCCCAAAGAGGCTTTTTTGCAGCAGGTCGCAAGGAGACTCAGAGAGTCAGCCCAGATCTCCTGTCCCCCAGGAAATCACAAGAATGCTTCAAATCTGTAGGAGTCGTTAGGTGCAGAATTAGATCATCTGTTCATTTTTTATGTAACTCTTTGGTAAGTTGTCCTGATGCTAACGAACATAACTGTTAACGTTTCCATAAAGGCAGAGCCGAGCACATACAGCCGTCGTCTGTCAAACAGCACGTCCAAGAAGTCAACAGTTTAACAAACTCCCTGGCAATTTTTATACTGAGGCTTGAGACGCACTGCTCTGCCCAGTGGTGCCGGTTTTATCATACTGTTATTTCTTTAATGTAATTATTTTCACCCTCCTTAAATTATGATTAAAGAGTAAAACCAAGGGCAGCCCAGGTGGCTCAGCGGTTTAGCCCCACCTTCAGCCCAGGGTGTCATCCTGGAGATCTGGGATCGAGTCCGTGGAGCCTGCTTCTCCCTCTGCCTGTGTCTCTGCCTCTCTCTGTGAGTGTGTGTGTCTCTCATGAATAAATACATAAAATCTTTAAAAAAATATATAAAGAGTAAAACCAAGAATCGGGTATTATAGTGAAAGAGAATGAAGTTTATGGGTCAAAATGAAAGTTATTCCCATCGTGCCTTCTGGTTTGAAAACATTCTGAACTTTTAAGTTAAGTTTAAATCAAGAACTTCAAATTCTAGCCTTATGGTAACTCATGACATTTCCAAACTCAGGTTCAATTAGAGGGCGTTAGATATCTTATGTTCATTTTTGCAAATGGGAAATGGAGTGACTCGGAATACCTTAGTTGCTCCCTGTAAAATTGCACTGATTAGCAATTTGCATATTATACAACCGCTTCTCCTGAGCTCTTAATGATGAGTTTGCCTGGGAAGGCCTCCCCCACCCCGTGCTGCCACAGAACCTGCCCCTGGACCCAGCCGGGTCAGCTCCCCCCAGCCTCCACTCTGCTCCCCCCTTTCAGTGTTCTGAGGCCCTTTGACCTTGCCTGTGACCTTCGGGTGGATGACTTTCAACTCCCAGCTCAGACTCTGGTCCCTTCCAGCCTTCCAGGCCCCAATACAAAGGGCCTATTGGCTTTTCCAGCAGAATGATCTAGTTGGAGAAACTCAAGCTCACACTCCAACAGAGGTCAGCTTTGTGGCCTCCTGTGAGGCATCCCGTGGGAGACTCCTCTCTGCTTCCCACCCAGCACTCCCCCTTTTGGCAGCCGACCGCCCTGGTGGCCTGGGACCTGCCTCGGCCTCTGCCCCCCAGGTACAGGCCCACATCAACTCTCTTGCTGGGATTTCTTCATCTGTCGAGCTCCATGAAGCCATGATGGGTTCTCCAAGTACCAACATGACCATCTACTCCCTGAGAAGTCCTTCCGCGACCTCCCTGCTAGTCCAGGACAAAGCTCGTGGCTTTCTCTCCATGTCTCTTCATGCCCTTGTGCCCTGCCAACTCCCCTTCCTGAGGAGAAATCCTCTCCTCTTCTGGACCACTCCATTTGCCTTCTCTGATGTGAGTCTTGGCTCTTTACATCCTGATCAGAAGTGCCCTGGACTGGGCCTCCATTCTTTCTCAGAATCCTCTTCATCTTTTCAGAGCCACTCTTGAGCTCCGTGACCTCTTCCTACCCCAAACTCCTTCAAGCTCATCTGTCCTGCCCCCACCCCGCTGGGCACTAGGGTTTGATAAAGCCTCTGTGGGGTCAGGTCTTTTCAAGTGTGCCTCTGGGGGTGGCCCCCACCCTGTCCCCTGCTTTCACAAGGGCTGGCCCAGCAGGGACTCAGGCACCTCCAAGGAGAACCTGTATTTGTTGTGCCCAGCTCCACATTAAAAAATCTCTCCAACCTTCCCAGCAACCTTTGAGGTAGATCGGTTTTACTGAGGAAGGAATCCAACCTTAGGGAAGTAGAATGAACTGTGTGAGGTTAGAGTGAGGCCACTAAGTGGAGAGTGGAAAGAGGAGAAGGTGGACATCCTAGCTGCATATATCACAGCATCTCAGAAGCTTGAGTCTGGCCCCTTCCACGGCTAGCTTGCTGTGTGCGCACAGGCAAGTTGCCTCACCTCTCTGTGCTCCGTAAGATGGTGATGAGGATAAAGAGAAATGATCAGGCCAAGTGCTTAGTGCATCCTTGGGCCCTAGTGAATGCTGGATACATCTGAGTTAACTCCCCCGAAGTGACACTGTCTCATACTGCTCACCATGAGTGGCCTTGGTGACTTTCCAAAGTAAACTCCCCTTCAGTCTGTTACTCATTCTAACTCAGAGTTGAGGTAGGTGGATGTTTCTGGGGCTGCCTGCACGTTGGATTTAAATTTGAATGCTTACATTCTTTAGCATATGCAAAGCATTAACTGCCAAGCCCCTCATAATGGTAATTACAGGGGTTCTAATGGGTACATTGGTGGCATTAAATGGCTCCTTTAATGGAAAGCATGCAGTTACATCACTAGACTCGGTTGAAAATAGAGTGATCAACGTTGTCATCTCTCCCTCTGAATTAGCTGGCTTATGTCTGCTTGATTGATTGTGACAATTTTAACATTTTAAAAAATGTGTAACGTTATCTTTCAGGGTTTTAATGTGTCAAAGAGAAGCACACTAAGATTTTGTTTAGATTAAGCTATCAAGTCTATATAATTTCAGGGGGGGAAAGGACCATTGTGATACTATACAAGTTCACTTTCTTAAGCACATCTGTAAAATCCTTTTCAGATGGTGCACATGTTGTTCTTCCCCCCCCCCCCCCCCTTACCAAAGTTTCTCTAAAGTAGCTACACGGAGGTAGGTATACATCCTACCTGTGCTGCATCCTGCAGGAGACTCCTCTCTGCTTCCCACCCAGCACTTCCCCTTTTGGCAGCTGCCCGCCCTGGTGGCCTGGGACCTGCCTCGGCCTCTGCCCTCCAGGTACAGGCCCACATCAACCCTCTTGCTGGGATTTCTTCATCTGTGGAGGTGAGGTCACAGTGGAGTAGGGATATCCCTCGGCAATTCAGGTTGAGCGAAATCCTGGCAGGGCTGAAGAACTCTTGCCATAATTTACATCATGTTCATAGTTAAAATATTTTGTGTTTCACGTTCTGATTACCTTCACATGAAAATAAGCAAGGTTGTAACTGCTTGCACCTTCCCTGGACAAACATGAACTGAAGCCCTGTTCTGCTGCAGCCACTAAAATAGTAAGATGGTGTGGCTCCATGGCTCGCTGGCTTCGTGGCTTCCTAGTAGCCCCTTTGCAGCTTTTGACTGACTGAATACTACCTCTCAAGCAAGAACACTGAAGCTAAAAAAAAACAAAAACAAAAACAAAAAAAACCTGAAGCTGTCTTGGGTGAAGAAGCCCCACAAGAAGATTTCTGCCTCCTGGGCCATCCTCCACATGGAGCACTAAGTAGAGTCAGCAAACCCCCACCTGCCAGAGGATGCCTTGGGTCATCCATGTCCAGACGGGAGGTGCAGGCCTTCCCATCAAATTCTCGTAGAGTTCAAAGACAGGTAGCAAGGGTCACCTCACCTGGCCAGGGCTAATCTAAATGCCTGCTGCTTGGGATTAGTGAGGAAGGGGCATTCATCCCTGTGCTCAGGCTGGCCTGAGGTCTACCAAGGACACTCTGAAGTCACCAGACAACAGCCACCAGCCTGGGCCAGCCCTTTGGCTGGTCTCAGCCGTCCCCCCCCCCGGGGGGGGGGGGCAGTGGACAGGGTGGAATGAGCACCAGAGGCTCTCTGGGGGGCCCATCCTGTTCTCTGCTCTGTAATCAATGCATTGATTTCCACTCATGAGTTAAAAAACAAGACAAGGGACGCCTGGGTGGCACAGAGGTTGAGCGTCTGCCTTTGGCTCAGGGCATGATCCTGGGGACTGGAATCGAGCCCCACATCAGGCTCCTTGCGGGTAGCCAGCTTCTCCCTCTGCCTGTGTCTCTGCCCCCCACCCCTCTCATGAATAAATAAATAAAATCTTAAAAAAAAAAAAAAAGACGACACTGGGTTTTGCAATGGTAACAATCCAGAAGGAAATTGAGAGCCAAACGTAAATTGGAGAAGCAGCTATTCAAAGTCCTTAAATTAAATTAATTGACTGATACCTACTGTTTGCGAAGTACCGTGCTATGATGCCCACTCTACAAACACGAATAAAACATACTGGTTTTAAACCATCAAACAGAACTGAAACTTGAATTCCTTACTAAAGAAGAGTATAGAGAAGTATTCCTCCCAGATATTAAGTTCTGAAAGGGCAGTTTCCAAAGTGGGAGGCTCTCACACGAGGGATGCTCAAGAGCCCTGACTAGCGAGTGAGAAGAAAGTCTGAGAATATTTCCAAATAGTCCTTTTTATGTTACCCTTGTTGAATTCTGATTTTAGTGCATATTTTATAATGCATGTTATCTGTTAGTATATTGGTCCTTTCTCCTGTATCTAATTTGTAAAAAAAAAAAAAAAAATCAGAGTGGTTTAAACTTCTTTTGCTGGTAGGAATGGGGACTCCATCACTGAGGACAGTTTGCTCCTGAGTGTGCAGGAGAAGCAGATGCGCCCATGCAGGGCTCACAGCGATGCTGGAGGCCCCACATCCTGCATCCTGCTCCATGACCCGTGAGCCTCCAACTGGCCCTGTCCTCCTACTGCTGCTCTTAGGTGCATAGTTGCTGGTTCTTCTATGTTAATGACTACAAATCACTGTTGAGGAGGCGGGTAAATAAGTAGTATTGGGGTGGGGAGGGAGGATCAGCTCTAGAATGGCCCCAAGGGAATTCCAAAAGAAAACATCCATGCCTCCCAATGCTCCGTTCTTGGTGGATGGTGGGTCTTGGGCTACAGACAACCACACCCTGTCTGATTAGAAGCACCCATAATACGTGCTGGAGAGACATGGGGGGGGGGGTGGAGGAAGGAAGGAGGAGAAGAGGAGGAGGAAGGAGGGAAGGACAGTGAGGGGGAAGGTGATAGGGGAGAAACTTAGAGGAGCAGGGGCTGGGGAGCCATCCGGACTCCCATTCTGCACTCAGGTGGGAGTGTCTGCTCTGCTTTCAGAGTCGTTGAGACCCTATGGACCAGGGACTGGAAGCAAGCAGAAGTCGGGGAGGTCAGCCAACCTATTGAAAATTGGGTTGGAAGAAAATAAAGCTCATTTACATGTTTATGTGTCTTTTTTTCCCCCCTCCATTTCTAAGACTCAGAGAGTCTAGACCACTCCTTGACGGGGACATTTGCCATGGCAATCAATTTCTCATTTCAAGTTTGAGATAAACATGATGGTTCTTAAGGAATGTCTTCATAATTTGTTGCGCAGCTAGGGTATTATCATTCCTGGAGCTCCTTGCACAAAGTCACTATTTAAAGCACGAAGGACTGACTATTAACTCATGAATCCCAATGACATCCTTGTGGGGAAGGAAGGTGTCGAAAGTGACTCATTCAAGTTCGCATTAGCGAGTCGGTGGTAGAGTCTGGCATGTGAAGGGAGAAAGAGCTTCTGGACTTTTTAGAGGCTTCCTTTTCACTGAACCAGTCCTCCCAAACTAGGAAAGGTTTTCCCAGCCTGGAAAATCCGTGGACAGCCACACATGTCACATGTTTTCATTCATTCTGGGCTTCTTATTTGCAAGCAATAGGAGCCAACTCAGAAGCAAAGAAAGGAGCTTATTTTTAAAATATCATAGGGCGTCTCAGGAAGCAGGCCCAGATAAGGGACAGCTGCAGAGGGAAGAGGGGTGTCTAGACCACAGGCAGCACCAGCCTGGACCTCGGGCACCCCAGGTACTGCAGAATAAATCCTAGGCTCTGCCCTTCTGTGTCAGTCATTCAACGTCACAGAAGAAACAGTTGACTGAGTTGACATAACTCAGGTCTGCAAACCAGAAAAGCAAAACCACGAAAGACATTTGAAAAGCATCATCCATCTCCCATGGGCTGGGTGTGGGGTAGTGGGTGGGCTGCAGGGGCAAGGATGCAGTTGGGTTCTCCTAGGCTCAGACACAAGCGAAGGAGGCAAACTGAGAAGGGAACTTTAGGCTCATAAGGGCAGTCTCCCTAGAGACAGATGCTGGGTCAGGAGGCATGGTGGGCTCCCTGGAGGAGGCGAGATCTGATCTAAGTCTTAAGGGTACATGGGAACTTCACCATGCGGAAGAGGAAGGAAATGCTGAAGGAAGGAAGGGGGCATGGCCAAGGGCACACAGAAAGCAAGGAACGGGTGAGCTTTGCTGCGTGACTGAAATGTAATTCGTAGAACAGGTGGCAGAAGAGGTGAGACAGGAAGTCCCCTGAGCTGTGCTGGAGACCTTAGGCTTGTCCTGGGAGGGAGGGGACATTAAAAAAAAACACCAGCGTGAGAATCTGATGGAGTTTCTCGCACTGTCCTTGGGGGCCGTGTGGGGAAGTTGAGGTACTGGCAGTGCTTCCTTCAGTTCATCCTGTTTTGCTGGGGTTCCGGCCTTTGCACCTGCTGTTCCTTTCTGCGGAGACACCCGTCCCTGGCTGTGCCCAGCTGCCTTGCTCTGCTCTGCAGGAGAGGGAGGGGATGGAGCAGCCTGAGGGCCAGAAATCACGCCCTGAGGCTGGACGCTCCTGGCAGACAAGGCTGTACCTCTTCTTTCCACCTGTTGTAATGCTGTGCACTCAGCGCCAACTTCGCGAACCTTCCCAGAACATGAACTTGAAAAAAGAGCAAACCGAATTTCAAGGGTAGATTCATAGTCTCTTACTCAGAACTCAGTACCTGAATTCTGAATGCCTTGCACTCTTTTCTCTAACCTCGAAGGTAGCAAAACCACGATGCTGACTCTCAACTGTTCTGGGAACCAAATATGCAGACCTACCCCGGCCTGGACTCCTCTCTCGTCCAGGTGCCTGCTCTCGCTCCTCTGGGTGGGTCACTGACGTGGAATCGTGTGTCACATTGTAATTTCAGGTTGAATTTCTTGAAGAACCACCAGGTTTAATTTCTCCACATCCCCACCAACCCTTTTTATCTCCTTTCTTTTTTTTCTTTTCTTTTCTTCTCTTTTTTTCTTTCTTTGTTTCTTCTTTCTTTGTTTCTTTCTTTTTCTGTCTTCTGTCTTTCAGCAATAGCCATCCTAGTGGGTGTGAACTGATGTCCAGTTGTGTTTCCCTATTTGTTTTTTCCCTCCTGGGGCTTCTCAACTCACTCTCGGCTTTCCATCCTGCCAGCACTATCTAATTCACTGGCACTATTGCAGCCGTCCTCTGCCGGGTGTGTACAGTCCTGTCCTGTCCCGGAGCTGGCACTTGCCGACCTTCACGGGCACAGCGTCCCTGGCGCTCCAGCTTCACATCTTCCAGGACTGTGTGCCTCAGATGCCACAGTCTCATGGCTTCTTGTAAGTGTCTGATGGCCCTGGAAGCACCAGGTCCTTGAAGGCAGCAAGGTGGCTGTCATCACTTGCATGTCCCCAGGGCCCCGTGCTCAGCCTCAGGTACTAAGTGGATACTTCTTAAGCGTTTGTTAATTCTCAGACTGAATGGTGGCATAAAGAACAAAGCGGCCACCCTTCATCCCTGTCTTCTGCTGGCCCTCTGTCCTGGAATTCTGTCCTCTGTTGTCCCACCTACCTCCACCTTGACCTTTGCTCCGGGTTCCCCTCCTTCAAAAAGCCCAGTCTCAGTATCCACTCCGAGTTCATCTTTTCCTCCTGGGAAGAGCATCCAGCCCACGTGGCAGCTCACAGAGGAATGGGGCCCCGTGCACACGCGTGGCAGTTCGGTCTAGAACCATCTTCCAGCCCAGAGCTCATCCTTCCCATTACGCTTCCTCTCCTTTTCTTCCTACCTTGAAATTTCACCACCTGGAATGTGTGGCCTGGGTCTAGCACCGTCCCAGCCAACACTGGAAGGAGACCTGTGTCAGATGTTAATGCTTAACCCCAGTGTGGGCAGCTGATAACTTGGTATCTTCCGATGAATTTATACAACACTTACTTAGGGGAGTCAGGCTGATACAGATTCTCTATAAATAAAGAGGGTATATCTCTTTATTGCATTCAAATTTGGGGCTTTGGTCCATGCACTGAACATGGCAAAATACAACTTATTTGGAAATAACTCTCATGACCATTTTTCTGTCACTTAAAACTGACTAGTGTTAATTGCTTGCATTAATTAATTTGTTCCTTGGACAGATCTTTACAGAGCACAGGCCTTGCCCCACACCAGGAGCTGGGAGTCAGCCATGAGCAAGAAGACTCGTCCTGGGGCAGGGACAGGTGTGAATAAGCATCTCGTCAGTGAGCATGACAAGGGCAGAGTGATTTGTGGATCTGAGCTGAAGCAAGGTCAGGAAAGCCTTCTTGGAGGAAGGGGTGCTTGAGTGAAATCTGAAGGAAGAATAGAGAAGGGAACGAGGTTCCAGGGAACGAGTTCCAGGGAACTGCAAATTTCCACCAGTGAGATGTGGGATGGTGAATGTGGGGTTGGCAGAGGCCGATGTGGCTGGGGCACAGGCCCAGGGGACAGTGATGTAACAGGAGCCTGGAGAGAATGCCTTCACCAGACCTGAAACCTGGCACAGTGAATTTTAATCCTGAGCCTCAAAACAAAGGGAAGCCCCTGGGGGCTTTTTGCTACAAGGGTGGTTGTAATAGGATCAGATTTCCATCAGGGAAAACCTACTCTGGCTGCAGCTTGGAGGGCAGATTGGAGGGAATAAGCAGGCTTGGAAGAGTCTGGAAGCGAAACGACAGAGCCTGGACCAGGCTGCTGCTAGTAGGGGTCAGAAGTAGATGGAGTTGAGAGGTTTAGAGAGTGAAGCCGACTGGACTCAGTGCAGGATTTGGTGTGGGGGATGGGGTTACAGCTTGTCCAGCTGGATGGGTGACACCCCCGGAAAGGGGTCGGTGGAGGGCAGGGGTGGACTCTGGGTTTGGTGTCCTTGGACCTGAGGTGTGTTTGAGAAATCCCAGGGGAGATGGACCTTGCTGGCATTCAGAGGAGAGGTCTAGATTAAAGCAGCAGCCGACACCGGGGGTGCAGAGCCTGCACAGGAAGGTTGGGGGGTGAGGCAGCTTTGAAGCAGCCTGAAGCACTGGTAATGAAGGGGATCACCTAAAAGGTCTAGGGAGATGAGGACTTGCATTAAATTTGGAACAAGAGCTGAGTCTGCAGTGGAAGGGGACAGAAGCCAGACTATTGTGGGTCAAATGGTGCATGGACAGTGAGGAGCATCCCTCGCTCTGAGTGAGAAGCATGAGTCCCAGGAGCGGCGCATGGGCTTCCTGGCAGGTAGAAGGCAGGAGGTCGGATCCACAGGGTGCACCTGGAAGAAGAGGAGCTCTCTCTCCTTTAATTTAATAGAAGGAAAGAAGAACAGATGGGGATAGAGAGCTATGGGAGGGGGAAGTGAGATCATCTGATGGTCTGAGGGAGTAGGGGTGAGCAGGATGAAAGAAGTCAGACTTGCAGACAGTAGACAAGCAAGTAGTCCCGAGGAAGCACCATCAATGGTGCTGGTTTCCAAAGCTGTGATCACAAGTACAGGCTGGTACCAGGCTTCCGTCACGGCTTTGCTTCAGCCCTCCTTCACCCCCCTGTGCTGAGTCAGAGGAAGCAGACTTGGGGTCCTCTTGGGTAGGGAATTTGCCAGGTGATGATACAGTTACGGGGAGGCACAGCGTTGGACATCCTGGCCATGGATCCAACCCGCATAAGAAGGCAGGCGTATAAGAGGGAGGGCCAAAGGGTTAGGACCCAGTAAGAGAAGAGGTGAGCTCACGTTGATTCGCAGGGACACCGGGAGTCAGAGTCTCAGCTGACCAACTTCTGGCATCGGGAGAGGGTTGGGGGTCTGGTCTTGGGCTTGAATATGGCCAGTGCCCAACCTACATCCTAACTCCCCATTGCTGGCATCCTCAAAAGGACCTGCCAGCAACCAACAGTTTAAGTGCTTACTTCTTGAGAGGGCGGGACCACTCGGTAATTCAAATTCAAGGGAAGCCGAGCTGCCCCCTTCCTTGTTTCTGGTTGATCCCAGCCCATGCCAGTGTCCCCTTCAGGTGGCTGCTGCAGAGATGCTCATCTCCAGAACGGGGGTGATGCTGACGGTCTGTGTAGTCTGTGCGACTTTGTGTATCTTTTCAGCACTTAACACAGTGTCCCAGCCATCTGACCCTCTCATGAGCAGATCCCCTTGTTTATTTCCCGGCAGGCTGAGACCGAAGTTGAGAGAGGGTGTTGGCAGGGACTTCAGGGAATAAATGACCTGAGGACCCCACAGTCACGGGACACAGTGCAAAGAGGGGCTGCTGGGGCCGGCCCAAGGCCAGGTCTGTCTGCATGTCTGCTCCCCCCTGAGGACGAGGAGGCCCGTGTTGTGCTGCTGACCCAGACACAGTGTGCCTGGTGGCAAGTGTATCCATCGGGATCCAGCCAAGGAAGCAGAAGGAGAAAATTCAAATAAACACGTGCATGTGTGCATAGACAGGGATGTATTGCTGGGGCCTGGCTTACGCAATTGTCGGGCTGGATAAGCCAATCCCAAGGCTCAGGCAGGGGTCAGGAAGGGAAGATGAAGAGCCGGCTGGAACAGTGTGCATGGGGGCTTTGGAGCCTGTGACCCGAGGAGGTCTGGTCCTCTTCAAAGGGCTCATCTGATTAGGCCGGATCCACTCCAGTTAATCTCCCTTTTGATTAACTTCAAGTCAACCAGGGAGGGCCCTTAATCATATCTATGAAATCCCTTCGTGTCAGCACCTAGATTAGTGATTGAGTAACTGGAGACGGTACTTTGGCCTAGCCAAGTTGACGCTGACCCAAAGTGGCTTAAAAGGCGAAGGGCAGTTGGAGGCTCAGAGAACTGCCAAGTGCAAAGGCAGCGTGGGCTTCTGGGGAGCTCCTTCAGAGCTGGAGCACATCCCTCGGCTGCGCCCTTGCTCCTCCCGCCTCCCTGGGTAGATTTGTCCTCAGCTCTGCTGCCCCGGTGGGGGCAGAAGCTCCAGCCCTCAGAGCCATGCAGCACAGTCTGCAGGGAGTCCCGTCTAACCAGGGACATCGCCATCCTCCCTTGAGAGTGGAAGCATGTTTTATTGTTTAAAGGATACTGAGTTCCTACTGGGTGAGGGGGGCTTTGACACATACTTCCTCGTCCCATTCCCACACCAACTCTGCTTAAATGGCTTGTGACCCCCACTCTGTAGACAAGGAGACAGAGGAGAGTTTCACTGGCCTGCCTGACATCACATGCGTTGGCAGGAACACCAGTAGAATCGGGACTCAGGTCCAAATCCACCCAAGGACCCACTTCATGGTTCCACGTGTCATCCAGAGCAGCTTAGATATTCCTGAAGCCATACGTACTGAATTAAAACAAATTACCTTGAAAGTGGTGGTTGCCCAGGGCTGGGGGGAAGGGGTATTGAGAAGTGACTCCAGTGGGTATGAGATTTCTTTTCAACCCATGGAAAAGTTCTGGAATTACTGGTGAAAGGTGTGTAATATACTCAAAACCACTGAATTGTATACTTTAAAGGAGGAATTTCATGCTGTGTGAAGTATGGCTCAATTAAAAAAAAAAAAAAAGTAAAAATATTATGTAAAAAAAACCAACCCTGAATTATCTTATTTAAAGAGTAACAGGGGTCAAAAAAATCATAGAAAACCGTAGTTGATGTTCAGCATTTCCAAGCTTAAATTCATTTAGACCAAAAGGCCTTCCATTAATGGGGGTTTTTAGTAGCTACAGGAAATGATGAGTAGGGTGGTATGATGTTTTATTTTTAGGATGATATGATTTTAACATGAAAAAATATTTGCTCGAAAGGTTTCAGTGAATTTATAAATTGTTTTGTGATGGTACTTGAGCCCCCCAACTAGAGTAACTCTGGGCCTTGTGCTAGAACTCCGGGCAGAAGGAAGCCTGGGTACTGGGACAGTCTCTGACTGACTTCCAGTCACTTCTTTTACACACGAGCGATGGAGGCCGTGCCTGCACCGATGGACTCCCCAGAGGAATAATGTCTAATCTCCTATGTTAGACATTATTCACAACCCATGAGGTAACCTGGATCCATCCATTTTTCTAAAATAACCTCTAGTAGCAAAGGTTTACTTACATTTTCACATGAAACACTTGGGCGCAAGGTTAACTACAGAACCCACAGAGATTGTGATGCAGCAAGTGAAGGAATGTTTGAAAACAGAGAAAGGAAGAAAGATAATACATAAAAAGGAAATTTTCCAAGTAAGAATACGCACCACTGTAAGTCTGTGGCCTTCTGTGGCTCTCCAAATAACTATCTCAGAACTACAGCCTGTGGGTGCTAGGTACCCCCTTAGTGAGCAAGAAAATCTTCCTGACAGTATTTTGGTTCCCTGGGCCTTCGGTTGCCTTCTTCGGGGTTTCCGTTACTCTGAAGCTCTGGAGAATGTGCAGGTCCTCCTGTGAAGGATGAGTTTCCACACCCCTCTACCCCTGCCTGCACCCCACTTTCACGAAGCTTCCAGAAGGCATTATGTTCCTGACGACTGAGCAAGACCAGAGAGTCCCATTTCCAATCCTGGGCCTGGGACCCTGATGACAGTGGACAGTCGCAGCCCTGTGGCATGGTTCTCTCAGTGACCCGTCTGGTATGCAGGTGGGGTCAGTTTGAAAGTGATACAGAGACTGGTCGGTGCGGCTAAGAAGAGCTGCCACGTCAGGTGCGTGAGCATCCCTCCACGCTCATGGAGCGCAAGGGGCTCATCCTGTGTTTTCAGCGTCTGGGACAGGCCCTGGAGAGGTGACGTGCCAGCCTGGGAGGGTCGGAGCTGCATCAGGTGGACGCAGCTGGTGTGAGATCCTTGCCTCTTCGAACAGAAGAGACTGAAATTCCTCGGAAACGAGTGATTTCCTCAGTGGGACCTCGTGCGGGGACGTGGTGCGGGAGGACCCTGGGCAGGACATGCTCACCCGCCCTACAGCCCTGCAGCTCTGGGCGGGAGCTGTGCACGGGCAGAGAAAAGGGGAAGCCTCTGGACCTGGGCTAGTGGCTCGAGGCGCGTGGCAAGACTGGTGTTTCCCCAACAGGGAGGAGGCCACTTTGCAGAATCAAGTGCCCCTGTGAGAGAGGAGCCTGTCCAGGGGGCGGCACAGCCCTGGGTTAGGCCACAGTGCACCAAATCCCTACCATTTGACTATATTTTGTCCTACAAAGTTGCAATTTGGTGTAGCTCAGCTGAGTGTTTGGGGCAGGCTGACAGCTGGGTTCTACCTCTTTCTTTAGAGGAAGCTCTCAAAGGTTTTCATTCTTTGGAGTCATCCTGGAGTCTTCGTCCTTAAGAGGTCACACTTGAGGAGAGTACTCCCCACCTGGCCCTGCCCTTCCTCCCTCTTCATTCCTTCCCTGATCTGAGCAGGCTCTCCCTCTCCCCCTGCCTCTTCCCTTCCTCGCCCTCCCTCATTTCCTTTCCCTTTCCTCCCCTCCTTCTTTCTTCTTCTGCCCCTCCACTCCCCCTCCTTCTTCTGTCTCTCCCCTCCCCCTCCTTCTCCCCCTGTATCACTTGCCTGCTCCTGCTGCCCTGGTGCCCTCCTCCAGGCACCTGCTCTGCAGGTGCCTTCTGCTCCAGGTGTGTCTGCTCATGCACCCCAGGGTCAGAGGGCAGAGTCCTCATGCTGGTTCTGTAGGCGAGACCAGGGAAGCCTTCCCTGGGAGGTGGTAGGAAGCCAGACCCAGGTTCTGCACTGAGGTTTCCCTGGGGTTCTGTGGTGTCCAAACACTTAGACCCACGGGGGAAGAAGGATGCTAGTTGCAGCAAAGTTCCAGCAAAGTCGCAGCTAACCCTATCCTTGCCTTTGCTGCAGGGTTGGTGTGCTTATGCATGGTGCACGATGCACAGTGGCTGGAGCGAGGCAGGAGATGAGGGTATGAAGCAAAATGCCTGGACAGTGACCAGTGGAGCGGGGACCAGGGCATCCTAGATGAGTCACACCTACCCAAGTCTACTTCCTTATGGGGACACCCTGAGACATTGGGGGAAGGAGTGCAAAGAAAAATGAGAGTCCAGAAAGAAAGTTTCATTCTCAGAATTGTAGAGCATGTTCCAGCACAAAGTCTGTGGGGATGGGGGTACAGGATGGGCTCCCGGGATTTGTTGCTGTAATGGCTGGCTTAGCCCCTGGCAGGTATGTCCTAGAAGCTCTGCGACTGACATCTCCTGCTCTTCCCGCCCCCCCCCCCCCCCACCAGCCCCAGCCAGGCTCCCTCCCTCTGAGATCTGCCTTCCGCCTGGGCCTGGTAGAGTCATGGCCACCACAGCATTCAGATTTTAAATTGTATGGGAGGAGGTAACCCAGAGCATGTAGGGGTTACAGACAACGTTTTGTCACTATAAGATGTCTCAGCACATGCTCCCAGAAAGCCTCCTGAAAGTCTACTCCTCCCACTTCACCCCAGGGTGGAGCAGGTCAGCCAGCTGACTAGGCTGCTGATGAGCTGGGTGACCCAACTCCATTCCCATCTCCTTGCTAGGGTGGCCCACACTGAGGACAGAGGGCTCAGGAGGAGGAGTGGAGGGCTGACATACCTTGGGTTGTTTGGGGCCACAGAGAAATCGCTGAGGTTCCCCGGCGAGCTGGGGTGGGAGGGGCTCAGGAAGGTTGACCCAGAGAAGCTCCAGGCCTCATCCTCCTGTGCACCCCATGGGCCCCCTCCACCTCTGTGTCCAGCAGGAGCTGGGATCTCCTGTTTGGCTTAAGAGACATGTGTCTCTTTCAAAACAAAATCTTACATTTTCCTAGCGTGGCAGTTGTATATACTTAAAAATACATTGACTTTCTTAAAATTCCATGGTGTTGCATCCTAAGATGAGACAAACAGAGCTCTGTGATGGCTCCTCTGACTTCCCATCGGCCTGGCACTGGATGATTTTGTGTGTGTGTTTCTAATGGTTTGTGTGTTTGTGTCTTTAAGTAAAAAAACAAAAACAAAGCAAAGCAAGATGACATCTTGACAAATGGAAGAGAGAGAAATCAGTGAGGCACAAAAGAAGGACATCGTGTAAAATGTCAATAAGTATACCCCAGAAACCATTTTTAAAAGTTTTTTTTTAAAGATTTTATTCATGTATTCATGAGAAACACAGAAAGAGAGGCAGAGACATAGGCAGAGGGAGAAGCAGTCCCACTGCTGGGAGCCTGAAGTGGGACTTGATCCCAGGACTCCGGGATCACGACCTGAGCCGAAGGCAGACACTCAACCACTGAGCCACCCAAGTGTCCCTAAAAAGAGATTTTTAATGAAAAATGATCCCTGAGATTTTTAAGTATACAGAAACTTACGAAACATTAAAGATAAATTTAACTGTGAATTTCTATCCCAGGCAGTAATTTCTTACCAGAAAATCAGGAATCTATTCTTAAGAGTTATGTTAGGCTACGGCTACTTTATGCAGACAAAATACCATCTACTTACCAGTCAGGATCCGAGCCTGGAGGTTTCCAGAGAAAAAAGGTGTTTCCTGTGGCTCCTTCTCAAGATTAGAGGTGAGGTTTGCATAGAATAAATATGAATGTTAAAGGTCTGAAAGCTTCCACCTGCTAAGGATTAACGCTTTAGAATCAGCTTCTGGATTTTGTGAGAACCGTCCGGCTGACCCTGAAGAATGTGCAGGGACACTCAGTCCGCTCTTTCTTTGCTAGTAGTGGTGTCAGCTGCTCAGGTCACGTTTCCCAAGGGATGCCGGAGATCTCTTAGGACTTGCACATAGGATGGACCAGAGACCTGACCAGCTCGCTGGTCCTACTCCCTAAGGCGCAGAATTCTAGTGTCCCACAGACAACTTATGGGGGGCCCATTTCTCCTTTTGGGAGTGGAGGCCAGCATCCCCCTACACCTGAGCACGTGGAGGGCCCACAGCGTGACAGGTGCACGACCCTAACACCCCTGTGCAGGTGTACGCACCAACGTCCCCCTGGAGTTTTGGAAAGGACCTGAGAAGCCGCCTTTGCCTGTCCTCTAAATGAGAGTATTACTCATTATTTACTGTGGAGGGCTGTTACTATTTTTGCTTGTTTCTTCACTGTTTAGGTGGCATGACTCCCACTCAAAGAAGGGGTGGGCTTCAGGGTGAGACTCTGTCAAGTTGGATCTAGAGGAAACTTTGTAGATGATTCCCCCCAAAGCATTTACAATGCAAACAATAAGATAAAGTGGTGATTCTACTTTCATTATGACAATACATGTTACTTCTACGCATCTAGTTTGAAAAAGCATTTCTTTTTTTTTTTTAAGATTTTGTTTATTTATTCATGAGAGACACAGAGAGAGAGAGAGAGAGAGGCAGAGACACAGGCAGAGGCAGAAGCAGGCTCCATGCAGGGAGCCCGATGCGGGACTCGATCCTGGGTCTCCAGGATCACGCCTGGGCTGAAGGTGACACTAAACAGCTAAGCCACTGGGGCTGCCCTGAAAAAGCATTTCTGACCCACAAAATGTTCATGAGTGTCCTAGCTGCATGCAGGACTCTGAGTTTCCAAGTCTCAACAAATCATCTATTAGGCAAGATTTTTAGACTACTTCAGGGTGGCACCTGGAGTTTCAGCCTATTACCAGTGGCCAGGGAAGCAGACCCTCCATGTAGATTTTCATGTGTCCTATTGTCTGTGCAGAATTTCTTCCATGAATGTGCTTACCCACTTAATGCAGCTAGGGCAGGTGGCCTTTCTTCTGTGGCCCTGGAGTTAAGAGTGGTCTGCTTGCTCCCACCCAGGGGCTGCAGCCCCCACAAATATCAGATAAAGGTGACGTTTCTTTGGCTAGGGAACAAGGGAAACATCTCCACCCAGCCAGCAGCGTAAGAAGGCAGCGGGTCTGCCACAAAGGCAATGTCAGGAGAAGTACAAGTTCCAAAGCCTTAGAGCAGGATGTCTTCGTAAGACGAATCTCCTACTTTATCTTGATTTTGGTCACAGCCTGGATGAGAGAAGGTGCCCCTTTCTGCTCGTTCAGAGTGGGCCGCTGGCTGTGGCTGCTTTGCGAGCTCTGGGTCTGAGTGCAGGCCTCACATTTCACACGTCCTGCTCCCACAGTGGAAATGTGGGACAGGAGGGCCTCGTCTTAGGGCATCATCAAGGAGGGAGCTCGTGAGTGTTTCAAGCAGGAAGGACACCTGTCTGGCAGGCTGAAACCCATTAATTCTGATTCCCGGTTACCAGGAGAGTGATCACACACGATATACCTCCCCAACGCTGCACGCTATGTCCTCGCACTTGCTTTCACAGCATGACCGCGTGTCTGACCGAATCACCAACCACGGAGGTTATCAGGTCCTTGAATATCCATCCAGCAGGTGTCTGGGCACCTCTACCAGGAGAGCAATGACTTTAGGAAACCAGAATGGCCTGTGAGTAGGATCTAGACAGCAGCCAGCAGCTTCCCCGGGGGCCTGTCCCACCCACAAAGACATTGGGGGGTCCCAGCATCCTGGGAAGGAAGCTTCTGACAGTTTCTTGCCCTCAGCCTTGGCTGTATCTTCCATAGCTTTTCTTATCAGCTGAGGAACCCACCACCTCACCATCCTTTCCTTTATCCCCCTGGCCCTCACCATGACCAGTGCCAACCCGGTCAAACTCCAGGGGGGGCAGGATCTGGCATATCTGCTCCTATTACAGTACTTCAGTGATTGACTGTTTTGAATTCATTACTACCCTTGAAGTGCCTTAAATAAGCCTTTTGTCTCCTTGCAGAGGGAAAGTTTCTTTCTTCCTTGGAGATAGGTCAAGTGCTTTAAAGTAGAAAGTGTTGGTTAGAGGGAGCTGGACCCCTTACCCAGTCCCGAACACAACACTGACCTAGTCTGGGGTGACATGAGCACAGGGTGGGGTGCAGGTGCCCCCCATGGGCTTGCTTCCTAAAGGGTGCAAGTTGCCGAGCGGAGGGTTTCACTCAGGCTCTAATGGGCTGGTTAAGAGACGTCAGCTCTAAAAAACAGACAGAACTGTATTCAGACTTTCAGATTGTGGTTTCCTGTCTGCAGTCTTGTGCATTTTCCCTCAGAACTTCAATCTCTTTGTAAAATAGGAATATTAATGTTTATGTTTCTGTTAATGTAGGGAGATATATACACATATATAAATATATACATATACTTACTATATATATTTTTTTAACCTGGATTTCACATTTCTTTTTTTTTTCTTTTAAAGATTTATATATTTATTTTAGAGAGAGAGAGAAAGAAAGCTAATGGGAGGAGGGGCAGAGGGAGGGAATCTCCAAGCAGACTCTCCCCTGAGGGGGGAGACCCACACCGGGGATCCCAGGACCCCAAGCTCATGACCTGAGCTGAAACCAAGAGTCTGAGTCCTAACCACTTGAGCCACCCAGGCGCCCCTGAATTGCGCATGTCTTGATCTTCCTTGATTTCTGTCTTAAGATCCCCAGAACATCTTTATTTTTCAGAACTAACTTACTGTCAGGTTGGTATAGAAGGATTTGCATGCACGAGGCTGAAATCCTTCTGGGCCAGTTTGCTGGGTGTTTATACTGCCCCCCCCCCCCCCCCCGCAGAGTCCAGCCTGGGATACAGGTGTGCAGGAAATTCAACAATGAGGCTGTCTCCAGGGGAGCAGGACTCAACCAAGTATCCTTTCTGGAGGGATCTCTGCCCTTCCTGGACCCCTTCTCAGTGTGAGAGTTAAGGGACAATCCGTTTTTCTCATTAATCCTTAAAATGCATTGGAGAGAAAAATAGACTTAAAGTCAGGTATCAGCCCAAGTCACTTGTGTTTAATAATAACATCATCTCGGGTTTCAGCGACCATGAGATACTATTGTGCTTGGATCCAATCATATCTTAGCGACCGGAAATCTGTTCTTAAATTGAATTTTTTTCTGCAAGTCCTTGGGTTTAGTCGCAGTTGCTGTTTGGGGGAGGCGACGAGAGCGGGACTCCCTTGGGTTAGAGATGGGTGTCTGCGTGGGTGGGGTCCGTGGCACCGCGCCCCTCCTGTCGCCCCAGGCGGATGCGCGCGGGGTGGGGGTGGGGGTGGGGGGGATGCAGGGGGGATGTGGGGTGGGGGATGCGGCTCTCTCCCCGACCGCCTGTCACCTCTCTGATGGGCGAAGCGCCTTAACCGTGACCCGGCTGCCTGGCGTCTGCTGGGCGCGGCGGGGCGGGGCGGGGCGGGGCGGGGACGCACCCAGCCCAGCGCCCGGTCCGGCGCCACCCGGAGGGCGCGGTCGGCTCCCTCCCGCCGGGACTGCGCTTCCCTCACCTCGCCCATCCCCTGGGCCACCTCCGTCCCCTCCCGGGCCCCCTTCATCCGCACCCCCTGCCTCCTCCTCTCCAGGGTCCCCTCCGGGCGCCCTCGGTGCTCCCTCCGTGCCCTCTCCACGGTCCCCTCCTGTCCCCTCTCCACGGTCCCCTCCTGTCCCCTCCGTGCCCTCTCCACGGTCCCCTCCGGGCCCCCTCCGGCCCGGCCCCCTCCGTGCCCTCTCCATGGTCCCCTCCTGTCCCCTCCGCCCCGCGGGCTCCCAGGCTGCCGCGCACCGCTCCCTGGCGCCTCCCGCACCCTCCGCGGGGCCCACTCCGACCCCGACGCACGGGGACCCCTGTCTCCAGCCAGATGGCGGAGGCGCGGGGCGGACCCACGAGGCCCGCAGCCTGCGTGTGACCCGTGTGACCTGCGGGGACGCGTGGCCAAGGGCGGTGCGGGCAGGCACAGCTGGAGGGGCCGCAGGGTGGCCCCGGGGACAGAGGGGGAGGCTTCCTAACAGGCACCCTGGGCAGTACCTAGGAGTGCGGCGCAGTGTGCTGGGTTTGGAGGGCAACTAGAAGGTGGGGGCGGTTTGCCAGCTCTGTGAGTAGAGAAATACAGCCGGGGGAACAAGATGAGGAGAAAACCAGGACATTTCAAAGGCTGACACGGTGGGAAACTGTCCTTTTGCAATCCTGTGATAACAGGGAATTGGAAAAGGTGCATGGGATCCTTTCTAAGAGCTCCCGGATCCTTTTACTTTTCAAATTGTGTTACCGATCAAAATTATGACATAATATTTTAGTATTTCTGAGGGGGGGAAAAGGAGTTTCTTGATATTAATTTTTAAGACAAGACCCTACTAAGAAAATTGTCCAAGATAGGAGCCTTGGGCTCAGGTCATGATCCTGGGTGCTGGGTTGGAGCTGGGTCAGGTTCCCTGCTCAGCAAGCATTCTGCTTCTCCCTCTCCCTTGGCCCCTCTTCCCCACTCATGCTTGCTCTCTCTCAAATAAACAAATAAAATCTTTTTTTTTTCTTTAAATTGTGAAGACAGATGAGGAGTGATACAAAGTTGGAAGTGGTTAATGCTTCTGTCCTTCTTGGTATTTGGAAGGCAAGTCTTCCTGGTGGCAGTGGGTGGAGAGGCACCCCACTCCTGGTGGGTCTCTGGGAGATCAAACACCTGTATGGGGGGTGCCGGGGCACCAGGGCCACAGGCAGAGTTATAACTGACTTCCAAAGCTGATTAGCTAGGGGACTGGCCAGCAGGAGGGACACCCAGAGGCGGATCTGTGGTCTCCCTGTTCTCCCAGCGGGCCTCGGGCCAACCTCTGGGGCAGTTTGTGTTTGTTGCTCTTGACTCTGTGGCTGCCCAGATGGCCTGAGGAACTCAGCTGGAATCTTCTTCAGGCTGGATGTGAGGGATGGGCTCCCAAACACCCGGCATCAGGTTTCCTTCCTCAAATGTCAGGGAACCACAATGTGGTTGGACTGTCTTCAGTTGATCTAAATCGGGGCTTGAGGACCACACAGCTTGAGGTCCACTTGCATGAGTGAGGACTTACACCCTCAGATCACTTCATCTTTTCTTGTGCTACTAAATACTACTTTTCCCTGAGAAATGAAAAAGAGCCACTTGGCCACCACACATTCTCAGGTTCCTTGCTGGCTGCTTAAGGCTGGTGGTGGCGAAGCTCTTCTTGGGGCAATGAGGAGGAGCCCCATTCACTCAAACATTGTAGATGGGGACCCCACCGGGAGTGGGGTTAAGAGTCTACCCCTTCCAGGGGGTGTGACCTGGAGCTGGTGACTTCACCAAACTGAAAGTGGGATCTAAGCAAGGTGGACAAGTAGACATGGGCCACCTGCCTGACACATGGGGTATGTGTACACATACAGTATACGTACATTAGCCACAGCCTATGGAGCAGATGGGGGATGTGGCTCTGCTACCATGTGTGACATGATGGCAGGCAGCTTAAGCTGCCCTAAGTCAGCCACAAGCTGCCCTGTCCTCGTGGGGGGTGTGAACCCAGAAGGACCCAAACTTAACAACGCTGAATTCAAAACCCATGGGACTTTAAGCAAGTTAAAGAAAAAATGTTATGCAGCAGTGAAAAGGATCTCCATGCATGAATCAGAACATATTGGGACACACACGTATCTTTTAAAGCATAAGTATTTAAGTCTGGACATATGAGATTAGCAGTTCGGAAACTTCAAACTTGGGACACCGTCAGGTTTGCTCAAGCCTAGAGTCCATGTTGCTGCATGGCCATTGGTCCGATGACTGCACCTGCCAGCCTTTTAGCTCAAGAATGTCATTCTGTCTCATCACAAAGGCAGAGAAAGAATCCAGCAACTCACTCAAGTCAGTCATCTGACTGAATTTTTATACTTTGTCAAAAAAAAATCTCTACAAATTATAGGCAAGCTAAAACACATTAGCATAATTTAAACTTGTCTCCTACATTTAAATAATGCCATCCTCCATGTTCTTCTGCAGTATCATAATTATCAGTAATTAAAATATTAAATGCCTCATCATTGAAGTGGCTTCCATTGTTTCTCTGTGCTGTCAAGATAATGACTTCTCACTTTTGTTCTGAGCAGGGCAAAGGGAAGGAAAGGGCACGTTGAGAAGAAGCAGGTAGGGAAGCTGTCAGGGCATACCCGAGAGAGGCTCATTCAGCACCATTGGAGCGCCACGAGCCTGGGTCATGGGTCTGGCTCAGTATCTGCCGTTAGAATCTGTGTCCTTCCTCTTGATTCTGGGAACTGACCAAGCAGGTAGCAGCAGCTCATTCTTACGTTTGCTCCATACCATTGACTCTGAGCAACCACCTGATACCCTGACTGCTCATTCCTTCTATCCAGGGTCAACATTTCCAAGGAAGAGAGAGGAGCACGGGGAAATGTGCTAGGAGTTTGGAAGATAGATCATAAATCAAGCTGTCTAGATTCATAACATCTACTGGCTCTTTCAATATATACTGAGCACTTACTATCTGCCAGGGTTTCTTCCAGGAGTTTCTATTGAGCTTATGACAGTTTGTACCATGCTAAACACCAAACTTAGGATGTATAAAACTGAGCTCTTGCCTTATTATTATTATTATTATTATTTATTTTTTAAATTTTTTTTTTTAAGAGCACGTTGGCAAACATGGCCATAGCCTTCCCCAATGTTTGGTGGTTTGCTTGTTGTGGTTTCTACAGTGGAAAAGGAAGTGCTTTCCTTCATTCCAGGTGTACTCCTCCTCTTCGTTGGAGCAGACTTGCTGCAAACTAAGGAAAAAAAAAAAGTCCTGCTTGGAAGTGAAGTAATGGGATAGCTGCAAAAAAAATAATAATAATAAAAAATAAAAAATAAACTAAAAAAAAGATATTCTGGATGGTACACGGGTTTTGGCATCCAAAACCAGTTGCCTGAAGGCTGACGGGGACATTGGATCTCTTCAAAAATAATTCCTAGTACTGCACTTATTTATTTAACAATTTATTGAGCTCAAAATGGATTAAAGACCTAACTATGAGACCTGACACCATAAAAGTCCTTGAAGAAAGAAGAGGCAGTAAATTCTCTGACATCGGCCATAGCAACTTTTTCTAGATAGGTCTCCTTAGGCGAAGGAAACAAGAGCAAAAGTAAACTACTGGGACACCATCAAAATTAAAACCTTCTGCAGAGGGGAGGAAACAAACAACAAAACTCAAAGGCAACCTTTAGAATGGGAGAAGATATTTGCAAATGGCATATCCAATAAAGGGTTAGTATCCAAAATTTACAAAGAATTATAAAACTAAACACTCAGAAAATGAATAATCCAATTAAAAATGGGCAGAAGACATGAGTAGACACTTTTGCAAAGAAGACATCCAGATGGAGGACATCCACATGAAAAGATGCTCAACATCACTGATCATCGGAGAAATGCAAATCAAAACCACAATAAGCTACCATCTCCTACCGGTCAGAATGGCTAAATTCAACAACACAGGAAACAACAAGTGTTGGCAAGGATGAGGAGAAAGGGCAATCCTCCGTCCTACACTGTTGGTGGGAATGTGAACTGGTGCGGCCACTCTGGAAAATAGTATGGAGGGTCCTCAAAAAGTGAAAAATAGAACTACCCTACGACTCAGCAATTGCACCACTATCTGCCAGGGTTAGATACTAGATATTTACCCAAAGAATATCAAAACACTAATTTGAAGGGAGACCTGCACTTGTATGTTTACAGCAGCGTTACTTATAGTAACCAAGATATGGAAGCAGCCCTGGTGGCCATCAACTGATGAATGGATAAAGATGGGTATATATATATATATATATATATATATATATATATATATATATATATATAATGGAGTATTATTCAGCCATAAAAAAGAATGTTGAAATCTTGCCATTTGCAACTACAAGGATGGACCTAGAGAGTATATGTTAAGCAGGATAAGTCAGAGAAAGACAAATGCCATATGATGTCACTTTATTGAGTTTCTATATCATACACCTGAAACTAATATTACACTGTATGTTAACTAACTGAAATTTAAATAAAAACATACATACATACAATGTTTTGAACATCTGCTTATGCAACAAGCTGCTTCCTATATAATGCCATGTAACACCCAGGCACTTCCTGAGGGGCTTACAGGCTGGGGGGTGGGGTGGGATGAATAGAAACGAAGCATTAATCAACAGGAGTAGTATCACAGGGCATCTCTCTGGTGTCGTCCAAGTTATTTATTCAAGTTCAATAGAGTCCGTGGAAGAAGAAGTCTCTTTTCAAATTATCCCGTGGAAGAAGAAGTCTCTTTTCAAATTATCCCATTATTGTTTTAGTAAAGTGGTCAAACGTTTGTGTTTTAAAAGAGTTATGTTTATAATCATTTTGTGGCAGCTGGCATTATTGTAAAATATAGTGAATTAATAAACTTCCTAGAAGTTGGCTGAAAGTTTTAGGAATTTCCTTGAGGCTGAGATTTGTTTTCTGGGTGATGATTTCTAGCATGCATAATTGATTATTTTCCCTTCCAACACTAAAGAAATTTTGCCCTTTAAAAAACTGGTTCTGAGATTCTGTTGTGTACAAAATCCATTCAATATATTTTCCAGCTGCAAGTTTTGCATATAATGCTCTCTGCGGGCATTGTATAGTCTCTTTCAAAAGGATTTTATTTATTTAAGAGAAAGCGTGCGTGAGAGAGGGAGCACCAGTGTGGAAGGGGCAAAGAAGTTGAAGGAGAGGGAGAAGCGGACTCCCCGCTGAGCAGGGACCCTCCCCCCACCTCCATGGGGACTCAATCCCAGGACCCTGGGACCATGACCTGAAACTGAAGGCAAACACTTAACTGACTGAGCCACCCAGGTGCCCTGCATTTGCAGTCTTAACTACTTTTTTCAATTGCCAAAAGTGTGAATGGATTTATAATGCCATATCTGATAAATATTTGGCTTTAATTCAACTGATTAGTACTTAATAAATAGCTTTTAGCATCTTTGAGCATCCTCTTAGGTTAAAATGTTAATGGTGTGATTAAGTCTAATGGAATAAGATGATAAATGTATATTGATTCTAAATTATGAAATAGCCTGTCTTAAATTTATTTTATCCACTCATCAGATCCTAATATTTACCTACATTTTAAGCCTATTGAATATCACTGCAGTGAACAGGAATAGTATGAGCTCTGAAGGATTGTTTTAAATAAAATGTAGCCTGATTATGAGTGAATGTTTCAGGGAGAGTCCACCTGAAGACATCATTAAGGAATGGAAATACTGGGTTCGTGACTATATCATTTAACTTCCTTCACGTTAACTAGTTAGTTTTCTCCTGCTTTTACTAAAATGAGCTCTCACACCAAAGAAACGCTGGTTAAAGGTCAGCCTGCAGAAGGGCGAGAGTCCTGGGAGCTCTGTAACTATGCACCTGCCAAGCAGGGTCTTTCCGTCACATGTAGTGAGCCCCAGGACTGGTTTTCACATGCCCATACATCAAAGTTTAAATAAACCAGAGAAACTCAAAGTTTAAATTAAATTATAGAGCTGATAATATTCACTGGTAGGAAACACAAAGAGAAATCAAGAAGTCAGAAAATAGGGGGAGAGAGGAGAGGAAACAAGTGATTACTTATGATGAACTTTGAACTGGTGATTTGTGGCAGAGGTTTATGAAAGATTCCCACTGTTCTTTTCTATAAAAATTAATATATATCATTATAGGAGATTTTTGATATATAAATATGTAAAAATTAAAATAAAAAGCGTACCAGAAAGATAAAAAAATAAAAAGCATCCTTAATCTTACACCAATGATAAAAATCCTATTAGTAGAACTTTTTGCTATAGGAGCGCCATAATCCTATTAGTAGAACCTTTTGCCATAGGGGCGCCATGGGGGCTCA